>NW_026136704.1:18094670-18582170 GCF_905237075.1 Dicentrarchus labrax
GTTACAGGTGTGACAAAGAAAACGTCTGACTGCTCTCATACTACTGATGCTGCATGTTGTCAGAGGAAGGAGACGTGCAACTTTCAGTCAGAGAGGGCAGTAAAAACACTGCTTTTCAGACTGGTGATGGTGTTGTGGAATCACTGGGATCATACCAGTGGTTCCACATGTTTTAGGTCATTTCACTTAATTGCTTTACATTACAAGTGACCATTTTGCAAACAATTCTGCTGTGTTTCAGAAATTTGGATGTAGTTTAACCACCATTCCAGGCATCCTTTGGTTTCCATTAATTTTCGCAACATGAAAATCTATCAGCATACTCTTGAAACCCTGTTTTCAATATATTCTTTGGGCTCTTTATGCCTGTATTTGATAGCCACAGCTGAAGATAGAGAGAGGGGTCGACATGCAGCAAAGGGCCTGCAGGCTTGAATTGAACCCATTTCACAAAGTTTTGCACTAATGCAATGCAGAGTTATGAATAATGATGCAAATTAACGCAGGTAAATGTTCACTGATGGACTTTGCAAACAGATTTTCATATTGTAGAGAAATAAAAGAAAATAAATGGCTTGCCCTGGAAAAAATTTGTAATAATATCTTAAAGTCTAAAACTGTAAAGCCAGCATTTAAAAATGGTCAGCATTATGTTAAGCATAGATGATTTTTAGTTAGAAGCGAAAAATTGCAAAAACACGCATGACCCTTTAATTTCTTAAAGAACTGAAACATGTTCTTAAAAGACTGAAGGAAACTTGACCAGTTGACCGCTCCCGCTATGCCTCACTCAAATCACCCGAGATGACTACACACCCACACACACACAAGCTCTAATGATTTGGATTGTTCACAACAAAAATAGCGACCCCAGATTCTATCACAGCTTTGATTAAGTCTCTTTGATTGCTGCACTGTAGTCTACACAGTTAGTGAGGCAGAGCTGTAAGGGGAGATCAGAGGAGGGAAGCGTCTATTTTGACTAACTTGATCCCTAGTGAGCTTTGAATTCTGTGATCACATACAATTCAAACAAATAAGTGAAGGGAGAGTGAGAAAGTCTACAAATTCCCAAGCATAGAGGTGGAGCATGGGATCATAGAAGTGTTAGATACAGGGCGAAAAAAAACCCAGTACAATAGTATGCACATCAGATTGCAAGTGAGGCTATACTGTATGGTGCGTAGGGTATTTACAGTGTGTGGAGCTCAAGCTCATTCATGTGTGCTCAAATTTCTGTCGTTTACAGGAGGCAGGAGGCTTGCAGAGCTTTTTACAGTCTTGGTTATTTTTAGAATAACTGAGGTTTGAAAGCTATGTTGCTGTACAGAATTTCAAAAACGCTCAACTAAAAGACGCCCCGTCGATTCCTCACACGATCCACAGATATGCAGATCAGTCGTGAATCAGCTGGTGTTTACAGATAATTTTTACTGCTACAGGTAGTCATGACCAGCCAATGCAAGGAGAGGCTATTGGAAGACATTTGGTTTAGGAGGGGACTTGCAAATCTGACTGCATCTTGCTGCATATGCTACAAATACACTGCTGCCATTCGTGTTGGCAGGTAAGACACACATTGTTTAAGGGGTCGGATATCACTTTGCCTTTTTTCTGTTGCTAAGCAACATTAGCTCTTTTTCATTATGGACTTTCTTTGTCTAGGGCTTCCTGTCTGATTTACATCAATGCTGGAGGTAATTTGTTTTAAATTAATTAATTATGCTGTGTCACAGTTTGTGAAACCAAATTCAGTTTTTCAAAATAAAAGTTCCTTATTTGAATGTCTGCAAAAGCTACTGTAAATACATTTTAAAAAATCAGACTTTGAACACCTATTAAGAGCTTTCAACTTTAACTGAAACATGAACAATAAGCTCAGGCTTTGATTAGCACAGGGTTTCTTTTTCACAGCAGTAAAAACAAGCTCAACCACTGCACCCTTTTGTAAGTACAGGGAATAAGCAGTCAAGGGCATTATGTTGCACAGTTTAGCTCTCCTTTGCACAATGGGCATTTTGATAATGCAATGCAATGGATAGAGCTGAGGATTTAGACAGTATTAACGTTAGCAAAACTCTAATTGAGTTAAGAAATTGGGTCACAGTCAGGCAAGTTCAGCCAGTAAAACTTAAGAAGGTGTCTGCAAAAAAGCCTGTTGAAGAGGTTGCTTCATCTGTTTTTATCCAGTGATAATGTCTCATTGACTGGTTGCATAAAATGTTCTGTATCTGCAGTGGATGTTTGTATTCCTATCTTATGCTGTTTTTGGTTGCTGTTTTCATGTCAATGTTGCCTCCACGATAATGTTTTTTTTTTTTTTTCAGGTCATCAGGTAGTGATCAGAGATCGACCCTCACCAAGGAACTCACCTGCAACTCACAGCTTGCATGGCTTCAAATTGTCTGTTTGCTATTTTGTTTCTGAATGTTCATGGTGACTCGGCAAATCCCAATACATCTGGGCATTTTCTGTCATCTCATGTGCATCTCAGCTAATCATTGAGGGATTTTCCTACTGAAATGGTGCTAATTCCCTACCTCCCACAGAGCTGAAGCAAAATTATAGATCAATGGTGCTTAAATACCTGACATTACAACCACACACTCCCTATACTTCCCCAATAAGTGCTGTCAAAATCTCAAAAAAAGAAAAAAATCTAAGTCTTTCACTTTCACGTATTGAAATGTGCCCTTGTTCACTTTGCAGTTTTGAAAACCGAGGTAAGGAAGACACAAACACCTAAATCTGGATCTGGATCCATAGAGTGCTCCTATGGCTTTTCTGATGTCAGATCAAATACAGTTGCTGCATATCCCTGTAATGCATTTTACGGACTTGGAAATGTAGAATATCACATGCTTTTCAATCCGACCAAACTGGCTCATCTTCAAAGAGTTACATCTAGGGGAATCTGCTGAAGTATGAAAATATATCTGAAGCCCCTCTGACCCTTCAAAAGCAGCTACAAGTCAAGCTAAAAGGCTTCTCTAACTCCTCCTTCCTCTTTCATTACTAAGCCTCATTACTAAGGCTGTTCCCCTTGTTCACACTTATCTCCATCACAACCAATCTGAATCTCTGAGGACATCAAAGGAGAGCACCGGCACAACCTGTTATGCAATATGCTTTGTCATCAATAACGGCTACAAATGGAGGAAAAATAAATCCAGAGGTGTGGTGAGTTTGTTGCCCAATGATCAGATTTCAATGGAACTTTTGCTTACTCTTTTACACTTTTAGCCAAAACATGTTATTATGAAAAAGAAACTATGCGGGGTGCAGTCATCGTCCATGACAGGTTTAGTCAAAGCACATTTTCCTCCACGTCTGTGTAAAATTCTTACGTCACTCATTCTGCTTTTTTGATTCGCTCTCATTGAGGACTGAAATATTTTGTCAGTGTAGGTAAAAATAGCCTATGGCACTATGAGGCTTTCATTCCATTAATCCTAAATTTGACTTTACTTGAGACATTAATAGTTAACACCATATGATAATTATCACTATACATTTATGCAGCTGTGAGTCTTCTTCTATTCTTTTTTTTCTAAGTAAGCTGGGTTCCACAGCTCAGAAATGGTTAATATCATTTTTTCCACATTACATTTTTTGCCTTTTTGTGCAACTAAAATAATTAAATATTGAATGATGAGACTCGTAGGTACACAGCACCCCCTGGTTGGGAACAGGCTCCACAGGGTAGTTTTCTTGTTTGTTTGTTTGTTTTAAATGTCTCATTGACGTAAATCCTCGTGGGTGATTTGGAGCTGTGAGTCAGCCCTGGCTCGGTCCACTATGGCTTACTGGATTACTTTACTTTCCGAAACATGTGGCCTACATACCAGACTATAAATTATATTGCAAAGAAGAAAGGATTCTTGTCATTAGCGAGTACATTACTATAAAGATTAACCAAACAAGTTGGGAAGTGACATAAAATGTGGACGTAAATTATATTTCCTTAGCAAAACACATTACCTTATTACCTAGTTTTGTGTCTTGTGAGTTAGTTTTAAATGATTAACATTTCGATCTTCTGTTTGAGAGCACATAGGGACCAAAGGGAGAGCAGAGGAAATTAAATACAGTTGTGAGATATAGTATGATGGGATTAATGATATTTTTTCCCTTGTGGTTCCTTTGTGATTCACAAAGCGAGCCACATGTCTCTGTGGTTATCATTAAATCAATAGCATCTCACACAGCACAGAAATGGGACAAGGACACCGCAAGTCCCTTTTTGTTTGTTTTTTTCTATGGGTTTCTGCCTTCCTGAGTTTTGTGGCCTGGAAATGTGTAGGTGTGCCGGAATGATTTTGGGTAACAAGAGTCCAGGAGAAAATATGTGACTAAGGACAAACATTGTTTAACATGAACAAAACCTTGTTTTGTATGTTTTTCCTTGAGCAAGAATAAAGCTTTTAGAGCAACAGGGTTCTTTGTTAAACTTCCTATCTGTTCTGAGTGTGGAATGCGTTTCTACTGTATTTCAGTGCACTGTGGTATACTGTGTGTGTGTGTGTGTGTGTGTGTGTGTGTGTGTGTGTGTGTGTGTGTGTGTGTGTGTGTGTGTGTGTGTGTGTGTGTGTGTGTGTGTGTGTGTGTGTGTGTGTGTGTGTGTGTGTGAAGCTTGTGTGGGTGTATGTCTGTATACACAATGTGCTACAACTGGCCCTTTTTCCATCTCCCTCCACAAATCCATGGCTGAGCCTCAGTGGACACAGCTTTTTCCCTGGCTTTCATCTCATTGTCTTCAAGGAGAAGGGGCTTGTTGCACATCCTCAACCAGCTGGGTGGCTCCACAGTGTGCTGATTGCATGGGAGCAACAAGAAGGGTGAAGTGAGGGGGGGCTCGTGACAGTGTATTACTCACTGGTGGAGTGAACCTGTGAATCAGCGTGGTTGGCCCATAGTGCAGGATGGGCAGCCTGGGTGAGGGCAGGGCACCAGATCCAGACTAAAACAAACACTACAACAAAAAAAAATACAGTCCCAATCATTCTCTTTTTTCATTTTCTTCTTCTACTCCTCAGTCACTTCATCTTTTGCTCATCTCACCTCTCTCCCCCTTGTCAGATGAACTGGGCATGCATCATCCCTGTCCTCAAAACCCAGTTTTTGTTAGGCACATATTACCCAAAACATCTTCTACAGTGTTGTGTCGAAGTGATGTGCTGGCTACCATATTAAGAGTTTAGTTAGGAAAGAAACAAAAATTTTAGACAACGTTCAGATGCCTGGTTTAAGAAGAGGTCATAATATCACTCTTGTTCCTCTTCTTTTTCCCCTGAAGTCTCTGATTGCGGAAGGATTTCCTCTTCCTCTATAGCCGGCACCTCTTCCCTTTCATCGAGGCCGTCAGTCGACTCCTCCTCTTTGCTTGCTTGCTCCTCCTCTTCCTCATGAATGGCTGTGATAGGATCGGTGGGGCTGCTGATGTAGTTCGGGTCCTCTTTCTGGTCCTCCTCCTGGGCTTCTGCAGCAATGACTCTCTTCCACATTTCATGGTTTTCTAGAAGATGCTGTGTGATCTGGCAAAACACTTTCCTCCTGCTCACCTTTTTGTTTTTTTGCCGCTCTGTCAGACAAAAAGCCAAAAGTTAGACAAGCTCTCGAGGAAGCTGGAAATGACTTCGCTTTCTTGCCGAGAGTTAGATTACAGGATTGATACCACTTTCATGCTTCCAACCTCATAATATCATGGACACATATGGGAGTCGTATCAATCCTCGTAATGTAAATCTAAGAATGCAAAGTGTCAAACTATTTATTTAAATGGGTCATTCAGTAACTGTGTACATTAGCTTTGTATGTTTGTCACATAAATGTTGGCATTCTTTCCATTGTAGGTTCCAATGGTGGGATGCTTTCCAATAAATGCAAATAAAACAACTCCTATTAAAAACTAGACAAACTGTAAAAATTAAATAGCACAGTTGCACAGTAGCAATTCCGAAATCCACAGCTCACCTTAAAACTATTTTGAATGGGCTAAGTACCATAAGTTAAGAAAACTAGTTTGACTATGCACAATGTGCTGCACAAAAAATAATAATAAAGTGGATATCAGTGCTCTTGTACACATCAATACTTTGAGACCACCTTTTCATCATACATCTGCTTAAAGACTTGAGCCTGTTCCTCTCCAAATCAATCAAGCCCTCAAATTGGTCAATACCGCAACTAAGCCCAGTGATCAACCTACAAAACTCCACCAACAGTGCTGATTTACAATTTCTACCTTACCCCAAGAGATGAGCAAAACAAGATCTTCCAGTCAAATCTCCCACCAAGCAACAGGTTTAATAACATGATGTAGTCTGAATAAATACTCACTAAAGCATACATCATTAGAGGCCTCGCACAACTCAATACAATCAGCAAGATATTTTCTGCAACATGACTAATTAAGAAGTTGACATACGGGAGGTGTCAGAACCTGTTGATGCGTCCTCATCTGCCATATCCTCATCTTCCTCTTCGGTATCCTGTTCTTCCTTCGCCTCCTCTGGCTCCATCTCTCCCTCAGGTGGGTCAACCCAGTGTCCCGGCATAAGCGCAGCAGAGTCATAGGAGGAGCACAGAGGTCCCACTATGTGAGTGATAAATGACTCCTGTAGTTTAGCGAGCTGCGGAGCAGACCGGTCCATGAATGGGCTGATGGGAAGGCCCAGGCCTGCTTCTTCGTCACCCTAGAAGGGTACAAACGCGGCAACAGAGGTGATCAGTATAAATGTACTGGAAAATGGAACATTTAGATTATATAATGATGAGATTTTGGGAGAGACAGAACATTTTTCTCCATATTTTTATAGCTCCAGCACAGAAAAAGTTTCTGGCCTGAAATGAATCCAGGACTTTCTTATGTCTATCGAACATCAGTTCTTAAGAATTCACGAGATATTTGAATTCAAACTTTGCAAACTTTCTTAAAATTAGTAGAGTGAAGAAGAGGTTATTTGGCTTATGTTTCTGTCCAATTAAAGTCAATATCAACAAGCCAAAACTGATTTGACATGAATGCAAACATTTTGTTTTATTATTGTCATGATTTAAAAAGAAAAAATCTCCTCTGATGTAAAAAGCGTTTCACTCTATGAACTGCCGAGCAAGTGATAGATGATGATAGTTAGATGATAGAGGATTTCTGTTTGCTTTGTTACTCAACTGCATATTCAGAGTACTGTTTACAAAATAAAAAATATGGATAATTACCTGTCAAAAAGAATAAAATGTAGGCAAGTGACTTAATAAAAATAATATATTGACAACCTCTACGGATAACCCATTAATTGATGTGTTTACATGGATGATGCTTGGTATATGGCGTTATGTCACATGCTTGGTACCATTGGATCCAAAACAACTTCAATTTCAATAAACCTTTTATTGATCAATAATAGGTGCTTTGATCCAGTAAAAATCTGATATATAATATGTCAAATGAATGTTTAAATTATTTTTGTAATTTATTTCATATCAACTTCGTCTACCAATTAGTGCCTAATAAATATGTGAAATCAAAAATGTTGATTTTGTCATGTATAGCTACATATTTGACAGCTTCAACCTCTAACAGAAAGCAATTCTGTGAGGCTTTGCCTTAATATAAATGGAGCGCTTTACAATACATGTCACACTACATTATAAAGGATTAAGTTACATATTAAATATACTATATTGTATTTATATTATACATGTAGGTTAACTCTATATCAGACAAGTTGTTTAAACTCAGATATACATTTTATCCTTCCTGTACAGCTTCACGGCCAAGCACAGAAAGTCCCACATACACTACCTCTGGGTATAGTCTCCTGAAGTAGGTCAAGAGGACTACAAATAGAAAAACATCAATTTAAACTAGCTCATCTGTAGTGATCAGTCATATAAATGAGAATGTCAGCAGAGATTTGCCACAGTAATGATGACTTTAATAATGTGTATTTATTACCCACAAGGTCACCACTAATAAATACTGACATGAATCATTTCACTAACTATTTTTGCACTGTCTCTGCATAGACAGGGTGCAACAACCAAGCCTGACTCCCCACAACATATCAGATGTTTATGATTGTATTTGGTGATTTTTGGTTTGATTGTATAACAATTGTCTACTGTAAGTAGAGGTCGGATAAAGACAAGCCAAAGTGGAGCCATGCTGTTCCTTCCTCGTCCTTGGGATATTTGTCATTCCATTTTTCTATTTTGCATCCACAAAGAGAGCGCTACAATGAACACGTATCTCAGACAGCCAGTAAGGTTGGAATCTCTTCATTATTGTGCTGATTGCATTCCTAGTGGCCCTGTTGATATTCACACACACTAAGGACATATCCACACTAACCTTAAAAATACACCTGTTCAGTGCCTGTTCCAGAAAAATACTTTGTTCCCGATAGATAATTAATTTGAAATGGAATTGTATGAATTGATTTTTTTAATAGAATGTAAATAAACAAATCTATATAACTAACAGAGGAACTTTTTATTTTGGGATATTTTCCATTATTTTCACCATTTCTTGATGATTAAGATATGTTGCAAAAGTGTCTGATGTGAAATAATATTATGAAAATGTGAAATGATTATGTGTACTTTCATATATAGTGACAGTCTTGTATTTTGCCTTTGTTTTCTGATGTAAGGGCATTTACAGTTTTTTACGATTGTTTACACACTAAAATAAAAACTTCCACATAATTTGCGAAATTCTAGGAGCAAAACACCTCCACAGATTTGCACAACATTACACACAATGTCTGCTTCACCCTTTTTGCAAAACATTACACACAGTGATTTGTAAAACTCTACACACATTTTCACACCTTAGACACAGATAAGGATTGTGAGGTTACTTCCTTGTCATTACAAAGCCCTGGATTGCCAATGACCACACTAATGAACAAATTGGATAATCACATCCACCAGGTGTGGAAGCACACATGTGCTAATTTGAAAACGCAGCACTCAGCCAGACCTGCTTTTACAGTAGTTTTTCTTCAGAGTCAAAGTGTATGTACTTCATGCAGTAATTTTTATTTGTCTACAGATTTTATTTGTTTTATTGATTTCATTGTTGGTTGATTACTGTAACTGATTATGGTAAGCAAATAAGCAAAGAAATAAATACTTGAAATATTCAGTCTGCAGCATCAGTGTTGTGCAGTGCTTGGTAAGTTTATAGTAGGCCTATTTGTGTACATTCTCCCTATATCTCATACTAATCATGAAGAATGTTGTGGGTTTGTCACTGTTTTTTTTTTTGACATCTAAATTATCCCTTACATAACAAAGTCTGGCCAAAAATCTAGCACATGCTATTTCCTAAAATTAGTTTTTTTACAAATGTGTTTTTTATTTATCACAGTAGTGTGAAACTGGCTGCAATAGTGTCTGATCATTGAGGACTGTGTTGGTTAAATGAAAACTAATAGCATTTTCACAAATATGTGTATATGTTTTGACTGAAGTTTGTCATTTTGCAAACAATGTAGGAATTATGCAAATTGAGTGTGGTGTTTGGATAATTGTGATTATATTTTGAAAAAAAGAACCCGGTTTTCAAAATTGCGTGTAAACAATTGAAAAAAACTGTAAAGCTATCCAGTAGGAGAACAGAGGGGCAAGGGCTCCCATTGCTATGGCAACCTGAAACCTGGAAGAAGTGGTTTTGGTGAGAGGTGTTTGTGTATACTGTATATGTATAGTAAGAGTGTGAGTGGGGGGAGAGAGCGAGAGAATGGTTTATCCCCTGAAACCCCAAATTGCCAATGTTTTGAATATTAAAGTGCCTTGCAGAGTATAATGTAAATGCATGTATGTGTTTGTATGTGTGTGTACAATCTATATGTGTGTGTGTGTGTGTGTGTGTGTGTGTGTGTGTGTGTGTGTGTGTGTGTGTGTGTACATCTGTACTGACTCTGCCACTGACAGCCTCAGTTCCATCCCTGTGATCTTGCTCTGTGTGACTGTGAATGAGCTCTGTCAAAGATGACTCATTTGGGTCACCCGTCTCCCCTCTGAAGAGAAAAACATACACACACGCGCTCTCTCTCACTCCATCCAGCCCCTCCCTCAAAGGACATACATAATTCTCAAAGCTATTATGAGAATTGAACAGAAGGTTTGAGAGGGATAGCAGAATGCTACAATTCAGAAACAGATCAGAGGAGTGGTTTTTTATCAGTAATCAGCACAGCTACGATTTGAGGTTTCTAGCTGCTACACAGTGTTCTGATATCGTTGGTACATATGTTCCCTTCATTAAAAATTGACAAAATAAACAAAATAAATGCAGATAATGAGTTTGCTGATTGTCAAAGTAACCTTGTGATAACAAACAGCTGTTACAGTCTGTACAGTCTGTGTACAAATACAAAGATTTTAGATGAGTACTATAGTTACAAATAGCTTCAATTATAGTTTAAAAGTCTCAAATTAGTACTATTCTACTTACAACATGTCGTTGCTAGGCAAGTAACCATATCTCTCTGGTTAATCACATCTGATCTTTATCGACTTGCTCGGCACTGATCGAACTGACCAATAAGAGCCATTGTTAGTTAATAACAGGATTTGTTGCTAGGCATCCGTCTACAGTGGTCTTTAACAATTCATGAGCTAGTAAGTAAGTGTTTTGACTATTCTATTTCTGTTCAGAGGGAATATCCAGTTGCACATATCAAACCTAGCTGAAGGGTCCTTGAGCAGGAAAGTAAATCCCTATATGCAGAGCAGTTGACCCTGAACTCGCAATGGAGGATGGGGAGCAAAAAGAGCAATTGTCTGAAGTCAGTTTGTGGGTTGTCTGGTCCCCGTCAATCAAAGCTTATGGTGGCTAATATAATCAAACTTTAAGGTCCAGTGTGTATGATTTAGTTGCATCTGTAGTTGCAGATCCCAACTCCTTCGTTTCACCCTACCCCTTCCAAGCGAAAAGGAGAAAGTACTGTGGCAACAAAACGCACCTATCTGGAGCCAGTATTTGGTTTGTCCCTTCTGGGCTACTCTAGAAACATAGCAAATTCCATGGCATCTGTAACTATAAAAGGCAACAAGGTAACAAAAACATAATGATTCCTATGTTCAGGTGATTTTACGAAAATAAAAACATATTTCTGCGTGATATCTTCCATTTCTGCCAGTAGATCCTTCTAAATGTTACACACTGGACCTTTCAGAGAGGTGTTATTATTTAACTGACATTACTGAGCTTTGCAGCAAATGTTACATAGATTTGCTTTAAATTTACAGACTTTTAAAAGTCAACATTATGTAAATGAATAATATAATAATATAAAGTATTCAGTGTTATTTTATGTTAACTTCTGTCATTTCTAATTTTCTGATGCCTTTAGTTTTGCTCAGTTTTTACTTTAATATATTTTCCACCAGCAGTGTTTCCCTTTTTAATCAGTTATTTGATTCAGTACTTACTGTACTCTGTACAGTAAACTCCCATCTATCTGTGTGTGAGGTGCTACTGTCTAAAGGCTAATAACTTGTGATGAGGGAGGTGACCACGCAAAGACGATCTCTTCATGTCTGATTGCAGAGATTTGTGAGCATACTTGTTCGTAGAACTCGTTGACAATCCCCTCTGTCCACTGCAGGTGCAGCTCCTTACACTTCAGCGGTCCATTGACATCAGCCAGTTTTATGCACATCTGGCACACCAGCAATCGGTCGTTTTCGTTGGTCCAATCAATACCGGACACTCCTTCATCACCCACCTGGGGGGGATGTGCACAGGAAGGTTTGAGTAAAGAGAAAACCAGTGATTTGTAAAGAATTCCCTACTGAGTGGTTGTCAACTTCAGTTTAGGACAATCAGGGAGAAAAGAGCATTTTTATTCTAGGAAAAAAATAAAAAGATTTAACAAAAGCTAATATGAGATGACCAATGATGTCAATAAAATGCAGATGGACGTCACGTTTTTGTTCTACAGATTCAAATGTTTACCTTTGCATTGAACTCTGCTAAGAAGTCAAAGTGCTTTTTGAGGTCGGTGGCCAGGATGGCTTCAATGACTAGGAAGCGGAAGCGCTTGAACTCCACATGTTCAAGGTTAACCAGGAAGTTATACTCAGGTCGAGACATGAAGAGGTTCCACGCCGAAGCTGCGTGGTGATTTTCCAAGACTGAACGATCATTGTATAGAAGAGCCTACAGTGGAAGACCAAGAGGAGAAAGAAACATTCGGTATTGGTATTTATAATGTAAGCTCCTTTGTGTTTTACCATAGCTTACAGGGCCTTATTTATCCCTTCATTATTTTAGATTGTGTTCTGGGCTAAAGAAATTAAAAATACAATTAACAGTCACATTTCAGGCCATAAAGTGTCCTGCATATTCACTGTTATCCTCCAGATCTGGAGTTATTGTTTTTGACGTACATTTTTTTTTTCCACACATAGGATAGATTAGTCAAATATAGATATAGTATAATTCACATTCAGCATTACAAAAGCATATAAACAGAAGTTGTGAGCTAAACATTAAGTTGGTGAGTATTTGCTGCATAGCCAAAGCTTGCTTTCTTGGTCTGTTAATGAATATTTATGTAGGTGATTGGTTACGAAATTGCCATACATCAGCTGGTGCCCTGCAACACATAGCTAATTCCACATAATAGTTGGTGTTGGGCTCTGGATGTAGTTTTGGGTGGGATTTTGTCACTCCCCAGTTTGGGAGCTTGGTGTTTGCTTGTGGGGAGTAACATACTCTTCTTTTTTTTTTTTTTAAAGTATATTTTTGGGGCTTTTATTGCCTTTATTATAGCTAAATGACAGCTAAAGGCAGACAGGAAGGGGAGCAGAGAGAGAGGGGATGACACGCAGCAAAGGGCTGCAGGTTGGATTTGAACCCTGGGCCGCTGCAGCAAAGACTCAGCCTCCGTACATGGGTTGCCAGCTCTACCAACTGAGCTATCCAGACGCCCAACATACTCTTCTTATGAGTTGTCTTCATATAGCAGCAGTAGTAGTAATGGGTTACATACATTTCCTGACAAAAAATGAAGGCCTAATTACAATAAATCCCAACTGAAGCTGCCCTTGTTTTAATGAATTGGTAAATGATCTTCATTATGCATCAGTGCATCTGCTGATCCATCACCACAGCCCTCCCCGAAACACACCTACATTTATTTACCTGTGGTGCACTGGTAGCTACTAGAAAGGCGTTAGTTCTTCCAGGATGGTCATAGTCGTGCATGGCAGCAGCTACATACAGAGCCATGAGCTCTAGGCCAGGGATAAGGCCAGCCAGGGAGCCATAGCCGTCCTCCAGCACCGAGTTCATCTTGGATACCAGGAAGCCTGTGGCACCAGCCGTAATGCCATTCTCTGAGTCTATGGGAGAAAAAAGAAAACCTCAGTCACTGATGGTGCTTAAATGCTGCCAGCCTCAGTAGTTGTTGGTTCTCTTAGGTTATTTATTCAGGAAGAAACGTTCAGTATTGCACCTCCTCTTTATCATCAGCATGTTGTTGACTGTGAAATGAGTCATACGTGACAAAACTATCCAACTAACTATCACACTAAACATTGTAAATGAACATCAACAATGGCAAACAAGAAGCCTTCCATGAAGGCTCTGAGTCAGGGCTGATATATCAAGAAGATTAAATGCAACCCTTATTTATTGTACTGTACTAGTCTTGTTGTGCCAGTCATATATACAGCGCAGTAAGCATGGAGGGTTTTTACACAAATGTGGATGGGATCTATTAAAAGGAAACCAAGTTTTTTTGTGTCATGTTGTTGTTAATATAGTACTGGACACAATTAATCATAGCTTTAAGAAACCAACATTTGCTAACCGTGTGTATGCATACAGTATGTTTTGTAACTTTTGTTGGTTTTGAAAGCCTTCTGTGTCACTAAATATGACTGCTGTATTACATGTTTCATCCAGACACAATTACTATTACCCACCCACACTCACACTTACTTACAGTAAGTAAGTAAGAAAAAACTGACAAGTTTGACAAATCAAAACATAAGATTGGATTAGATTTCTGTTTTTTAATAATCATAATCTGCTGCATTTTATGCCTTTATTAGATAGCGATAATAGAGAGGGATGAAAGGAAATATGAGAGATGGGCAACAAAAGTTCTTGGCTGGAACTGAAACACAACATTGTAATTCATGGTTGATGTAAATTCACTGATATGTTTGACAATGATGGAAAACAGGGATTTCGTCATCCACAATTTACACCACTCAAGCCAATCAAAATGTTGAGCTCGACACTAAGACTGGAAACAAAAAAAGATATTTAAATTCTCCAGAATATGGGTAAGAGCGAGGGAACGTTTGTTCAAATGGTTGATCTTAAGGAACTACTGTATGTAGTAAAAGTCCTCACCAGTGTGTATCCCATTCTCAGTCAGCAAAGTGGGCAGGCCTGGCACAGGCTGAGTGGTGAGGTACCAAACAGCATGCAGCACATCAGTGGCATGGATCCGGTTGTGATCTGAGGAGGGTAAAATAAAATGGCAATTCTCACCAGCGGAAGGCGGTGTGATGAAGTCCCAGCTGGAACTGGAAAACAACATACACTAAAGCCTCTTTTAAACAAGGAATCTGTAACATTAACTAAGTAATGGTGTTCTGCCTTTTAACAAAAGTCTATTTTGTGGGCTATGCTGACAAATTATAGTTTTGAAAGGGGTTGATACTGATTAGCAATAGTCAGTTGTTATAATCTTAAACCTGAGGTACGCTCAGTGTTAAGTGGTAAGCAGGATGTGTTAAGGTTCACACTTTTGAGAGGCTGGTAAAATGTACACGGTGTATGATGCAAAAATTTCACACTGAGCAGGGACTATTTCTCCTGTTTTCAAAGGATGTCCATCCATGGAAACATACACTTAAAAATAATCATGTAATCAAAAACACTACTACTGTGTTAAATTAATAATAATAATAAAATTAAATTACATTTTAAATTTAAGTATAATAAACAGGAAACCTGACTCAGATTTCTTCTAGCTCTGAGCAACATGAACAGCCACAACCTCCTGAATCTGAAAGTCAAAGGCCTGTTAGTGGTGCTTTACTTCACTGACAAAGCAACACTTCCACCTGGTGGCGGATAAAGGAAATGCTGCGTATCAATAATTAACTTAGACAATTTGATAAACATGGAGATCTTCTACTCACAAGGGATGACCCTGTATCCATTCTCCAGAGCGTGAAAGTAGTTCATGAATTCTTGTACGGGAATTTTGAAGGTCTCAAATAGGCCTGTGTCCTCAAAAAGCCTATAGGAAACCTGGGACATTAAACAAAGAAAACATACTGTGAACCATATATAATTTCTGTAGAGGTTTAGATATACAGTTACGGCCTGATAAGAACAATCCTAACCTATTCCTAACTGATATTAACACTGGAGCCCAAACAATATATTGATTGACTGATATTATCGGCTGATATTGACCTATCGCAGACATATTGGTATCTGGTAGCGTATATATTATCTGATACAAAAACATTTTTGTATATAATCCAGAAAAAAATGCTTGTGGTAATATATTGGTGTCTAATTAATACTGAGCTATGGTGGTATTCTCAAGACCTGATCTTGTGGGTGTAGTCATCTTTATGTTCCTCTAAAAGGTTATAGAGGCTTATATAAGAGTTTCTAAATAACATATCCCAAGCCTTAGTCTATAATCCAATAACACAAAATAGTTTTTGAAACTGCTTTGGCCATAACCTGTATGCACTGCTTTCATTTTCTAGTGTTGTTGTTATTGCCAGCAAAATGCAAATTGCCTTTTCCCACTGCCTCCATCAACAGCAAATGTCACAACCACATTAAGCTGCTAATTACACACGTCAACATTTTCCATCAACATGGGTCTCTATTAATTGAATCAGTATCGATGTGTTTTCATTTTATAAATGTCATATAGGTTTCAACATTTCCTCGCTAATTAGTGTTTACCTGACTCAGGATGCAGCCTGTCTTGCTATGGGTCATCTCCACTAGACTGAAAATTGGAAAGTTCCAGTTGTTGAGTTGACTCATCAGAGGGTCCAGCCCTGCCATCACCAGAGGCTCTGGGGCCAAGATTGGCTTGTCCTAACAGTTAGAGGTGGGGGTACAGAAAGAAAGGTCAGAAAGATACAGACAAACTCTTTCAGACACTATCAGACTGCACCACTGCTTGGTTTCCAGCATTTAGGGAAGGAATTTTAGATTTTTTCATGTTGTTATTATTATCAAGTATAGTTATTATTATTAAGTATATCTACCTAATTGCTGTAAGTAGGTTAAATGATTGTAAAAACGTGACCTAATCGGCAAAATTCTTTATTTCTTGTTGTCTTTGGAGGGATTTAAAGCACATTAAAACAGATAACAGAGACTTTTTTTCTCATTACCATATTAAACCTGTCTGATTGCCTACCTCTGGTGATGGCAGGAGCGGGTGAAGAACGATGCCCTCTGGAAGATACTCTCTGCAACGTTCCCTCGCTTCAGGCGGCTTTTTGCCTCCTTCTCCCTCCTCTTCATTCTGTGCAAAGTCGCTGCTGTCACTGTGGTTGGTCTCGTAGGTACTGTCGTAGGTGCTGTCATAGTCTGAAGAAGCTACAGCACGCTCATCTAGGGAGACGTTACACATGTTATATGTATGAAATTTCATGTAAGCATATTGATGGTTATTATCCAAAAAGTTACAATGAGGGCAGTTCTGGTATGATAAACCTAGAAAATAAGCTGGAAGCATTATCTGTATTTATCAGGTTATATTCTTAAAGCTTTTATATAATTTACTTTATTAAGATTCAGAGATTCTTCTTACTACTACTGTACATGACCAAATCTCTCCTAAGACTATTTATTGTACTGAACTCTGTGGTCATCATCACTTCTATCTCAGTTGGATAGATACAGTATGTCTAATAGTAACTACTGTAGGCTGTACTCTGCTGTTTACCTGGATGGGGTATTCTGTCTCCTTTGTCGACAGATTCTGCCCCGTGGTTTAGTCGATTGTTAAACGGCCTGCCACAGCTGATAGAAAGAGAGCAGAGAAACACAGACACATTCAGAGGATGCATGCTAGCCCATCCTGATCATTCTCTCTCATCTGATAATTGAAGCAGCTCCTGTCCTCTCAGAAAAGACTAATGAAGTGACTCATTCCCCTAATTTTCACATAAATGGACACTCATACACACAAACACAAACAGATGCTATTGAAGCTGTATTCCAGTATTTGAATGAATAAATTAATGCATCTAGTGTGTGATGTTACCTGCCACAGAGAGACGGTGGCCGCCAGTGAGGGGTGGTGGAGCTCGGGGCGCTCTGGCTGTGAGTTAAGGCTCTGTGGTGGCTCTTGGGGGCCACAGAGCCAGGGGTCCGCTCTGTCAGGGGCCCAGCCGGCTCAGGAAGCTGCACTGAACATGTCTTTGTTGTGGGGCTGGAGACAGGAGTGCCCTGGACGGGAGGAGATGGGCACGGAGAGCCCAGAGGTGACACGTTGGAAGAGGGGAAACCTGAAAAAGAGAGCAATACTGACTAATGTTTCAGTCTTTACATAATTTGCTCTTGTTACTATTTTTTAATTTGCTTTTGAATGAATTCTTTGCAATGTTTTAAGTCACGTCAATTACAGAGCTGATTGTCAAATGTGGAACTATGTGCCGTAAAGTCAAGCTGAGAAGATCTTCCAATTAAAAAAATGTTGTAGATGTAGATGGACTTTTACTCAGAGCGTTAAGTAGATTTGTACACTCACACACACCTGGTCTTCCCAGTGGTTTGCTGTAGAGGTGGTTGGAGGCAGCACAGGAGGCAGACATGGAACGACTCTTTGAGATGGTCATCATCACCGAGTTGTTCCATGTTTCACTGAGGAAAATCCCATTAGATAAATGAATTACTGCAACAATAAAATTGCTGATATGAATCTGATACTGTTCATAGTTAATGTGTTGCCCTTGATTGCAGTGAGGGAGTGAGAGTTACCTGTCTGGGGTGTGTTTGATGCTGGCTGAGCGGTCTCGGCGTACAGGGCCAGGCTCGATGGTAGGCAACCCTGTAGCTGAGGTGGTCGTGGTCCAAGTTGACGAGATTCTCCTTAGCAATCCTGGGGGCAGACTCCGTCTTAGCCGCTGTAATTTGGATAAAAAAACGCATGTTAAGGTTAGTGTTAGAAGCTTCACAGGGATAGGAAATATACAGCTTTATGATGTATTATTATTATGATACATCATTGTCAGCGTAATCGGGAATTGGGATAATCTGGAATATGCTCACATGAGAAAAAGCAGTCCTATATTGATTTCCTGATTTATTTTCAATTGCCACATGGGGGAGCCCACATCTTTAAAGTCATTTTAAAATCCTAAGTCTGTCACCATAGCTGAAGTCTCAGCTTCCCCATGGTATACCCCACTAAAAGAGTTATGTGTCCTACAGAGTAGGCTGATACAATAAAAATAAAAATGTTTTACCAAAATGTGTTATTTTCATATATTTAGTGCCATTTTAAGAGTTATTTTATCATGATAATATAGTAACTTGAAATTATTTTGGCCAAGCTAATTGTGACATGGAATTTTCATATTGTACCATGCCTAAATAGATGAGTTGAGTAAGACATGTATTAGTGTGCTCAGGCATTAGACAAAATAAGAATGTAGGGGATTTTCAATGAAAACCTCTTGTAATCACTTGTATCTTGGACATTTACTCAGAAACAACAAAGATATGGTTGTGTGTGTGTGTGTGTGTGTGTGTGTGTGTGTGTGTGTGTGTGTGTGTGTGTGTGCGTCTTTGTGTTTGAATGAATAGTATATGTTATGCTTTGTGAAAAAACTACTACTTTTGTCATTTTTTTTCTAAGCCTCCAACTAATAATTTTTTATAGTCGTTGCATGTCTACATGTCTAAACACTCCATCCCCTGAAGGACTGTGAATAATACATTTTGCAAGAACAGTTTCCATCTTTTCACATCTGCTCCAATTCCTTCATATACACACAAAAAAATAGCTTTTGATAATCCACATTTTTTTGAATTCGCAAATATCAAAATATGTCCAATTGTTTTTTATTTCTGAAGTGTCACAGTACCCCTATTCATGAAATAAATATTGTTAATATAACTGCAATCTTATTTATATCACCTTTGTATTTGATTTACTTGCTGCTGTTTCACTAGAACTCTTAACCCTCTTTTGGACATTTGTAATCCAAAATGACAGACAACGTTGACAAAAAGCTTGGGTCACATTTACTCTATGACCATAAGAAACATAAGAAGAGCCAAAAAGTCACACACAATTCACACAACCACAGACAAAATACTGCCAACAAAGCAGAACATCAGGAAAAGAAAGGCAGGCACCGTACTCCACTTCCTCTGTGGAGATATACAGCTCTGTTTAGTAGTTAAGACATGACGTTTCAGCCTCTGGCATTTTTAGCTAATAAACAGAGCTATAGTTTCCTACAGAGCATCTGTTGTGCCTCCTTTAAAGTAAAGAAAAGATATCAAACTAGAAGGATGCCATATTTGTTCTTCCATTACCATTCCTGTTTTTTTAAAGCATATGGGAGACAGAATGGTAAGTAGAAGGGAGTCATGCTTGTTTCCCCTGTGGTGTCAATCTATCCAGTGTTGTAAATGTTGTTGTAAAGCCATGAGCTAAACTCAGTTATTTGTCAGTTTGTATTTAGTACAGTTGGTGTATTCTCTCTCTCTCTCTCTCTCTCTCTCTCTCTCTCTCTCTCTCTCTCTCTCTCTCTCTCTCTCTCTCAATTCAATTCAGTTCAATTCAATTCAAAAGGCTTTATAGGCATGAACAAAAACATGTTGTTGCCAAATCAAACAAAATATTTCCATATCACATATTAAATACATTACAATTCTTTCAATACAATTCATTAATATACAATATATATTATTTAATACAACTACTCAATATCATATTATCAGTAGTTACAAGGCCCTCATGCTGTGGCAGGCAGATGCACATTTAGCTGTCGTCCCTTCACCGAGGAGAACCGCAAGTTTTGCTTCTGGGGTTAAATTAGGAAAATCTGATACTTTTTTGGTTATTTCCTTGTGGTGGAAATCCCTCCCAGTGGAGGAGGAAGCTTATCTCTGTTTCTATCTCTCCTGCTGAATATTGAACACACACACACACGCTCCTCTCTGTGCAGCCTCGTCTGTCTGTGTTTTCCAGTTTCTATGGCTAGTTGGTGGCCACTGAGCCTGTATTTGCTCAGGATCATTCTTTGTTTCCTTTCTCTGACACAGTGGAGATATTCAGCCAATTTATATTCTCTGTTTAGGGTCAACTAACAATTTAGTCTACTTTGGGTTTTGTTTAATTTATCCAATGTTTGATTGATTCATAATAAATTTAACTGTGTTATGTTAGATTAATCACCAGCTGACTGAGGGTACTTTCTCACTGTCTCTCTCATACGCACACACAGGATGGAATATAGAGAGAAACAGAGGATCAAATTTCACCTAGTACAAGTGCCACACACGCACTCGCACACACAATTTCACAGTGATATATCACACACTGCATAGGTATCTAGTAGTGTGTGAAAAAAAGGCAGAGGAGGAGAGAGAGCGGTTATTTGGTGGTAATCAGTCACTGTGAACATCGTGTCTGTTTTTGCTGTTGTGAATTTTATTGTCGTATGGTAATGCTGTTTTAAAGTGCAGATCTGAAACATCTGCAAGGAATTATTATGCAACAATAGTGAAGCTGACAAAAATATAAGTAGACATGGTGTTGGCTGTGATGGATTGCTGGTGGATGTTATCTTGGACAAGTTTTAAGTCTCTCTTACTTCATTTGAATATGAACCAATGACCTCAAAAATCTTACAACACTATTGTTTGCTTTGGAAAAAGTGTGGCTGTAATATGAAATATCATTGAGACAATATGTGCACAAGAAGGTGGTTCAGTGTGTGGAAGCTGCTATAAACTCGACAAACAGCCAGAACTGGAGTTGCTGGAGGTAAACTGTGGAAAAAAAGACGAGCGAAAGAAAAAATTGTTCCAGAGTTTCTCACAAGAAATGAAACAAAGTGTTTTGCTGTCCCTTAAACTAAAGCTCAAAACCTGAGTAACAAATGCACCTCAGTCACCAACACTTATTTTTACCTTTATGTGACTGCTATTTCTGTCCAACAACAGGGCAGCACAAGTGAGCTGAATCACCAACTTAAACCCACTGCCACATGCAGACTCACAAATCCCCAATGAGCTAAAATGAGGCAGCATCTCATTGAGTTTCACTACATGGGCCGAGCATTTGAGTGCACTCAGGCAGTGCTAAAGCTGCTTGTCACTTTCTTGGTAGGCTATCCTGCATTGCATCACACGCTTTATTTAGTTTCCTTGCCGCCTTAAGTGCCCGCATACATTTTGAAGCACTGGCCTTGTAAAACATTAAAAAGCCCTCTGGAAGCCTGTGTGTGCGTCATTGTTAGCTACATTAGAGCCCCACACTACGCCAGCAGTGAGGGAGGAAATGGGGGTGATGTCTGCAGGAAGAAGTACACCTGGCTGGGTGTCTGTGTTTATATTGACATACTGCAGCATAGAATGAAAAAACAAAAAACAAATATAGATTGACATATTTTCCTTTACTGATTATAATATTTGCTTCCAAATGGGAAACATCACTTGAGTTTAAAGGGGAATTTTACAGGTCTTAGGGAGTACTAAAAAAAGTTGTATAAAGGGTTTTGTGACTCCAGAGGGAGCTGCGTGAAGTCTGATAAACTCAGTTGGAGGTGAAGAGAATAAAAAACATCTCTGACAAATCTGGAGTGGCGTTAGGAAGAATAGCATTGAAGAGCCAGCTCTTCAATGCTGCTTGAGGCTAGCAGTTCGATGCAACATTAGCGCCATCATAACACACCTACATTTCTGACAGCACTATCGGCAGTAACGTTACAACATGGTTAATGTAGATGGGCGTTTTTGATGATGAAAGAATGCATGGAATAAAAGAGTGTGTGTGTGAATGTTTTAGGTTTGTGATGCTAAATCAGTGGAGTATTCTTTTAAAATCAAGATATTTCTAATTGTGAGCCACACCACAGGTTATGGTATTCAACCAAAAAGTGATTTTGACTTCTCAGATTGTTTGATGTGAATAATGTGAAGGTATGACATATGTGGTATTTCATAAGAAGAAAACAAATTTAAATTTGAGGAACGTAACACAGCTTCTTTCTTGTTTCTTTCTAATCTTTTTAATCATCCTGTGACCCCTAAGATTTATTTGGAGATCCTTTTCCGGAATCCCAACCAAGTCACTGCTATACTTGACCCAGGTGTTGGTTTTGTCCTCTGAATTGATCAGCTTGGTATACCAGAGTATAGCTGTAAATGAGCATGATGAGTGCAATTCTTACAATGAGTCTCGGGGCTTCAAACTGATTCTGGGTGGCCAGTCAAAGTTGAGTGAACTTCAAGTTTACATCCTTTGGAATTTTAAATTGTGGTTCAGCCACTGGACAGTGTCTCACACGCCAAACCAAAGACACAGGGATGAACACAATCACATTTTTAAGAAAGACCAGTGTTTACCTTCGGAATGGCCAGTCTCTCTGTTTTTTCAGGCCCCTCTTCAGAGTCAGAGCAGGTGTGTGTGTCTGCAGGGACGCGAGGCCGGTGGAGCGGCTGGATGCTGATCTGGGTGCTGAGGAGGTTGCTGACGGCCTTCAGAGAACTGCAGGTGTTCGGGGGCAGCGAAGGGTCAGCCAGCAGGTCTGAGATCAGACCGTGGGCCTCACCCATCACCGCGATGTCCACTACCACGCTGGTGCCCGAAGACTGGAGTGGAGAAAAGAGGAAAGGAGAGGAAGAGATAGAGAATGAGATAATCATTCTTTGTCCATGTTTTTTGGTCTAATGCAATGATGACGAAAAAATATCACTCTACACAGCGTTGTGTATATATATGTATATATATATATATAATAAAGCTAGTAGCATGATGGCTACTTGGGTCGAACATGTAAAAGTTAGTAAGGCGTAATGAGAGAATATTGAACACATCATAGCCATAAAAACATCAAAATAATAAACATTCTATAAAACACCCACTACCGCGAACATATTGACTGATAAGCCCAAAGGCTCATCTATGTCAAAGGTCAACCATGTGTGGTTTCAGTAATGGATTCCACCGTTAATGTCAACATGTGCTAATCAGCTCCTCTTAAGCTTATAATCAATTTCCTCACACTCCGAAACTTCCATACAATCCACACAAACACACACACACATGCACAGTATATATAAGTGCATGCATACAAAATTCTGCATTTGTAAATAGCAAAGTCAATCCATCTTGTGGAGAAAACTAAAGTTACAATTTGTAAATGATAAATAAGGAGTTGATACTGTAGACTTAATTCACAAATTGCGCAACAAAGCAATCATGGACATCAGTAAATGTGCTTTATATAGTGTAAAGATTATATATCTACTTTTTTTTATTATTAAAAAGGTGCAAGGCAAATGAAAAAAATCTGAAAATCTGGAAAAATGAACAGACAGTATTTCCAAAATAATAATATTTTTAAGATGTATTATGTATCATTTCATTATCAGTAATGTAGAGATGTAACTTTTGAACACATAAAGCTAGGAACAGAGCTACAAACCAGACAGACAAAACATCCTACACATAACTACACAACTTTTTTCATCAACTAACACTAGCCACTTAAACTTGTAAAATATAATTGTGACCCATGTAACTGTACCCCAATAGAAATGTATTTACAGAGAGACAGAGGCAACAAGGACTGTTGACTGCAGAGAGAGTTGGAGGTGGAGTTTACTTTGTATGAATGAGCTGAGCTGTGGTTCTCCACTGAACCCTGCATGAACTGTGTTATAAAATAGTCTCCCACCCATACCTGTGATTTCAACACTTCTAGTTTCAGTCGTAAAAGCAAAACCTGTTAAAAATAATCTTAATGAGAATGACTGGCAGTGACTGGACCAGAAAGTAAAAGGCTGACACAGGACTCCTGCTCTCCTCCTCTATCCTCCTCTCCCCCACTGTGCCAACACATGAAGCAAATCCTGTGATAAGCTTCCACTCTCTCCGTCTCTTTCATTCAGTGGTTTTTCATATCATGAGCCTGAGAGCTATCTACTATTCTACTATTTTCAGATTTTCAGTTAACTCAAGCTATCACAGTTTCTCAAGCGCACATACAGAGATATATTTTTCTGCGGTAGAAAAAGCTTAAGATGTGTGGGTGGAATAAAGGGTTGAAACATAAACAGCAGAACCAGCCCTCTAATCCTAAATAAAGTGACAGATGACTCTCATAATTTGCCTCCCTAAACAGATTGTATTAGCTCTTCAAACATGTCAGAGCTCTGGGCTGTGATGTGATGAGTAAATGCATCAAGCACATCGGAAGATAGTTTCCTGGAAGAGCGCGTGTCTGTATGTGTGTATGTACGGGTGTGCATGTGTCACCTCAACCTGAACAAAACCCATTAGACCACTCCAGAGCTTTATGACATCCTGCTATTGTGACATTCACCCATTACCTGGCAGTAATGGACTCTGTTCAGCTAATGTCAGGGAGAGAGTGAGATAAAGGGAGCTTGAATGTGTGTGTGTGTGTGTGTGTGTGTGTGTGTGTGTGTGTGTGTGTGTGTGTGTGTGTGTGTGTGTGTGTGTGTGTGTGTGTGTGTGTGTGGTGGGTTGTGTTGCAGCTGTTTATATGGTACTTTTCTGTATTAGAATTCTGGTATTTTAGCTTTTTTAAGAACAAAAACAAAACAACTTTACAGCAGTTGTGTGGATTTGCAGAGTCCATTCAGTGCAACATGTGTAAGCATCTGAGCTGATGGAAGTGCTACAGAGCGCTGTTCTGCTGGAGACACTGTGGAGAGGCAAGGCGAGGGAGAAGGTTATCGATTCCTCCCAGCATAAAGGCCCACAGGGGACAGCAGGGGGAGCGATGGTCAATGAGTAAATCAACAGTGGACACACACACACACACACACACACACACACACACACACGAGGCATGCATGTACCAGAGTTGCCCCTTGGGATCAGTCTGTCAGGCTTTCAGGGTTATACAGTACATGCTGCGCACAGAAAGATGGGTCATAATCCCTCAACGAACACAGCGCACTGTAACAGAAGACAATATTAAACACTGGTCTATGATGATGTACGCTGATAATATCTGTGTACATCATTCTAAGAATAGAACCACTGATTTGGATCACTAGTGAAGCCACGTCATATCATCATTGTTAAATTATAAACCAATATCCATTCAGAGCAGGGTTGGGCATTCAGACAAATACATACAGTATCTATGTGTATATACATTACAATTATCACAATAATGAGTCAATAGCTGTGTGATACAGCACCAACAAATATGGCTTTGTAAGAGCTATGCTGGACTATTCTATTTAATTAGATTGAATTATAATGCAGCCAATAACTAAGAAAGAAGAAGAGAACAAAATCCTTCACCACGGGAAATCCCCTTTTAAATTACCTAAATCACTGATCATTTAAAAGGAAACCTATCGTGCAAGAAATTTGAATATGGAAGTTCAGACACGCACATAAACATGATCTCATGCTTGACTCACACACACTATGTGCCTATTCCCTTTCGTGCACAAATGTATGTCTACAAATGGAGATGACACAGATACCAAACCAAATTTGATACACTGGCATTGAAAATTAATGACACTGATAATGCCCCTTCTCTCTCTCTCCCTCTCTTATTTTTATTCCATTTCCTTATTTTTCCTCTTCTTCTTGTCTGTTTTTTCCCACAATTTCAGTATTTCCCTACCCCCATCCCCCCAACCCCTCTCCTGAGAGACAGTTAGAGGATATGTAGGCAGATCAGGCATAAAGGCAGATGGTGAGAGCACAGAGAAAGAGAGAGATAAAGAGAAAAAGAGCGACAGAGAGATAGCGCAAGAGAAAGAGAGTGATGGACACAGAGAAACCGAGGAGCCCACAGGCAGGCTATGGCCAGTCAAGTGAAAAGAGAATGGCTAACTCTAGCAGGCCAGCTGAGCTCCTCCACAACCAAATCCACAACAACTGTAAATACAGCACTACAGTGAGGAGCTGCCCATTGTTTCCAACAGTATGGAAAAATTGTAAAATATGTAGAAAAGCCTATACACCTATCCCAGCTTTTAGATTTAACGCTGAAGCAGTAGTAGCCAACAAAGCAATGCCAGAGGCCAAGTTCATGTTCTGGATACAGGAGGATGATTACAGAATTGCAAACAGGCAGGAAACAGTTACAGGATTGAGGATCAGGAGCGCCTCACGGTTGCAAGGCTATTAATCCTTAACAAATGTATCTATTGATTTGGTAATAATGACTAGCAAAGTATGTGTTTTGGAAGGAGCGTGGGTTAGCTGAGGCGTGTTTCCAGAGCTGGCCAAGATGTATGAACACCTTTCTCTCATATTCACAATGTGCAAAGGCTGACGCTAACACGAAATCAATGGATATCGATGCAATTGTTCTCTAAGTTTGAGCTGATAATGAAACTATGCAAACCATTTTGCTGGTGAGACACAACACACATGTAACACATAGATAACTCATCCATAGGACATGCTGTTTAACAAATAGGCCCCATCTCAGAACAATAGTGACAGCGAATCCCTCAACAGTGACTTCACTCTCCTGCTTACGAACACCAGTCTCTCACATGCGTAATTGACCTAAAAACTAGGCTGTATCAAGAAGCTTAATTTAGACATTGCTTCAAGTTGTCCTATTTAAACCATCTCATCATTACTGATTAAATGGCACTCCTTTCTCACACAGACAAAGCGCATGTACACGCACATACAACACATCCGCACTGAAGATAGAGACCCCAGTTAAACCAATACTGAACCTGTTTAGGAGGATGTGTATTGTCCTGATGCCGTCCCATGATACTTGCTGAGTGCCTTCTCTGCATCATTTGTGTTCAGTTTGAACACAACCACTCAATCCCAATCTTCCTATCTAGATTCCTATAGATACAGCTTTATGCTCTTTCCTTCCTTTAATCCTATAGTTCAAATATCACGTGCATAAGAGCCTCAATCCAAAGCAACTGACATTTCAATAATGTATCACACAAACACTCCCTTGCCCTCTCCTCTCCTCTGCTCTCTTCCTCTCTGCTGCTTCCAGAACCTCCCTCTGTCCTCTCACCCGCCCCTGCCTCTGCATCTGCCAATTGCAAATGTTCTCCGGTGGCTCCAGGATGAGAAGACCTGCAGTATCAGTTGTATTGAAAATACCTGGTTGCTAGGATACATCAGGACAAAGATCAAAGTGACTCGTCTATGAACCATAAAATAGTTGTTCGGGGCTCAGTTGGCCACAGTTATACTACGCCCACTACTTGTCAAGTGTTTCCTGTGATAGCAGGTGATGCATGACAACCGAGCAGAGAGTAATGTGTATTATCAGAACAGGGCTTTCTACATCAGGAAACTGAGGTACGTATTGATTCATTAAAAGTCTGATGATGGCAGGTTTGTTGTTGGCCAAAGCTGAAGCTGCATGTCCAGTGTGGAGGAAATTATGGATGATTTAAATGAAAAAAGCTCATGTTTTACAATCTGGGAGCCATGGAAAATCAAAAACTGTGATATCTAAGGTTAAAATATTCACTGATTAACTTTTTCTCAAAGTTTATCTGAATTAACTTGGATATTTATGATCTATATTTACTTTGAATTGCATGCTTATGACAATTAAAATAATTTGCTCTGCCTGTGACCTATTCAACAAGCAACATTTTGTGTTTCACCATTTCAATAACAATACTGGTTACTAGAATTTATGAAAATGTGGTAAACATAATTTACAATCTCATCGAAAATAAAACACATGCAAACCATCTGGCAATAAAAGGAGGTAATAAGAAGAGACGTGACAGGCCCACCCACTGGAAGTTAATAGAAATCTGAACCAGTTGTTCACAAACTTCTGATGCACTCCCCCCTTTGGATTTAGAAACTTTTTTACCAACAATCTGGGGAAATTTTGTGACAAATTGCCAAGCTGAGCATTCTCTTATTAAAATAACATTATCATTTAGATGAACTGCATGTCTCCTTTTACATTGAATTATGTTTGTGAAAGTGAAAATTGCAAGTCAAACTCAAGGCAGCAACAGTTCTTAGAGACAAAAGACGCAAGGCGCTCACGATATGAATGACACCCTAGTCCAAGATCATCATCATCATCATCATCATCATCATCATCATCATCATCATCATCATTTTTCTTCATTATGGGTTTTGACTGACATGAATCCTCAATGAGCATTGCCTGTTCTTCTATTTTGTACTTTACATCTCTGATTAAATCTTCCTAACCTGAATCTTGATTGGTTTGTAATGGTGAAAGCCCTCTTTGGTTTTTCCCACCCGAAGTACTTCTGCCCCGTTTGAGAACCACTTAGATAAGCTAAGGTAATGCATTAGTAATATGTTTACATTAACATTGAATCAACTGACTCCCAGTTATGTGATGTCATATATATATACATATAACCTTTCAACAGTCTCCATTTGTGACCTGAAAATGTATAATGCTATCTGTGGTAATATATTTACAATAAAAAAAATTGGGATAAAAATAGGTCCAAAATCTTAGCGAATTCTGGCAGAATTAAAACTCCAGCTGAAAAATGGCAATCAAAATACCTAATAAAAAAGTTATTCAGCTAACATTCAAGATTGACATAATCTTAAATATATTTTATATATAGATATTAAATAGTCAAAATATATTATTGTTAAAAAAAAAAGCTTAATGTTACGACGACAAAAATTTACACAAATCTACAGCTATTCCGGCATTCAGCCGAACAATCGTCAAATTGTGAACTAATTAAAATCAGTTGTTTAAAAATGCCCCACAGCAATGACTCAGTGCTATTCTACTACATTTAGCTGAGAAAAAAATTATGCCAAACACGCACACATCCTTATCCTCTGGGCTGCACTGACCTGGGATCTGCTCAGGGCTCTCTTGTAGTCCCATTCTGGCTGGCACATAATCTAGAGATAGAAGGAAACAGAAGCTACTGTCAGAGACCTGTCCACTCCAAAACACTACACAACACTATCTAAGCACAGAACTTATTTTTTTCTTCTTCAGCTGTCTCTCATTTATTTCCTCCTCCCTCCATCCCACTTTCCGTCAAACCGTCTAAAAATAAAAGAAGAGCAGGCGGTGCTGATGAAGAAAAAAAGAAAAGAACACATCAACCTTAATGCTGGAGGGCTGATCTACATACGGCTCCCTTCCTCTACCACCCTATATCTGTCCCCCTCGCTGCAGTTATTTTCCATTTATTGTTCAATAAGACAAAACTGTGATTCAACTTCACAGTCAGACAATGAGTTTCTGAGTGGCTTTCTTTAAATACAACCAAACTTTGACGTTTTTGGAAGGCACCTTTAACAGAACTAGCAGTTTCCTCCAGCTTCCAGTATTTGTGCTGAGCAAGACTAAAAACAAGACGTACCAGAGTAATCTCTGTACTGGACGAGAAAATATGAAACTGATAGTTTCAACTGATAAGATTACCAGCAAGGGTATTTCCCAAAAAATAAGAGGGGTCATTTAAAGGTGCAGGAGACAATAGTGGCACCAAATGTCAGCAAGTGGTAGTTGAATTCGGACACTTGCAGAAATAATGGAATGAGCTCCTCTGACCTATATTTTATGTTACTAACAGTTGGTGTAATGGGGATGAAGAAGATGAAGAAGAGCGAAAAATGGAAAGAGCATGATGAGGAACAACTGTAACAATTGCTGTGTTGAAGCAGGGTGAGCATTTTCCACTTTACTTTTGATTAATGTAGCCTACACAGAAAGGGCTTCACACTCGTTATAATGAAAGCAGAGGTTAATTTGGAAGCTATGGCATTGTGGTTGGATGCTCTTCTGGATTTGCATTAAATCATTTTGGTTCCTTGCCTTACAGGGTCTGTCAACACAACTATGAACAAAGGCTGACACAATAATCACCGGCATGTGACCTTGTAGATTTAAAACTAGATTTAAAACTGTAACTGAATAGTCAAGCCAGAGTAAGTATTACAGTTTTTTTGAGTTAGAAGACTGAACAACTACTGAACCAGCGAGGGAGGCTGAATGGAGGACAACTGCGAGATAAATAACCGCATGTGTGTGCATTTGAGCTACAATAATATGTATTTATATAGAGAGTCAGTTTTAAAAATAAATGAATATATGGACAAAGTTATCAATCATATTTTATATCTCTTTTTTCAGATTTAAATTCATGCATAATGATGATAGCTCACATTCATTTAGCGAGACAGTACATTAGTGCACACTTGAATACTATTATTCTTGAAAATAATCACTGCAACCTTTAAAAGTGTTGGTGGATGACACATTTCTATTGCATGTTGCAGGTAAACTGCCCGACAAGATTAAACCTACAGTCTCAACAATGGCTACTACACAAAAGTGAAGAGATTTTTTGCTTGTCCTACGCAGAGAATTAGCTTCAGCTGGTCATTTAGCTCATTTGTCATTTCTGCTGGACATAAAATAAAGTCTACCCTCCTTAATGAATGAATGTGGTTGTAACAAGCACTGTGAACTTTATTCGACCAAAAGTCTTAAACACATTCATGTGAAGGTACGCTTAACGTTACATTTATTTTAATGCTATGCGTAGCTTTGGCTTCCTTTTAATTGACTCCATATATTCACATACACATATTGATGTGCATAGTATTTCTTGCGCAAAAGGAAATGGGTACTTTTAATAACAAATATCACTTAATTTTTGATAATAATAATTATTATTGAATAACAGTGTGCATGTCCATGTCCTGTGAGTGTGTGTTGCGTCTGTGGACTGCCCTAGCTGTCACAGTTGGTAGGCTGATGCATAAAATGGCATAAAGTGAGTTGACCTGACAGTGCAACTGTCATGCAGTGGAGATGACTTTGCATCTTGAATGGCAGATGAGATAATCTGCCTAATACTGCGGATTCATGTTTTATGTGAGCCCCTCAGGATGGGAGGGAGGTTGTTTGGAAAGAATAAAAGCACTGTGATGCTGAATCACACTCAACTCCTTGATCGTGTAAAATACTCCATCTTGGAGTACTGTGTGCACAGTTCTTTTTTTGTTTGTTGATAATGTTTGTTTAAGAGTCTGGTAAACAAGGTGCTATATAAAAGCAATAATGCAGTTGCAAGTGCTGCAGCATTGCAAAAGTCAGACTTGAGAAAATCAAATGAGTCTCCTTTCTCTCTATTACAATCTACACACACATTTGAGCTACTATCATTTACCAAGGCTCTTAAATCCTCCTTTGTGCTCTGCTGTCCCTTGATGGCCTCCATTACGGCTCAAATACACTTCTCATGTCAAGTCTGTAAGACGCTTGGAAATCACAGAGGCCTAATGCACTTCTGAGCCACATAATCTTTGACAGCTCCATCGTTCACTCTTAAGTAGACTGCTACTAATTTCACTCACGCAAATATAAGCACAGCTTCATATAAGCATACATGAAATGTTAATGTTGTGTGCAAATAGGGATGGTCCATTTTCACGCACACACACACACACACACACACACACACACACACACACGCCTGCAGGGGGAGCTCTTTTTGTTTACTTGAACACTGCTAGTCTCAGGGGTGTTTTTGTGGTATGCTGAACTTAAAACTGTTCACAGGGAGAAGACTCCTTAATGTGTTAAATCCATACATTTTAACATAAAGCTGAGCAAAAACGCATCTGACTTAAAAACATTGATGATTTTATATAATCATGGTGATATGTTACTTTTTTAAATAAATAACTGGAATGGACACACATTATCTCTGAATTCACAAAAGTTAACAAAATTAATGGCAGAAGAGAAAATCTTGTTATATTCACTTTACACAAAAATCTTTCAGGTTCAAAGGATGCTGGATCCCATCCCAGCATGCACTGGACGGACTGCACCCTCAGCAGGTCACAACACAGACACCAAAACATGCAACATGCAGGAATTTTAAAACATCCAAAAACACTAAAACTCTATCAAGAGAGTACCAGTGATCCAAGTGTGGTCATACTACACACCACAAAACAATTAATTTGTAACAATCAGTTACAAATTATCAGCATAGTCCTAGAGAGGCATTACTGAGCAGACGTTACACTATAACGTAAGAAACATGAAACACTGCAGTCTATTATTCATGTTATAAATGAGTTACAGTAATTCGGTCTACTGCTAAATGAAGTCTTGTGCTACATGCCCTTCATCAGTCTCATTATTGTAACAATACAGACACCATTCAAAACCATAATCACATAGCTTTTCAGATGTAACCCACTTTTATAAAAAATAAAATAAAATAACTGCCTAAAAGCTAAAAATAAATAAAGAAATTTATTTGGCAGCCCTCTAGGCTTAAAGAAAACATCCTTGTTTTGCATTGTACAAAAATTACTACTTTAATCCACCACAGGTACAACATGGAAATAAAATGTGTGTACTTTGACATCCTCTTTTTTCCTCAAACTGCTCTTTTAAAGTACTTTACATGAAGTCCACTCTGTCAATGTGAAACTATTTGGGATTGTTAACAGGATTTGTAGACCTTGTTGTGGCTTCTTATTTAAACTAGACTACCAAACGACTGCATATTATGTTGCGCTATAATACCAAATAGGACAAAAGGTCTGTGAGTCTATCTTTACACACACACACACACACACACACACCCACACACTTGAACACACACAGAGGCACACGAGTGCCTACACGTGCACCGACACACACATTAACACACAAGCTCTCTGTTTGTCACGACTCAGACACTCCAGTACTGAAGAACCCAGCAAGCCAGACCAAAACCCCTACTGGCCAGCAACTGTTCTTACTAGAGCCCAGCTGAGGCAGAAAAAGAGACAGGAGGGAGGGACATGACACATATATGGAAAAAGAGACAGAGAGAGAAAGAGAGAGAGAGGAATAGTTCCTCTATTATTACATTACCATAATGAATTACTATATAATGTGAATGATTGAAGTAAAAACAAAAAAATCATCTCACCTTACCTCTCACTAGTAATATTTTTACTGATGTAAACCAAAAAAGTTTTTCATTGCAATTTGCTTGGAAAAACCAACATTTGTAAAACGATAACATTAAATGATCAAATTGTCACAACCCAATTCCCCAAATGTAATTATACAATAAAATACTTAAGTATTTCCCATCTCTGCTGTGATAAGACAAGGTTAGACGATCTGTGGGAACTCCTTTCATCTCATCTTATCTTAAACGCCATCATGCTCAATCAATGCTCCCTGTTGTAGCATGTCATTTTTCAGGCTTCTGACAAAGGCTCATTATTGAAGTCAATTTGCTTCTACTGTGTTTTTGCTCAGTAGCCTAATTTTGTTGAGATCTTCGTAGTGCAGTAAACGCAGATCGCTTCACTGATGGTCCAGCACTTCATGTTTTCTATACAAATTGGTTCATAGTGACCCCACTCAACACAGCTTGCTTGCCAAATGTATCTGGCAAAGCTGCCTGTGTATGCATAGTTTGCCTGTGTGTGTTTATGAGAGAGGGAGAGTGTGTATGGGGGTGGGGGGGGACAGAGAGAGGGAAAGAGAGAGCTAGAGAGAGAGAGAGAGAGAGAGAGAGAGGAGGGGAGGGGGGTGGGGGACTCCTGGGACTTCTGGGCTGGATGATGATGACTCACCCACCCACACAATCACACATGTGAATTAAGACATGCACTCATCACCCTCATCACTCAAAACCATGTTAGCGCTGCTCACTGATGCTAATTGTTCCCAATCAGCGTATCAGGGGGTCCTGTCAATGCACTGTGAAACCAGACCACACCAGTGATTGCTTATTGATCTCATTACACAGTAACGTCACTCCTTCAAAGCAAGTGTGTGTGTGTGCACATGTGTGAGGGGCCGACTGGCACATCCATCAGAGCTCTATACCCCGACACTACAGCTAATATTAAAACTAAGGACGATCTGAGCATGTAATCAATACAAAACATGAACGTGAGTCAGCAGCCATGTGAGGTGGTATTCAGACACAGCTGTACTTTGAGCTAAATGCTAACATGCTCCCAATCAACAACATGCCAATGTGCTAATTAGCAGCAAACAAACAGTTTAACAGAGGCTGATGATGAAAATGTCTTTTTGCTGGTATTTGATAAAAGTATTGCGTGAAATTTCGACCTGATGATGGTGCTAGAGTACGGAGCCCCTAAAGGGACATGAAAAAAAAAAAATGAAACGTTTCTAGTGAGCACTAGATAGTATCTTGTGCTCACTAGATCCGTATCTAGTGCGCACTAGATCCGTATCTAGTGCGCACTAGATATGGATCGAGGTTGGCTCATTTAAATATTAAAATTAGCCATGTGTTAATAGGTCACAACACGAAAATGTAACCAATGAAATTACTTATTTTGACACACATTTTAAGCCAATACGTATTAAACTAACAAGGTAATGTGTCAAAAGGTGGACTGTTTTGTTATTTTCTCAAAAGGAGGACAGGCATTTAAATGCGGACTGTAACAAAAAGGTTACAGATTAATTTACATTTATTTTTTACTTACAGACAAATTAGTTTAATACTCATTTGAATATTAAAATTAGCCATGTGTTGATTCACCACAATATGGATAGTATCTAGTGCGCACTAGATAGTAGTAAGTATTGGCTTAAAATGTGTGTCAAAATAAGTAATTTCATTGGTTACATTTTCGTGTTTTGACCTATTAACACATGCCTAATTTTAATATTTAAATGAGCCATGTGCTGATTCGCCACAACACTCCATCCATAGGATCTAGTGCGCACTAGATCCGTATCTAGTGCGCACTGGATCCGTATCTAGTGAGCACTAGATACTATCTAGTGCGCACTAGATCCGTATCTAGTGCGCACTAGATACTATCTAGTGCGCACTAGATCCGTATCTAGTGAGCACTAGATACTATCTAGTGCGCACTAGATCCGCATCTAGTGAGCACTAGATAGTATCTAGTGCGCACTAGAAACGTTTGATTTTTTTTTTTTTTTCATGTCCCTTTAGGGGCTCCGTAGTAGAGAGAGAAGATAGAGAATGTCATTGGCAATACCAAAAACAGCAATCTGTCAGTAGGCTTTAACATGTGGGCACCATGAATGTTTGTATATAATTTCATGGCAATCCATCCAATAGTTTTTGACATGTTTCACTCTGGATCAAAGTGCAATCGACCAACATTGCCATCCTCTTAGCCATGCTGCTTAAAAAGGTACATGGCCAAAGAAAAAAGAAGCAATTTAAACGTAGTTTAAGAGATTGTTAAAAATCTTCTACGAACTATATTTCACCATAAAAGGACAATTTCAGTTTTTTTATTTTAGAAATCATTTATGGGTAGTTTCCCCCAAAACGGCAAATTTAAATAGTCTTTTATTGCTCAACACATTTCATGTTCTTTGGTATATTTGAGAATATATCCATATGTATTGATGCCAGCAGTGTTAATAGTGCACAGAATTACTAAGACTCACAACGACCCTAACTATACCTTTACACTACCTCTATACCGCTCTCCAATTGTCTTTCATGTTTTATCTCAGGGCATTCCCAGAAGTCACAAAATGACTTGTTTACAGTAGCTATGAATAAGTACAAGTAGACTAGATAGCAGGGGGAAAGAGCTTTCAAAAGCCTTTCTCTCAATGTGTACATGTGTACAAATGAAACATTTCACACTGACAGTATATATATATATATTGTATATATGTATATATATATGTATATAAAATATTAGGGTTTGAATAGTATAAAGCAAAACTATTTTAATCATTAATTTGTATCACTACCATTTTCTGTCCCCTGTAAATGGATTGCATTTATAGCCTCAGGCGTGCACACACACACATAAGTGTGCGTGGTTCACAGCGGAGTTGCATGACTAAGCCTTTGCATGTAGCCTACTGTCAAGTAAATGCATGCATGCCTCTGTCAGCAAATTCAGATTTGTACATCTTATCTTTGTGATGGCCTTCTCATGTGTGACACATGAACAATTCACAGTGGGTTTGCAGTCGCGTGTGATCATGTAGCATGATGGCTTGTATCATTTGATGTGTTAAATGTTAATTATGTTAATAATGTTAAAATAAATGCACCCAGAGTAATTAGACAACATGCTCCCAAGTTCAACACGATGTTAATGAAATCACATGGGCATTGAAAAGGACCTGAAGAAACACCTCTTTAAATGTTGAGTATGTCTGTTCTTCAAAAGGCAAAACCAGTAATCAATAAGTGATCAATAGCAGTAAAAATAATATGGTGTTCCTGTTTGACAAAATGTTCAAGACCATTATTTCACATTTGGCATTTTATGATAATGTTGCACAAAAACCATCCTCAGGATTTCTCTTAAGATGTTAATTTTTCCATGTGCACTAATGATGTATTCAATCAAATGACACTTGACAAATGACAGGGTTGCTATTTCCAACTCAGCTGAGGATCAACACGCATCTTGGCAGCTCTGTACAGCTTACCGTCAATTTCAGCTCAATGGATTGGTTATCTGAACCGACAAAATAAACACAATACTGCAGCATATAAAACCATGTCTTCCTAGCACAGGAGTTGACAGAACAAACAGGGAATAAACACTAGTAAATATAAGACCATTAAATAGCTTATCAGGGGAAAAACTTGTGTTGGTAAACATAAATACAGTCTGTAACAGCAGATATGGCAAAAAACATGATTGGACCGCAGTGAGTGGAATTGTTTTATATATATTGCTGTGCAGTTGGACTCCACAAACAAAGAAACTATAGATAAGTGCCAACCAGCAAATTTTCTACATAATTTTCCCCAATATCTATGTAATTTACCTACCTTAATTATGGGTAATGTTTCAAATCAATAAACAGGACTGCTTTATGGCAATAATGGATTTAAAGCATTATCCTTGGGATATAAATACCTTGTTTTTTCAGGCTTTTAACTCACTGGATGAAAAAAAACAGACATTCCTATCTTGTTATTTTATCTGCAAATTGTTTTATTTCTGAATTGAATTTTTAGATTTAATACATAATGATTACTTTGACAATATCAAATTACATATGATGTATGTATCTATGATATCTTTATATCTTTTTGTTGGCCATTTGTGCAATTAAATATGATCTTTTGACTTGCAGACTTTGGCATTACTAGCTAAATTTGTAGGAAACAACTAAAACCTGTGCAAATGATATGACTCTATTACAGTGAATAAATGAGAGAATGATAATGCATAAACACAACACTGAAGAGTAACAATATAATAATAAGAGTACAAATAATAACAAAACATTCAAATGTAAAAGTATACCATTCAAAATAGTAATGGTAACAGTGTGCAATCATATTCTTCTTGCACTACTTGTCATCTTTACTTCACTGATTTAGCTGCCTAACACGCAAACAGGGCCGTCATGCATGCACAAAACTCATCTGAAAAACAGACACACACCATTTCATCCCAGTCTTCCTCCTCCCTCCCTTCCTCCCTCCAAGGGTCCACGGCTAAGTGGAGTGTTTTTCCCTTGCCTTGTTGTACCCATGTTAGGCTACTGACGCCAGCTTGTCATTCTCTCCTCTTATTACTGTGAGACGGGAGTGCGTCACAGCTCCCACAACCCACTTCTCTCTGTCAGCTTTCTGCTCTTGCTGATTGACAGTGACATTGCCGGGCGTTAGCATTTCAGGCTGAATCCCATGGGAACAACGTGAGCATCCAGACACTGGTCTTCCATTTGGAGCTGCATGCATAATGACTTACATCCCATTTTGTGTCTGTACTTCAAGGTTTTCAATTTCATGTTTCCCCTGCAAATTCTTCCAGATGATACTTTTTAAGGAAGATAACTGATAACAGACATTACTTCTGGAGCAACACTTTCTGTCATACTTTAGATTTAGACTTGTGCAACATTTCAGCTTTGAGCTAAATAAATTTATTTTAATGAGTGTTCCATTGACCCCGAGTAGGAATGTAAAGATATATTGAGAGACAGTTAAACTGTCTACTTTTGATTTTGCTTGTTCAACGTCCGATGTCACTCGCGCCAGAAGTTGTATCAAGAAAAGAGAATACGCATTGTTTTGCACAGTTTATACCCTACTTCAGAAATTAAAAAAAGGATTCTATAATTTAATGAGGAAAATATAAGAGAAAATATATTTTGTAGATTTGATATAAAGGAATCTTTTCAGTCATAGTTTGTCGTCAATTTCATTTTGTTCAAATAAAATGTGAGAAAATCACATTGTGAACCCGCTATTGTGAATTGTATTGAATTGTGAGTTAAGTGTATCATTATATCAGCAAAGTGTAAAAAAAACACATATAATTCCAATATAATCGTTCTCATCATGCTGTACTTAAAAACATAAAGAGGGGCGCCCTGGTGGCTCAGTTGGTATACAGCTGGCGCCCCATGTACTAAAGGCTGTATCCTTGCAGCAGCTGCCATGCGTTTGAGTCCAAACTGTGTGGCACTTTGCTGTGCATCATCCCCTCTCTCTCCTCCCTTTCTTGTTTATCTTGTTATATCCTGTCAATAAAGGCAAAAAAGACCTCAAAATACATTTTAAAAAATAATAAATGAAAATATGTAAAAGATATTGAGTTAATAACTTGTGCAGCAGCTACTGTAAAAGCACCATAATATATACCTAAAATAGCCCTATATAAACCATTTTAAAAAGTATGGTCCGTCTAGTTTGTGTCTTTTAGACTTAATTCCTCAATTGACAGTAGCTTCCCAACTGTATGTAATTATTTTGCTGATTTATGATGCAAAATAAAACATAAAGTTTAGAATCATAAGATATACAAAAGGACCTGCCATCGGCCCCGAACAGAGTGTTTGTTGTTACAATCTATCCATGGTGCATTATTCAGACAACATACAGCAGTGTTGATATTTTTGTGGAGGTGGTTGCAGTTTTCAGAGCCAGTTCTATCAAACGCAGGAGCTCATTGCATGATGTGAAAGGACTGGCTTCACATGAATAAGCTGTCTTTATCAACAGCAATCAGTCTTACAGACATTCTTCAACATTTTTTGTGTCAATGTATAGATTCTGATTCAAATTAAAAAACAACAAGATCACATAATTAAATGGTGGGAAAACAATGCAGAAAATACAATAGAAATTTGGCATTTACGAGGAACATTACAGTCTCCCCATCACTCCACACAGATCTGATGTTTTTGTCAGCCTCCATTCCTCATCTCTTCATTGAAGCTCAGTCACTGAGTTCATGTGCGTGATGATTTATTTGCTAAGTCTGTATCCACTGCACTTTGTCGCAATTTGCTTTTATTGATACGCCAACTTTCCACCTCAGCCATTTGTAAAAAAAAAAATGTTTCCCCTTATTTTGAGCGTTTCCACTTAGGTTTTTTTATGTGCAAATTGAAAATGTGCTTAAAAACTGTGTATGTTCGGTCTATGTTGCCTACTGTGTCTCATTATTTTATATATATATATATATAAAATGTATGAAAACTTGCTATATACAAAAAGTAGGCTACTTCTTATTTCTCGAGTGCTGCAAACGTGATTTTTTAGTGCCATGTTGGGAAAATGTTTGTGCCAAAAAAGGAATGTGTTTTAAATATCGTGAACCTAAACTGTAGTAATATTGTTTCATAGTGACGCACAATCTGAGAACACAAAAAGATCAAATATTTTGTTCAGTACATGGCAACAGCAGCTGATTCAAATCTGACCAAAATTAGTTTTGGCTCTCCTGTCAAATCTGATATAGTGTACTTCCGCCCCATTGGCCCAAAACCCATTTGTGCTTAAAACTTAAATCCTTGGGTATAAATGAGTACATGCAAATAAGGATTGCTGTGTGGTGAATTGTTTGGATTACCTAAAGGCCCTGCACAGCCACATGGGTGTTTTCAATTCCTCTGGCTAATTAGACCTCTAGTCAAGCTGAAGTTGAGTGAAGCTATGCTGGGAAATACTGTACATGTAACCAAACTCTATGAACTAATAATAAGAATATAGGTGCAAACTGTCCCAAACTAACATTTGCAACAAAACTAACAGGAGAGTGATGGAGCTGGAATTCGGGAGCAGTCTATACACGAGCACACAGCCCTGAGAAGAGCTCCAATCAGGCAACATAAGGGGTGGGCAATGGCTATATAGGGGCTTTAATATCATTAATATCTTAGACAAAAAAAAAGTTCTTATTTTTAGATTCTAGGCCTATTGCCATTTTCAAAACCCACAGGAAACAACCATTTTATGGCTTTATCTGAGCCATTTCTCCTGGGAAACATTAATCCAGACTCCCTAGTAGAGGCCTGTAAATACAAAGTACTGTATCCCTCAAATAACACGAAAATGATATGATTATTTTTCTATATTGATTCATTACACTGTCCCTTTCTCATCCAGTGAAGCACACACAGGCTTGTGCAGTTCATACAAAAGCCATGACTCTTGTTGGTGTGTGTGTATCTGTGTACACAAAAGAGTATACTGGTCCAACAACAACAACAAAAAGACACAGCGTAGGAAACTTGAAGGAGAACAAATCCATAGAAATAAAGCAGCTCCTTTGGGTAGCCTGGTCTTCAGGCTAAGACACTCAGCATGTTTCACACCAGAGCAGCTTCGTCCAAAAAGGACTTGTTCATTGAATTCCTTGTTGAATGAGATTGGACAGAGAGAGGTAGAGAAGGAAAAAAGTGGGAGGAGGTTAAAGGGAAAGAAAGCAAGAGAAAGATGTTGGAGAAAATAAGCTGAATGAAAGACGGGACCGCGTTGACGTAAGCACCAAGCTGCATCAGGCCTAAAGGAACCAAACGGGCCACACATGTATACTGTATGTACGTTTGTGAGTGAGCGATTGAGACAGAGAAACACACACTCTCTCTCTCCCTGTGTGTGTACCATCCTGTATAGACATCATAGCCCAAGGCCAACTCATTTGTCTGCTCTTTAGATGAAAACGAAGCGCTTATTTCGTGATGCTTTACCACAGCTCAGAGAAATACAGGTTGCCATTTATAGAATGGATCCAATTATTTCTAAATTCTGAAACTTGACCTGAAATAAACTCTTTGCTCCATACCTGGTTAAACATACCCTTGAAAGACTAGTCATGATAAAGCACAATGTGCTGGAGAAATGACAGATATGGTCTATGATCTGCTGGTTTTTGAGTTTTAACTGGTGCAAAGTGTTGGATTTTTAAAGGAGCAGTGTTTAGTGGCATCTAACGGTGTAGTTGCAGATTACAACTCCCTCGCCTCAGCCTCCCATCCAAGCATGTAGGTGAAATTATGGAAACTCTTGAAGAACTCAATGGGCCCTTGAGCCAGTGTTTGGTTCGTTCCTTCTGGGCTACTGTGGAAACATGGCGGTTCAACATGGCGGCCTGTAAATGTAAAAGGCTTATTCTAAAGCAACAAAAACATAACGATCCCTATATTCAAGTGATTACACATGAATGAAAACATATCTATGGATATTATACATATTATATGCAGTTGAATGCAATATCTATATAGTCTTATTTTTTACCTGTTATTCCCAATTAACAAGCAAAGTTATTTCAGCAGCCACACCGCAATGTAAATATTTATGAATATGAAATTGTCAGATTGGAAAAAAATGCACTTCACAGCTTAATAGAATACAATAACTAGTTAAGTTTTGGACAGTCTACTCCATATGCTAAATAACTTGATTTAGCTTAAGTTAATAGTTACTTTCCATGCAGATTCTGCCTGCATGGTGAATCACAAGACCGATTTATTTAGTGCAGAGGTTTCCAAACATTAAGAGACATGATGCAAAGATACAGCATGAGGTGGAGACAGGTGCATGCAAATATTCTAAAATCAGCAGGAAGTTATTGTAGTTTGTCCTGCTTATCGTCACACATAGCAACATGTTTTGTTTACATCCCCCGAAGCATTATGGGAACTGTATTTCCAAAAGTTTAAACACAATTATCTACCAAATCGAGGTAAGACTAAGAACAAGTGAGTGACAAAATCCATTCATATAAAGTTTTATTTCATGTTTGTTGCACAATAAAGATTTTTGTTGACATTACTGACTAAGGCTCAGAATGTCTCATCCACACACACACACACACACACACATCAGCAGTGTCTTACATAACACAGTGAGTGATGGCAGCTGAGGACACAAAAATACTGCCTTTGGCATTTGTCCTGTGAAAGTTGGACAGAGAAGAAATCGGGTGAGTGGGAGAGAAAACAGAGAGGGACAGGCAGACAAAAAAGCGACAGAAAGGGGGAGAGAGAAGAGTGGCAGACAGAGAAAGGCTAAGAGAATGAAAGAGATACAAAGAGAGAAAGAGAGATTTTTTTGACTACAGATGCCCATGGCCTTAGGCAAAATGCCCCAAGGGAAAATATTACCCAAATTAATGCTGCAGTCCAGTCATTTTCATATCATCTCAGTTTTCTATTTCATCAAGAGTCACCAAAGCGTTTCCCCAGCCTACAGTGTGTACTGCGACTTGTGACTATAAAATAATGCACCAAAGTTTTTACATGCCTGTATTTCACGCATCATTTGAATACCCTTCAAAGCTTAAAGCAAGTTCATATTCAAATATAAACTAAGTAACATTTGAGGTTACTAATGTATTCAGCTGTGTACATTCCTACTGACACAAGATATCCTCAGGAAATGCTATTCATTTACAGGTTTGGACCATGTAAATTATTATTTAGTTTGCGTGTCCCCTTAAAAAGACACTTCCTTTTCATTTCAAGACATGAGATCAGATGGATCCTAATTTGGACCATATAGGGACTTATGATGTAGGCTTATTGAATTGCTACATAGCTTTGCTCTGAATTTCAGATGTCATGCTTTCAAAAACAGTTGCATCCCAGAATAAGTTACATTTTGGGGTTTGTAGCAACCTAGCGTGCAAGAAAAGGTCTGCCCCTCAATGTAAACGTTTAGGATTTGATAAGAAGAAACCAGATTCGGGTGGAAAATCGTGTCAATCTGGAACAGTGAAGCAAGATATCTGCCCTTTGAAGTGAAGTACTGCAGTGGTGTGTAAAATGCATGGGAACAAAAAAACCCCAAAGTGTTTTATGCGTATCTGTGCAACGACATCAAACATTTAATTATTTATTTTATTTACTACCTATGCCTGTGTTAGTATTAAAAGACCTGCCATCAAGATTTGGCCCTTCTTTCCCTATATGAAATGAGAAGTTATTAAAAAAAATTTTTGACCAAACTACACTACTAAGCTAATTACATTACATCACAAAATGGCATTACATTATTGTATAATAATTATAGTAATTAATATTAGCATGGGTCCAACTACAGTAGTAAATATCTTAGAGTAAAGGAACAAATGTTGAAAATGTCCATTGGATCACCTTAGAAAATAGGGCCCATTTCATACCAAAATATCCCTAGCGAGTTATTTTAAACATCAGAGGCAAAGTAACATTGTATTCTCCTATCCATCATTTCACGGTCCATTTCCCCATCATTATAAGAACTTTAGGCACAGTTTCAAAGGAGCAGGTATGCCAGATTTTCTCTCAGTGACGCCCTGTCAAAACAGAGTGCAGCATGTAAAGACGCAGCTTTCAAGTTTTTATATCCAGATGAGAGTGAACTGTCTCTCAGCACAGACAACCTCTGGTAATTAGCGGCTGTATGTACGTCATCAATGTGTGTCTGCAGCATGTGTGTGTGTGTGTGTGTGACGTGTATGTGTGCATTATGAGGGATAATGGAAGGGAAAAACACTCCCAGATGCATGTGATGCAATTATACCCTTGATTATCTGATTGGGTAATCTACAGGCGGGCTGGAGGCGTCCAAGACAAACACACTGTGGACGGACTGTTGACCGAGCATAAACTACTAGGAAGCACACACACACACACACACCTGTATTTGAGCATGTGCTCAATGATGCATAGATCTAGTGAATGCTGCGATGAAAGCAGTGATTTGTATTCATCACAAAAAAAATATTTTTTTGCCCTCTGTACAATATATGATGTAGAGAGAGAGAGAGTTGGAGGAAAAGATAGTTTTTTTCCCTGGAAGCGGTGTATTAAGAAGCAACTGAGGAAACTGAGCTGTTTGTATTGCAACATTTGTGACAAACATACATACGTATGAGGCTGACAGCTGACAACATGTGTTGTATGTGAGTCTGGATATATGTGTATATGTGTGTGTGTGGGGGGAATCAGTGATCTAACTCACAATGACACTTGAACTCAATCTGAACAGAGGTCCTGCTTTATGAGGACACGGCACATCTGGGTGCTTCACCAAGGCCTAGCTAAGTGTGTATGTGCATGTGTTTGTGTACAGTTTGTGTCTGCACGTGTCTTTATGCAATGTTTGTTATACACACATCATTAGCCGTGCAGGATACAAGCTAAATAGGGTCTAGTAAAGGAAAGAGGTTTGGCTTGAATTTGCCAATAGAGGGCGTTTCAAGTGCAGTACGTACAGAATAAACTACACAAATTCACTATTTATTACTAACACAAGACACAGTGAGGGAAATTATCTTTTTAAGAGATTACTGCAAAGACCTCAAATCATCTTAAAGTTTGGCATAATCTCTTGAATGGACCATTTTAAATACACAATCATGTCTATGATGACATGAGATGCTCGGAGAAGATGTGTTCTGAAAGAGTATTTTCATTAAACCTTTAGTGATATATTTTTTTGCCACTTGCGGACATCACAGCAAGCTGTAAAAACAACACTAGCATAGCATCACCATATGAAGTTGATTTGGCAAACGTGAGCAAACAGTTGCCTATTTACACATCCAGCAGACACGTGTGTCATATCAGCTCTGTATTGTTTTCAGGAGTCTTCACAATCTCATGAATTGTAGCTCCATTCACCCCTAGTCACATTTCCCAGCTTTACACTTATTGGTGCCAGAGATGTAGCACACAAGTCCAGTCTCGGGCACGTCATCCTAGTTTCAGTCGTATGGGTTTTTCAACTAACAGAGTCACAGGTTAAACTCACTAGTGTCCTAAAGTTTACAGAAATTTAAATAATGCTGCTTACATTTTTCAAATAAGGTGGGGGCGCTAACGTGTTGTGAATAAATGATCTAATTTATCTATGCAGAGAAACATTTGGATGGTTTGGAGAAACTGTCGTCATAGACCGCAGCGTGATAAAGGCCAAAGGCAGAATTTTTAATTGGTTCTACATTTAAATGAAGACTCTTAAAAATGTCCCCCCAAAATGGTTTCACTGTGTGAGATTACTGAATAAGACATGTCCTCCCCTCTGCTTTATCTTTAACAAATCTCCCAAAAATACCAAAAACAAATAATGAATGTATCGTGCTAACAAGTCTCTATAGCCACAGTCTGATATAGCTTCTTCCATAACATAGACCTCCACTGGCATGTGGGTGGTACATTCCTAGTAAATTGTACTTTCTGTGTTGATAATAAAGAGGAAAATGTCACCCAGTACAACACCATGGCTCTTTATGTGTTCTTAATAGTTTTTCCATGATAATGGCACTGAGGCCTGAATATGGTTGATATTGCTTGTTAACAAGATGAATTATTTGTTGTTTTTTGTCTTTTCATGGGATTTGCTGATAATTATAAAAAGACTGGTAGCCCCCAGTAGGTGTTAAATAAGTCCTCAAATCAGGGGCATAGCTGTGAAACACCCATAAGAGTAAACCATTCCCGCATAAATACAGTTTGAAAATCTTCCCTCTCATCTCCTGACTGATTCTAGGGTTTCCAAACTATCTGTGCTCTGTGTCCATAGAGTAAAATAAAAGGTAAAACATAGGAATGCTTCGTTTTGCTGTGCGAATTTTGGTGAGCAGAACTGTTTATAAATCTCACCTGCTGACTGTCTGCTACATGGGTGAGAGTGTTTACTGTAGTGCGAGAGAAAAGTAGACAGACGACGTATGGACAGATCTAGATTCTGCTTGTCGATGCTTCCCCCTGCCCAGACCAACCAGCACCCCCCCACCCCCCTTTCCCTCACCTCTCACCAAGCATATTTTGGAGCTAAAACACACCATTGAATCCAGTAACAAGGCAATCCTTGTCCAGGGCCACCAAACCTCATTTGGATAGCCAGCAGGGAAGCCACTGTATATGTATATGTATGTGTGTGTGTGTGTGTGTGTGTGTGTGTGTGTGTGTGTGTGTGTGTGTGTGTGTGTGTGTGTGCGCTGTGTGTAAGCACGTGTATACAGTACAGTGGCCAGGCCAGGTTAAAATTATTTGCTGCTGCTTTTCAGAAGCAAGCTGTGGAGGCTACACACATTTTATTTTTTTTGCTCTTGCTCTCTTTCCCCGCCCCTCTCCTCTCTCAGTGGGAGCATATGGCATAGAGCCATATTCACATTACGTGGAAACAAACACACAAAAACACACACATGCAATATCTGTCGCACAAACCATATGCGATCGACGCGAACCTGCCTCAGCAGTGTGTCTGCGAGTCCATGTGAGAGCGATGGTGTGTTTAGAGTTTGAACACAGGGACCAGATAGTTGTCCTTTTACCATCAACACTTCTGCTGTGCTTGGCAGCAAACCTCCTCTCACTCCCCCTCTTTTCCTCACCCTCCCCAGCAAATCTTTCAACACTCTCTCTTTTCCCTCCTCTCACTCCCTCCCTGCTCCTCTCTCACGCAGTGGCTCCTGCATTAGGTCCCCTGAAGCTACTTTGGCGCCCCCCCCCCTCCTTCTCCTCCTCTCTCTCTCTCTCTCTCTTTCTCTCTCTTGCTCTCACACACTCACTCACGCACATTTGGCTATTTGACGGCTGCTCGGGGCTGGATGCAGCCTGTGCTAATGCCAGTGTGTTCTTTTCTCTCAATCACTTCTTTTTTCAACCCATCCTTCCTCCTCTGTTTCACTACCTTCAGCGTCTGTCTACCTTTCTTGTTTTTCTCAGTGTTTCTTTTGAATTAAATGAGCCATTCAACAAAGCTACAGTTGCACCTCAACACAAGCCTGGCTACTAAATTCCCACTTTCTAACCATTTCTGCACATCTCATTTCACTCCTTTCCCTCTTTTTCTCGGCTCAACACTAATCTTTGAAGTCTGACTTTATCTATCTCACGTTTTATTCACTCCCATTCTTCTAGCAATGAACAATCAAGAGTCCTTAGGGAGTAGAGCAGTTGATATTTGATACGCACTGGAGCCTTTCCCCTGATTGAATTTGCATTCATCTGTCTTTTTTACTGAGAAATTAATATCGAGAGCTTTATCTAGAATTAATTGACATGTATTTCGGATGAAAGTATCATCCTTATTATTATTATTATTATTATTATTATTATTATTATATACTGAGTAAGAGAATGTTATAAGTTCCAAGCCATCAATAGAGGGCTGTATACATAATATATCCATCTCAGCTATACCTGATTATCCTTTAGTCAATCTCAAGGCTACATGAAATATATACAGGATAAGTTTAGTTGCCAGCTGAACTGCATATACGCATACATACATATATATATAAATATGTGACTACAATACAAAGATATATATGTAAAATATCTCCATCCCTACCTCTCAGAAGCATGTGTCCCTTCCGCACCTTTGATGCATGATGAATACAACATGCAGATGAGGATGAGGATGTATTGTGCTGTTCGTATGACATGTGCATGCATTCATGCTCTATTTCAATTCCATGAGAATAAAACTCCTCTAAAACTCACTCTTACTGTGTTTCCGCTCACTGTTGGTGAGCAACTTACAGTCCAGCAGATGAAATGGTGCTTGCTACATTTCAAGTACATTGTTTAGATATACAGTGGGGAAATGTGACAGCATGTATAACCTTAAAAAATAAGGCACAGGTGTGGTCATTTTCTTTTTAAGTATATTTCTTGGGGCTTTTATTTCCTTTATTATAGTGACAGCTGAAGACAGACAGGAAGGGGGGTCAGAGAGAGGGGATGACACGCAGGAAAGGGCCGCAGGTCGGATTTGAACTCTGGGCCGCTGCAGCAAGGACTGAGCCCCAGTACATGGGTCGCCAGCTCTACCCACTGAGCTAACCGGGCACCCAGGTCTGGCCATTTTCTATCTATTTATATGGTCTCACAATGGGAGATTATGGCAACAATGCAGCTGCAGTTGATGTATCGGGGTAAGTGAAAAATGGCAAGATATTAGACCATAGATCACGCATTCTATGGAGACACAATAAAACCTTTAAGGTCTTTTAATGATTGGTTTCTTAGTTAGCACAAGTTTGACTAGTTATGCAAGTGCCAACATTACTTCCATGAGTGGTGAGGCACTGATATATATCAGTTCTTAGTATCTGGGACATTGTTGCTCTTTTAGGCGTCTTCCTTGTGAAAAGGTTTTGTCTGCAAGAAATACATTTAGTTGCCTTACATCAACCATGCTTTAACCATTGTTTATTTGCCTAATCACAGTGTATATCTATAACCCTGTTATAGTTACTAAGCACAGATGTGTAGAACGTAATGCCAGGTCCAATGTCCACATTCTCTGTGGTTAAAGGGGTTGTTTAAACCTCCATTATCTAATATAATATAAGTATAATAAGACCTCGATGCCACACAAAGTCAGATAGCTCTGGCAACCGGAACAGGTTGCACATCTCCCTGGAACTGTATTTGCGTCAATGAGAGAATGTGGGCCTTCCCTCAAATAGATCTGCTTTAAATCTCTGCTTTAAAATGTGTCTCCCCCCGTCTATTTCATGCAGATACTGTATATGATGATGAAATGATGCACATGTTATGCAACACAGTGTAGCCTTATTCAAAGTCTGACCTCTATTTTTTTAGATCACCATTTTTACCAAAGAGGTATAGGTGTTGTACTTTGACTTGTTTACAGTGTAGTGCTGCTTATCATAACCTTGATAGCCTTGGATGAAACAAGTGACTGAATGCTAACATTTCTGTAATGAATTATTATGACTGTGTAATAGAGAGGGAAAGAAAACCGTCTGATGAAACATTAAAAAACAAAACACTTGGAAATATTGCTGCTTTCTTTAGACATTCTATTTATGGCAGCCGTTATCTTGTACACAGCAAACGCTTTTCAATCGCATGTGACCCAAAAACCACTAGCAGAGGCCTTTCCCCCCAAAATCCCCATCCCACTGAGACCCTGGCTAAAACACAAACAACTTCTGTCAAAACACAAGGCCTCTGTGTGGAGCTAGCAGGAAGATCATAATGGAGTAAAATTCATGTCAAAATCCTCCAATATTTAGACTCAACATTGCATCACGTAACATAAGGTCATCCATTCGACCTAGCAGTACAACAGCAAAATAATAAATCCCATTCACCATAAAAAGAAAAAGAAAACACAGAAATAAAGCCACGGAGCCGATGCTACTTCCCAGCTTCCAGTTCAGCAGAGTGCCTGTCTTGCCTCTGGCTTGGCAGGCTGCACCAGCCTGCTTCATAAATACTGCACAACCAACGCTTGATGAAAACCCCCGCTTTTCTCATGTACAACTGCACTCTGGAGAGCTTCATTATCTACAGTATGGATAAACTGTACCTACAAACTGTGTGTGTTTGTATATTTGTGTCAGAGAAAGAGAAACTTTAGGAGAGAAGGAAGGAGAGGGTAAAATAAAGAATACCTGAGTATTAGAACAGATTTGACTAATTTGTTAAATGTCTATAAATGTCTGTTCTATAACAAGCCAACTGACACATGGGCCCTAGTCATAAATAAAGTGTGTTCATCCAAAGGTACAATCATTTCAGTCTGACAACATGCAGAAGCAGTAAGATTCATCAGGAGATGTGAAATGTGTTCTTAAAATATTGTATAATTATGGCAGCATGTCTTACTTTCTCATCCTTGTGGGTCATGATCTCATATAGGGCTAATATTTCCTATATTTCTCATTCACCGTTCCCTTCATAATTACCACTCAGTAGCGTACTTTAAAGCAAGTTGTAAAGTTTTTTACATGAATGAATCATCATCATTTTGCATTGTCACTGACTGCATAACTTTATTTTACACACTTAGTTAAGGCGAAGAATTGCATTACGCTTTATGGAATATAACTTGCAAAAAGTAATGTACATGGTACAAATTTTTCATCTAATTATGTAAACTTCTGAGGACCATTAATATATATATATACCGGTTTATACTTGACTGGGACATTTGTCCCCAATAATTAACGTTACGTTGCGACCATTGAAGCCCTTTTCACAGATATTTTACATCTAACCGCTGATTTAAGAGGTTGGTAATTGTTGGAAAGACTGTGGAAAGAAAAAAAAGATGGTTTCGGTGGGTTTTATTTTATTTCAGTCCCATTGTTTTGGTCTGAGATGCTGGTTCTCTAGTGCGACATCCAGTGGCAAGTGCATTTTGTATAACCTCTGTCAAGATCATACTGAAGACATTTAAGGCCTAAAATTCAGATTACTGGATTTTAGACCCGTGGACTAATTAAATGCTCAGCACCATCAGAGAGACAAAACCTAATAAAGTCAAATCTTCGAAAGACCATAAAGGAGCTTAAAGGACAGGATTTGCATTGAACTTTCATTTGTCAAGTGGCCACAAAAAATACATACAACGAATCAGTAATTTAGTAAATGATCCCATTTTGGTATTTTCTTCAACTACTTTGAAAGCCAAAGTGCAATCCATCTGTTTCACTTTCTCTCTTTCTGTGCCCTATATCAATCCCCATGTTCCTATCCCTGGTCCTACAGACAGCAGGGACAGGCCACAGGAGGACACGCTGTCCTCAGCATCTGGTCAATTGTGAGGTTTTTTTAAGTTTCAAAGTTCAATTTGTCATCAGTCCTGTCCCAGACATGACGGGGTAGAACGGGTAATGGACCTGTTCTAATAGTACAGATAGTCCACTAACTCAGCGTTCCCTGGATACCAATTAGCAATGAACAACCAAGCATCAAGAGTCAGACAGCTGATGTGGGACCAGCTCCAGCTTCCAAATGAGAGAATGAAATGAGGGAGATGGGACAATATGTGTGATTCAATATCAGGGAACTCTGAAAGGTGTACTTGATGCGTTGTGAAATGTTCCAGTGGTGACTCACCATCAGCCACACAGACTGCGTACAAACTAGTACAACCTCAGGATTGTACCTGAGGTTGTACTAGTTTGTACGAAAACACTAACTTTTAGGCTTCCTCATAAAAGTCTAAATCTATGGCTATTGCTATAATCCAGTTTATGGCCACTTAAGAATAGTGTTTTGTCATCAGCAACACCAGCACTAGAATTTTCTTTTAGAAAAACAGGAAATGTATCAGGTTTGGATTATTAAAAGCATGAGAACACCACATTTTATAAACAAATAATAAAAAAAATCTAAATGCAATAAATCTCGTCTGATTTTGAAAAATCCAGGAAAATGACAAGGTTTTAAAGCAACTTTAAAGCAACTATAAAGTGTGATGGCTAGTATGCTGGCACACTAAGTACCTGCACGTCCCACTTTGAGGTGTATATACCCCTCATCATTTGCCCTGTCAACTTCAACTACAGCACAAATCAAAAGCAGGGGATGAGCCATCTATTTACTGCTATTAAGCTTTTCTTTCTCAGTCACATTTTTTTGTCCCCTCTCTAGTCTCCAAAATCTATAAATGATATCAGGGCAAAGTTTCCAACAGAGGAAAAAGACCAGTGTAATCAGTCAGGATTACGCTGCTTCTTTAGGTAAGTCATACATGGGTGAGTACGACACAAGCTCACCCACTCAGGATGATCACTGTGAATCCCCACTGTACATGGATCACCATCTCTCTCTTGTTTATTCCCCCAAAACCTATTGGTGTGTATCTCAGTTTGTCACTAAAGGGCATAAGCACAACGAGGAGCAAAGACTGCAGGAGGCATTCATGGGTATGAAAGGATGGTCAGTGGAAGCATCACTTGTTTCAACGGGAGGACGAAAATAACAACATATCCAAATATGATCGGACATATTTTCATAATATGCAAAAGTGAGTGAGCGGGTGAGTGATATAGACGCTCTTTGTCAGCACACAAATTTAGTAGCACTTGCTGGGCTGGGCTTACAAGATGATTAATGTTTTCCATCCTTTTTCTAATTTTTACAATGCATTTACAGTCTTAGGTTTCCCTCCACACATTTGTGTTATCAAGTAGAGTATTATGACAGAATTTTATTTTTTCCATCTCTTCAAGCTTATTCCATGGCAATGTCTTACTGTTCTTCAGTGATTATAAATATGATACAAGCACAAAATACACAATTTGATATGGGTGTAAGTATAATCCTGCAGGCCACATCTGAAAGGTGCTCTCAGTCAAGTCATGGAGCTTCATTTGATAACTTATAATTGCAAAGTAGTCACTAGAGGCTCATTGTTGAGGTTAAGTTAAACACCATAGACTGTACAGACAAAATAAATATGTGTAGTATTTATAGATACAGGAAAATACTATTTGTAAATTGTGTAAATTAAGTTAACATTGCCTGTGTGCAAAAAGGTAATATATACGTATTTTACAAACAACTTCAAACTATGGCTGAACCAAAAATATAAAACCATTCAAGTAAAGGAAATTATTTGGGGTTTTTTTTTTCAGTGTGGCTGTTATCTGCGAGGCTGCAAAAGCAACCAGAATGCATGAATACAAAGATAGATATATGATGGTATGCCAGTCCACAACCTAGAGTAAATCAGATGCATGTAGTGTTACCTACACATCTTTACACTTGCCAGATGTTGTCCTGCTGATTCTAGAAAACAATCCTAAACAGTCTCACAATTAAATGCCCAAAATAATCGTTTTTCAATGAAAAACAACCCAACAAAATTTAAGAAAGTATGAAATCAGTGCTATTTTGGGATATGAGCAGTTCAAGTTGGATAACAAACAGGGATGTGCTTCAAGCTCATCGAAGCAGTATTCAGGGCAGAGCACACCCACCTCATTCATGGATTTTTGGCCACATCCAACTAATTATTATTGGCCAAACTGTAAACATCTACCCTTATTACTACACCTTCATCCACCTATTCCCTAGACTCAAAATTTCCACAGAAAAAGTCCATTAATCTCCATGTCCAGAGCTACTTATAGGTTTCATTTTAATTAACAGAGTGATGTTACTCGGAACTCACACTGCAATAATCATACAACACAAGAGGAGGTTCTTGTGAGGACACACTTGTATCAAATTTGGCTCCATCATCCGTAAAGTCTGGGAACACGTGCACCACACCACTGGCCAGCACCCACGATAAACAGAGGCTCTCAAAATATTTAGATGTGACCTCCTCACGCCTATGCATGCGCGCGCGCGCACACACACACACACACACACACACACACACACACACATGCTCACAGTAACTTGGCATGCTAAGTGTACCATCCATTTGCTTATCAGCAGCACAAACACAGTGCACAGCACAATGATGATGACCAAATTAACAGCAGTGTCAGAGCGAAGGTAAACAGCAGTGTTTGCGCGATGTGGAGGTTCAAAAACACAACACACAAAAAATACTACACTGGCAATGGCTCTCAGAAAATGAAAATGAAGGCATATGGAGCAAACAAATAATTTGTATCATCATAATAAAGCTTGTTATTACAGTCTGTGTTGTCCCGGCTGGTCCGCTGTGATGAAGGAGACGCGCGTAAAGCTGTAACACATGCCATCAGCAAAAGAGAGAGGATACCAAAAGGCGTTATGGGGTCTAGTTGAAAGGTCATAAGCAATAACAAAACATTCTATATGATCTGGTCCAGACGTCCAAAGTTGGCCATGTCTTACCTGGTCCCGCGGAATGCAGGGCAGCGAAGTCCTGCGGTGGGACTTGCTGTTGCTCTGACTGTGAGCCATCATTTCCGAGGCCGCTATGGAGCTGGACCTCCGTCTCCTTTTGAAGACAGGGATGTCCTCCTCCTTCGCCCCGGTCACAGAGCCACAGCACCCCGTCCCGCTGGTCCCTGGGGCCGGCAGGAGCCGGTCAGCATACCTCGCAAGCAAAACCCCCAGCAGCCCCAGCAGGTAGGCCAGGTAGGGTCTCCAGCTGGCCCGGACTCTGCTCAGAGAGACGAGGGAGACGGCCCTGATGACGCTAATGAAGACGAGGATGGACACTCCCTGACTCAACCGGACGACCAGCAGAGCCCCGCTGCCCAGGCAGCCGAGGACTATCAGGGTGGCGGGGAGGGACAGCAGCTGCTCCTCGGCGCCGCGCAGGACGGACTGCGCCGCGGCTTCGCCCAAGTGGCACACCGCTAACAAAAAAACCGCGGTGCGGACGAGCAACCCGCAGCGAATCAGATACAGCCCGACCCAGAAGAAGGCACATACGAGTGTAAAAACGGGGGAGACGCAGTAACACGCAGTACAAAACAGGTCCACAGCGCAGTCCGCCGCGAAATGAAGACGAGAGTCGGAGCCGCTGCTATTTCCGTTGCTGCTGCTGCCGCTGCTGCTGCTGCCTGCATCCCAGTCGACCAATCTGAGCAGCAGAGCGAGAATAACGGAGACGGAGGCAACGCAGACCGCAGACGACACTCCTCGGCAAGTCCATGTCACGGCGAGTCTCAGCCACGACTGGCTCCCTGCGTCCTGGTACAACGGGGTGACACATGTCTTCACGTAGCCGTTGCGCTCCAACGCTGCCCGGGGATATTTTTCATGAGCACTTCTTGATGAACCTCTGTCGATGTCTGCCTCCAAGGCCATCGCTGTCAGTCAAGCGGAATGCCGCGCTGACCGTCCGAGAAAATAATTGATTTAGTCTCTGTGTGAGTGTCTACATGTTCCACCTATAATCCCCATGATCACGCACGCTCTCTGCGCGCAGCTGACACCAAAAACATTGGTCAGAGGATGTTTGCCTCAAAAAACAAAAGTTCAATAAGTGTGCATATCAGTTAAAAGCTGCCAAATGATGGGGTTCACAGGTTCTCTTTAGGCGTGTGGTTCAGAACTTCCCCATTACATTTGGTCTATTGAGTTGCCCCCTGATAGTCAACCAGTGAACCAAAAACGCAAACTCTGGCGTTTCACACATCTAGGCCACTGTCTCCACTCCTACACAAAGTCTCTCTCTCACACCCTCTCTCTCCCTCTCTTTCTCTCCCCTCCCACTAGACACTATCCCTCTTTTTTTGTGCCGCTCCGGTGATTCCTCCGTCACGTTTCAGCTCTTCCCCTGTGTTTCTGTTCATTTTGCAGGCTCCACCGTGCCCTGGATGTGACTCAGTTCGCAGTGGATGGATGCCATGTTTACATGAAGATTTCCTGGCTTGTTCTGGAAGATGGAGCAGCACATTATGTGAATTAACTACAGTAATCCTGTTATACATTTTAGAGGTATACTCCACTGTATGACGGGAGACCAAAAAGGGATATCATACTGGCACTACACAACTTTAAACTATATCATTCATCTGTCTAAGGTCATTCAAAGCTCTTAGGTCATATATGGAAAGCTGTCTACAGCCAGAGAAAGCTACTTTCTTTTTTCATATTCACTCAGTGGTTATATTCACCGATGTACCCGAAAGCAATAAAAGCACAATCCTACAATGAACATGAGCAGAATTTAGCTCTAATCATCTTGCTAACCATGATTTTTTTTTTTTTTTTTTTCTGGATTAAAATCCTAAATCACATCATCCTCTGCCTCCTGTGTGGCAGGCTGGCCGAGGACAAGTTAGAAGCCTTCACCTGTTTGCCCTACATTTTATGAGAGGATTTAAAAAGATGCACTGCAACAAAGTCTATCATCTCTTTCTGTAGTATTATTAATTCAAACTGGTTCTTTGAAAAGAAAAGTATTACATGTATTTGCTGGGCCTGCCACGTGCTTCCAATGGTTCAGGATGCTGGAGCTATAATTTGAACTGAAACTAGAAAATGTGACCATATTACACCAATTTTAGCTTCCCTTCACTGGCTCCATATCAGATCACACTATAGCTTTCAGTTAGTTGCTTATTCTTTGATTACTTCAGGACTTGTACCTATTACTGTTGTCCATCAGTCTCACTGACTCTGAGCTCTCCATATTTGTCCTGCCGACAAGACTACTGTAAACCATCTGAAATCCAAGCACGTCTAATATACCACGGGCCTACATCTCAGCATTTCGTTTATTTTTGTTAAGAAAGCTACGTTATTTTAACTGTTTAGAATATAATTTCAAATATAAACTTAACAATGGGCAAGCATTAGGGAGAACAAAACTCAGAATTTGCCAAAAAAAGAGACCAATCATCATCCGAATGGCTTCTTTTCCACAAACGTCCTGCAGTTAATTGTACAGTTTATCAGTTGTTCCGTAATGTTATTGTTATGCATTAAATATAATATATGAAATATCCATAAAATATGTCATTTAGTCAGGGGTCGTCAGTTTACTCAATGATAGAAAAGGGGTCGCTGACTAAATGACATATTTTTTAAACTAAAAGGAAAGGCTGGGAACAACAATCCTAGAAGACATTTCCTTCCTATAGGATTCTTCCAGTTTTTCCATGTTTTTTGGGGGCAAAATTTCCCTTATGTGAACCAGGAGTATATAGATAGAGGGTGTGATTTGTGATATTTGGCTTTATAAATTAAATTGACTTATTGGAGAATGCTGTATTAGGTCTGAATGAGGCTGAAAAATGTATTAAAAACATCTGTCCAATAGATCAGGTACAGTGTGTTTTGAATATGCATCAGAAATGAGGTCTCTCTTTCCCACCCATTAGTAGTTTGATGTTTGTGTAGTTTCTGATGTAACATAGGAACCGTGTTTTATTACAGTGGTGTTACACAACATGGGTCAGTATAATCAGCGGAGTGAAGTCAGGGCATAAATCTCATGTTTTAGTCATCCCACCAAAATGGATGGAGGACATTTGCCAGTACAAATTGTTCGTTCTTCGTCTTTGTTCTAAGCTCGGTAGGAACCTGTTTTGTAAGTCAGGAGGTTCAGAGGCCAAATAGTTAAGTTTTAGATTTCATTTATTTTACATTTTTTATACTGGCTGACATCTTTCAAAGTAAGACACAACTTTAAAGTCACAGTATTGTCCTATAAATGGTGACGCACAGGTGCAATAAAGGAGCGCACTCAGTCTGTGCCGGCTCCAGCAGGGTTCAGCCTCGTCTTCGCTCTTCATCAGCACTAACACAATGTAAATCCATATTTTGGCAAAGTTAGCCATGATAATAACAATCTTTGACCCTTGACCTCAGAGATGTTGTCCAGACACTTTCCTCCAGTTGTACTGAGGAAGTGTTGTAACAGTGTCATCTATCATTGTGAAGTACTTGAAGAGAACTGGATGTGAGTGTGTATGTTTCATTTTGGCTTTCAGGTTATCTGTTTGTGGTTGCTTACACAGCCACAGGTATACATCCTGATAGTATATATTTATACTTTTGTCATATGTTCGTTCCGCTTTATGTTCTGACCTGTCAGAGTCGGTACAGGATCAACAGGACTGGTGTAATGTATGTGGTATATAACAGGACATATCTTGTATGCTGTAGCTGTCCAATCTTGACGATAATTCTCATTAAAAGCACACAGAAAAAAACAGAATTAAAATTCTTGTTTATGTCCATGAGGTTTGATTTTGACTAAAGTGTTAAATATATATAAATGTCACTTTCGAGTTCCAGAGAACTTTTAACAGACAACAAGAAAATACTTTGCTAGCTCTAATCCCTGTGTTAATGTATCATATATCACATGCTAAATATATGTAGTATTTTTATATTAAAATCTCTCTCCCTTCCAGTATAACCATCACAAATAATCTGCTGTGAGTAGCTTATCTCGCTCTATATAAAACCACACATTAACTAGTGGGTAGCTAGCAAGAAAACCAATATCATAGGAGGTGTTTGTGATTTTCACAAATAAAAACTTTCTTTAGACTTCCAGAGAATGTGGTTGAGGTCTATTTAACCCTTCTCCTCCTGCCGCTCTGATGTTGGTGAAGGAGGTGAATGTGGAAACAAACAGTCCTCTACAGCTATGATTCGTCCAGTAATCGCAAAAGCCACGGGCACTTTTGAGAAAACACATCTGGAGCATTTGTTTTAAATCACTCTCCTATAAATACCACCAACACGGGAGTCCAAGAAAAGAGTGCAATTACAAATCCGTCTGCTACTTCAACACCATGAACAGTGCCATGGATTTGTCAATACACAGCACAGTTGGGCTTCTGAAGCCATGGCTGGGACTTGGGGTCATCTGACTTGCACAAACCTCAGTCAGATAAAGGATCAATGAGAGTTCATAATGCAAGGTAGACACTGTTGAATCTTCCTGATCTTTTCTTTTAGAACATTCCACGTGAAATTATTACAGAATACACAGATCTGATTGGTTAAGTAGCATCATGTGAGATGATTTACAAAGCATGCAATTGGTCTGTGAGTTTCCTGGGTCATTAAACCAGTGTAGTAAAAGGCTTGAAAAGCTGTGCTTGTTAAAATAGACACACTCCTTCAAAACTGACAAAACTGATAATTTATCAGTTATAGGTCCTTGTCCAAATAGGACGGGGTCTGGCTCCAGACCCAGGCGGTGGCCTGCCAATTAGTGACCTTGGTACTAGGCAATGGCAGGTTAACAAGGGGGATGTATTTCAGTCATTTTGCTAACAAGGGGGATAACAGCCTCTCTCATCCTCCCTCAAATCACCAACTGGTCACAGGTACAACGGAGCACACTTTGGACCACACCGAACCAACAGCCCAACTAGAGAGGAAGGTGAAAGGACTGCTTTTTAGCCTAGTGTTAATTTCCTCTTTAACCTAAATAAAAACTCACACTAATGCATTATAAAACACCAAATTAATGTTTTCCTTTAGCGCATCCACACTGCATGACATGGTACGTGACTCTGAGTTGCAAGTGATGGAGTTCAGTTAGGATCCAAAAAGTAGCCATTTTCCCCCCATTAACCCAGATATAATATACTGTGTTCAAAAATACACAGTATATTATAAAATAGCACTACAAATATTTTCTGGACACATGGCTCCCATTTATGGCATCAGCTTACTATGAAAAAGCTAAACACTGTAAATTTCCAAATTATGGCTGACTCATAATAATAACAGTTTTTTTTAATTTTGTTAGGGCTGACTAATTAGCTTTGTCATGGTTAACTTAGAGCTCTGGGCTCTGAAGATTTGGCCATGCATGCAGTGTTACACATTTTAAGAAGCTAGAAATACCCTCTGCACCACACAGAAAGGACACTAAGAGGAATGTGACAGGGTCGTGGGCCAATTCTAATCAAGAGTGGGTTTTGATTTCCCTTCTCTTCTCTTAAGTCAGGCTTTATAGTTAAATGGCGGGATTTCTGAGGATTACAATGAATTGCTCAAAACGAGTCTGTTCAAGCAATCACCTGACTGCTTCTAATTAGACAATAATTTCCAACTGTCTATCTCTCTCTCACACACACACACACAGATTCAAACAGGTTCATGGACAATGCATTGTAATTTATTTTGTGCTCGTGAAAGTGTAAAACTAAACTGAGTGCGTCACTACATTTATACCCTCACAAGTATACACATGGGTCCCATTTACAAGCCTTGTCCTACTGCACGTGTTCATGAATAAACTGCTTTTAGATATTATTAAAGCATTTGTTCCTGTTGTCATAATATTTTTGAATAATGGCATGTAAAACTATTCATCATGTTCTGACACACTGGGCCAGAGAGACGTCATTGGCCGGTTGTTTGGCTGCCAGAGACAACAGACTGCCTGTGCTCATGCTTGTCAAAGGAGAATGCAGACTAAGCTGCTGCCCCTCATATGTGTGTGCATATACCACATACATTTGAGTGTATTCGCATGTCCGAATGCGACGAGAGACAAGGGCCCGTGTCTCTGGGGGCTGTGCAGCAGTGAGATGACTGTTCTCTCTCACTTCTTCCTTCTGCCTCTCCATGTTTTGCTAAACACCAGAAATGTTATTTGAAGGAGCTACTCGGACCCTTTCCTGCTCCGAGGGGGAAACTCTTTATGTGAGCCTGTGGCACTCCACAGTTTTGGACGCAGCGGCACACTCCAACAGTGACTGACGAGAGCCTGTATTTCAAGGACACACGACTCACTGCTCTAAACAAAGCGCACCAAATTAGTTATCCCCCGCGGATGTCACAGAAAAGGCTGAGTTTGATCATACGAGAGATTCAGAAAGAAGCAGCTCTTACACAGCTTGTAATGCCTGGGAGGGGGAAAAACACAGTGCGGTTATAATGATTTTCTGTTTGTTTTTGTGTGTGGGGTGTGGGCAAAGATGTATGGAAGTGGAAGAAAAACAAACATGTATGAGGACTATATACTGTATGTCTGTATGTAAGTGCAATTAATCATTTTAAAGGAGACGTGCTTCTTCTTGTGAAACTTCAAACATGAAGTTCAAATATGCAAACATGCACAAAGGGAAATTGAAAAGTCCTGTAACGAGTTACATTTATTAAACAAAGATAGCCAATCAGATGAGCTATGTGGTGTGTTTGTGAACACAGATCAGCTGAAAATAGCAGTAAAAATTCATGTAAAGGTAACTTTTTTTCTGCACTTCTTTGCTGCTGAAGTCATCATAATGTGTTTGCTTAAGGGTGATACAAATCTGAGGTCCTTGTTTAGTAGCCATTAACAGAAAAGGAAAATAAAAGTCATGGTTTCAGCACAGAGTGACTAACTGATCCAAGAAGTGCAGTGATATATCATGTCATCTTCCTTTTGGCTTGACATCAAAATGTGTTGTGATCTGGTCACTAGCTTGTAGCACCATCTGCCATCTCTGAGCAGCTGAAAATGCACGGGATGCAAAACTGACAGCATGAACAAAGTCCAGAGAGCCAGAAATCTGTTGATCATGCAAACAGTTTTTTTTTCCTATAGAGAGTAAACAACATGTCAGATGACAAAAAAAAACAAACAATGGAGGAGTTGTACCTCACAGTTTTACAATCGCAGATACAATGATGAGATAATACTATTATGGTTTGGATGGCCAGACACATTAAAACTCTGTCTTTACTTTCCCTCAGAAATGTTTTTAGTGGATGTAATTATAGTGTAAAACTGCCTCAAAATTCCTTTGAAGCAGGGGCACTGAATTCTCACTAAATCTTTTACAACAACAAAAAACAAACCAGTGTCAACTGAAAAGTCTACTAGGAGACTTGTCCAAAGCCTTACATGCACTGAGAACTTTGAATGGTATCTTCATAACAGAGCTGATTAATGTTACATGAAATAAGTACCAATTTATGCATTAGTAAAAAATATTGACTGAATTGCAAATTATGTCAGAAGCTATATGGACTGCCAGGGTTAGATATTACCTGAGATCTGTAAAAGCAAAAGACATAAACACACTACAAAAAGAGTAGATGATGTCACTGATTCTCCACACAGAGGGAGCAAGATGAGCAGGATGCATGGTAGTAATTTAAATTTCATTATTCAGCTATTAGGAAATTGTATGCACTGGTACCTGAAGTAATGAGGAATGCATAGACAGCTTTTTGTGTTTGTGTTTATCTGCTTCAGAAGTCATGCACTGTAATCTAGGATTCAGACATCAGCTAAATTTAGCTGAGACATCTACAATTATGCGGTTGTTTCTTAAATGGAAAATAATGCAAAATTGCTCAGTGGGATCACAACGAAACTTTATTTTATTTAATTTCAGCTGATGGAGTGGCTTTGCTTAACAGGAAAATATCGAAATGACACAGATATGCACACTAGTCCGCCCATACACACACCTTGTTCAGCCTAGCTCTGTCTCTCCTTAATTGTTACCATATGATGGATTAGGAGTTGTTTATGAGTTAGCGCAGCAGAAATTGTACCATATCCTGTTTGTTTCTCTCAAACAGGGATAAATCTCCAACAGTGGCCTGTTCACACCAGTAATGACTTGGAACATGTAGCTCAAATACCCATGTCTTTATAGGCTTGTACGTGTGTGTGTGTGTGTGTGTGTGTGTGTGTGTGGTAGCAGAGGAGAAAAATGTTTTGTGGTTATGAAATATGCATTTTAATGTTCTTGTGTCGTAGTTACAAGTCTACATTTTAAAAGGAGGACAAAGACTTGCTATAAATCTCTGGCAGAAAAGTCACAGTATTTTTTTGCTCAACCTTTTCTCTTTTTTTTCAAACTGAAACAGGCGCCCAGCCTAATACAGGCTCCCGCTGCTGCTTGATGTCATCAGACCAGAGCAGGAAACACAGCCAAACCAGTCCCTGTTGGTCAAACTAGAAAGAGTCTCTTTACTGGGCAGCAGGATGGCATTGCGTCAGCAGCTTGATAAGCTGTGTCTGCTAACCCTTCAGGAATCCATGGATAAAAACTTGCTTATCAGGGCTGTGATAGCGGCCTTAGTGTGTGTGTGTGTGTGTGTGTGTGTGTGTCACTTTAACTCAGGTGGTCAAAGGGACAGTGAAAAAGAGATGTGGTAAGAGTGTTCACCCGCTCCTTTGTATTTGTATGCATGGTACTGTGTGACCTCCCCATATAAAGAGACAGAGAAAAGGACAGATGTGTTATCAGGAGCTACCCTTGCTTCACCACTGGTCTCAGTCCAATTTATTTGCAAACAGTCCCTCCATTCTTGTGTGTTTCCCTCTCACTTCTGCCACCTCTGACTGACCCTCTCTCACCGCGTGTTTGTACAGCTATCTACAAACCACTGTGATCCACTGGGATAACACACACTTGCACACACACACACACACACACACACACACACACACACGTGTACACAAAGAAGGCTACTCATCCCAATGTGCTTCACAAATCCCACTTAAACAGAACAAATATCAGGTCTAACCTGGTGTGACTAGAGATGAGGAGACGTGAGGTGTACAGTACGTACAGAAAATACCAATGAATTATATAGAAAGGCATGTCACCTTATATGTTAGCTACAAGATTAGACCACTGATGCACAAGATGAGGCTGTCTGACAGTTTTATGTAGTATGAGGCCCTCATAATGTATTAATATTTTAGACAGTATGTTTCCATTAAGTAGTCCTGTTGGGGTAATGCAAAGTCTTTCTTGAGTCTGTAGGATTAGCGGATTTTATGAGCAAACCAAGATACAAGACAAGATACCTAAACCTGCACTGATTTTTTTGGCAACTTGGAAGTTGGCTGTTTTGGAGAGAAGACCTGTTATTTAGCTCCTGGTAAAAACCTCCGGAACGTCTGGATCTTAAGTGATCAGAGAAACAACCTTAGCTAATTTAGTAGCAGCTTTGCTGCAGGCCCTCTGGGATGTCCTTGTCTGCCAAACAGCATCCGAGAAACTCAGATTTTTAAGGTGCAACTGCTTTATACAGTGTTTTAATCACTGGGCCCGTTTGTCTTCCGACAGGAGGAGACCTCTATAATTCTGAGGGACAATGACAACAATGGTGGTGAAGACAACAACTTCCATTTTGTTATTGTTTTGATGTAAGAGACCCCCTAGCGGCAGACATTACATATTGTATGTTTAAACTGTGCCGCTGCAGAGTGGAAAACCAAAACAATTCAGTTGAAGTACGATATAAAGATCTTTCAAGCTGAGGGGAACTGCAGAGTCTGGTGTTAATTCTCTGTGGGTTCATCACTGCACTTTTCATATATCTATTGTTGTGACATAAAAAAAATTTGATTTCAGCTGCTTAAAGTCTGATAAAAGGACACAGTTGATGTTTATTGATGTTCATATATCAAGTATGGTCCCAAAAGTATTATGCAATTTCAGCTTAAATGTAATTGTTCAATTGCATTTAAAATGCATTTGTATTTGCAAGAAACCATTTTTTTGGGTTGCCCAAAAATGTAATTATGTTGTTGTTAAACTGAGGCATCACATCATGAAAGAACACAGCTTCTGGTGTAAAAATCAGTAATTGTTCAGTATGTGCATGCAGCTGTTTATGAGTTCACATCACAGTGAACAGAATGATAGAAGATAAACTGACTGTTTCCTATTCTTCCATCTGACTAGACAGCATCAGAGAGCAAGCTTGTTAATCCAAACTCTGTACTTCTCAAGCCACAAAACACACGTCATACAAACATACGACCACACATGAATGTAAGCAAACACCTAAGCCACATTGTGCTTACATCCTGCACACTCACAAACTTTCCATCTTAGTTTTTTCTACACAAGGTGAATCCAGTTTGAGTGACTGACATTCTTCTTATTATGTTGCTCTTTATGTCGACAAATGGACGTAATAATAAAGCAAAGTTATAAAGCAACTGCACATGCAGTACCATACATGGATTCATTAATAAAACTAAACATGAAGAATATTCTCCCATCACAATATGCAAATTAGCATTTTTCATTGTGGATCATGTGTCTATGTGGCCCAACAACAAATCTCAAATTTGGTTAATTTGGGCTCACAAAGAGATGAGGTAAGAAAGAGAGAGACGGGTGAATCAAAACAGTGTTATTCACAGGCCACGTCTCTGTGTCTTGGTGTGTATTTATGTGTGCAACTCCAAGGGCCTATTGTTGTCCTCCATCTAGTGTGAGTGGTTCTTTTCTTTTGAAGCTTATGGTAATAGTCTATTTATACCTGTTTGCAATTCACAATAATGTTTTGATTCTCCCACTAAAGGACATGTCGCTGTATGTGGGCAGCTGATTGAATAATTGTCATTACTTACCTTAATGATGTGGTTTCACAATACTCAGAGCATCATCTTATTTTTGCAAAGCTTCTCTTTTCTTACTAACCTTTGTAACAGTTCCCAATCTCATTGAAACATGTAACAAAAGAACTAAAAACACACACAATAAAACAGGTCAGTTAGAAATGTGGCTTCTGAGTCCTGCTTGTATTATCATTATCAAACCTGTCAAACATTTAAAAGTGAGACTTTTGGATATTGATAATATGTTATACTGCTTGTCTCTTTGGCAACACTAGAAGTCTTTACATTGGGCCCCACACAAGAACATTTTGATATTCTTACCTTAACTTTCTCTTACTTTTTTTGTATGGTGGGCTCATGCAAGTGTGCCATGTTCAGCAAACGCTCCTAACTTCAGATTCCCGTGTAAAAATGATGAATGAATGCCACCTGTGCGTAATGTCTAGGGGAAGTTTCCATCATGGAGATAGATAAAAGAATATGTGCGTGATGGTGATGTTGCATTTTCATACATTGCAACAGAAGATATTCCCCTGGACAGCAAAGAACCCTAACCCCATTAAAAGCCCCATCTATTTAAATTATTGATGATATTGTAAGGCTATATGTTAAATTTAGAACTATATTATAATTCAAATTGTACAGCCAATTGCCAATTGCCTAGTGTCTGTACTTGCCTAGTACCTGTACTTGTGCAATGACAATAAAGTTGAATCTAATCTAATCAAATCAAATCAAACAGGATGATGTCAACATAAGTATGATCTGTAATTTATAGGAAACTCAAAATTGCTTTATGGTAATGCATATAGTAATATAATCCTGTCTTGAAAAAGTGGATTAATTTTAATTGTGTGAGAAAATTCAAACTGAGAGAACATTGGTGAATGCCCAAGTCCTCCTTATTAAGTCGTGCAAGCGACTTAAGAACAAATATGTTTGTACAAGTGCTTATTGCATGACCTGTGGTTCACGCCCAAATTCCCCCTGACACGGCCACAACGCGGTATGGCTCCGCCCATGGTCATCAGAGCTGATTGAGAGTCGAGGGCTTGCCTATTTTTTTCAAGATCTGTTGGTAGTTATATCCACATATTTCAGTACAGTTTAGCACTCCATTAATCTTTTATTTAAAACAACTTCAATTGTGAAAGAATTTCCGGAAGTGAACCGGTTGCAGGGCAGTATTTTTCCACTGCGCACTCTCTCTCTGGTAAACAAAACACAAGTGACTGCTTTCTGGTTATATTGTTGGTTTGGTGCCCACACGCTGCTCGGCGGCCTATGTGAACAAGCCGCGAGACCCATTGCTGTCCTTATTTATAACAGTGGAGTAGAGGAATTGCTCTATGAAACTAAAGGGGCGCGAAATCACAGTACAGATTGTTGCATAATGTTGCTCCAAGTTGCCGGACTGAAATGATTATTGTATATGTTTTTGTTTTGATAATTACATTTGACACAGTGAAAGACAGGACAGACTTTAATGTTATACTTCCTGAAAGCCTAATGAACCATGTAAACCTTTAACCCGTCATTATAGAACTGAATGACAGAGTGGGTGGAGGGAAAAAGGTGCAAGACAGTCAAAGGAGGAGAGAGAGCCTGTGTGGCCAGTGAAGTTAATGTAACTGTGCCAAACTTGATTAACGTCAAACCAGCTCAGTTTACCTGACTGCCTCCTTTACACACAGCCCATATATATACACATACATATACACACAAACACACACTGGATAAACAAGGATTACGACCACTTTTGGTTGATTGATCAGCTTTTGTAATATCCAGTACTCAGAAGCTCTCATTAGCATTACATTACTCTCTTCCTACCTCTGCTCATTCCCCACAGCAGAACTGGGGCAAGCGGATGGTAATATATTCTAATTATGAATGGGTGATTTGTCCTGTTATAAGAAGCAACATATGAGCCATATAACTTGTTTACCCTCATATTTCTGTTTAAAACTCTTATGTCCATAGAGGGATGCGTTTAGCAATGTCCCAACAAGGGGCGAATATCTTTCTTTAAAGGTGTGAAAGTCACAGTATTTTTTTCATCACAATCAACTCAACTTGCCCTTATGTGAACCTACAGTTTACATAAAACATGAAAGACCCTCTCTAGAGCCAGAGTTTGGTTTAACCGTTCTGGACTACTGCAGAAAACCTCATTGAGGCAACATTGCGGATTCCATGGAAGAGGACCCACTCGCAAAGGGTTTATTCTAAGCTAACGAAAACTCACAGATTCTTAATTTCAGGGGTCTATATGCTAATGAAAACATACTTATGAATATTATATTCCATTTCTGTCAGTGGGTCCTGCTAACCCTACACCCTGGTTTTTTAAAACATCAAATGAAAATAATTCCCATAACATTATGAAATCATAGCTTGCGATCATAGTTTGGAAGCATTTCCTGACAAAGACCAAATACTAAAATGAAGATGCATTCAGGCAGACAGGGAAAGACACTTGTACATGTTCATGCATGATCGCACATGCTTGAACAGTATAACTCGTACACACAAATACACAAGCAAAGTCACACAGATGTGGACATAGAAGAAAACACACTTTTAAAAAAAACAAAACAAGCAGATGCAGCATCAGTACAAACAGCTCCTGCTCTAAGGTCACAACGCTAAACGTCTGCCCTTCCGTAACAATTATTCTTACAAAGAGAGGCAGCATGTTTCTTTCAGACAGTCTTTGTTTATATGTGCTTTTGTGTGTGTGTATGTGTGAGAGCGGGGGGATATAGTCATGCAACATTCATCCTTACTGAGAAGGCCCTCACATCCCTGCTGATCTTACTGTAAGTGACAGAACCAGTCCATTTAGCGCAATCCTCCCTTCATCTTAACATCGTACCCTCCCTTCTTGTTGTCCCTGGTTGAACTCTGGTCAGCACAGATCAACAGTCCATGCCTTCATGTTGTTCTTTATGATTCTGGCCCTTCCTCATCCTCATCGTCTTACCTCACTGACTTCAGCTCCTCTGTTATCTTCTGGTTCTCACCCACGTCCCATCCTCCCTGTGCGGCACCATGGCACTTACAGCATGTTACTGCACATTGCTCTTAATTCAGTGACACTGCTATCACTAACACACTCGTCCATATGCTTGTCACTTTACAGGCATACGGTTGAAAATTGTATATGATAGCTCCAGGGGAGGCTATTATTACTAATTCCCATAACCCATCCCAATGCAAGCTTTATTATAACTGCTAAAATGAAATGAGGGGCCCAGAACTTAAATCCTGAATGGCAGGCACAATACAAAAATGCAATCGTGGCTGTTCACCAGGCTGCCTCAATCCCTCTGTAAATACAGAGGTAGAGGGATGTTACAAGCCTCCTAGGGAAATCTATTTGCTGCTACATCAACTAGTGTTTTCTATGGATTGCATTGATTCTGGTTCATTAGGGGTCAGAGTGCAACTTACACAGACAAAAACAAGGGAATTCTACTGTTTTGCCGCATTAGGCCTGATCTCTGGAAATATCACTCAAAGTAGGAGTTATATTTCTTTACAGTTGTCACTATTGCTTTGAAAAGTACCCCAACCACAATTTACAGTAGCCTATATAAGATTTCCTTTAGTATATTGTGCATATTTTTAGTGATACTTTTCATACTCCAGTATACAAATATTTATAGTTATCTTTTATTTATCTCAATCCATTTTTATTTTAATCTTTAATCTTTCTTAATCTCATTTGAACCTTATATGACTAGTGCTATTACTGCTGAACTGACCTGTCTCTTCTCGTTGTATCATTGACCCTGTGTTAACCTGCATTTGACCAATACAACTGAAATGAACTGAACTTAACTGACACTGTCACATACATGTTTTAGTAGACAGGTGAAAATCAGTGACCAATATAGCCACCCTTCTTTTCAATAACTGTCACAAGCCTTCCATTCATGGAGTCTGTCAGTTTCTTGATCTGTTGACGATCAACTTTTTGTGCAGCAGCAACCACAGCCTCCCAGACATTGTTCAGAGAGGTGTACTGTTTTCCTTCACTGTAAACCTCCCGTTTAAGCAGGGCCCACAGGTTCTCAATAGGGTTTAGGTCAGGTGAGGAAGGGGGCCATGTCATTATTTTTTCATCCTTAAGGCCTTTACTGGCTAGCCATGCAGTGGAGTACTTCAATGCATGCGTCCGTTACTGATCCAGCCACGGGCCCATCCATCTGATCCATCAAGAGTCACTCTCATCTCATCAGTCCGTAAAACCTTTGAAAAATCTGTCTTCAGATATTTCTTGGCCCAGTCTTGACGTTTCAACTTGTGTGTTTTGTTCAGTGGTGGTCGGGTTTCAGCCTTCCTTACCTTGGCCATGTCTCTAAGCACTGAACACCTTGTACTTCTGGGCACTCCGGGTAGGTTGCAGTTCTGGAATATGGCAGCACTGGAGGATAATGGGCTCCTGGTAGCTTCACGTTTGATTCTTCTCAAATCTTTGGCAGTTGATTTGCGTCTTTTTTTCTCAATACGTTTCTTGCGACCCTGTTGGCTATTTGCAACAAAACGTTTGATGGTTCTGTGGTCATGCCCCAATATCTTAGCAATTTCAAGAGTGCTGCATCCCTCTGAAAGACTTTTTACAATTTTTGACTTTTCAGAGTCCGTTAAATCTCTTTTTTGGCCCATTTTGCCTGAGGAAGAGAAGCTGTCTAATAATTATGCACACCTTGATATAGAGTGTTGATCTCCATAGGCCACACCCTCACTCATTACGCAAATACACATCACCTGGTATGCTTAAATCCAATAAGCACTCAAGTTTATACAGCTTGAAGTTGGAAAATATGCATAAAAATTATGATTTGGCCAAAATACTCACTTGCCTAATAATTGTGCACACAGTGTATACTCCAAAAGCATAGGGGGCACCATATCACCAGATCATCAGGTCATACCTGCTGCTAACTGCTGTTACAGCTTGTTAACACCACCTGTGTCTGCATGGTGTGTGTGACAGCAGCTCTTTAGCAGCCATGCTCTCGGTGTGAATGCCACGCGTGTGGGAGACGCAGCCATCAAGCCTGAGCAGCGCATGACGTCTCCGGCAGCCTATGTGAACGGGGTGTTAGCGGGGAATGCTGGTGGGAGCCAGAATGGGCACCAGAACCCGACTCAGCAGCCTCCCAGTGAACACAGACGAAAAGTTTGACCACGGGGATTAGGCTACAGTACCAGGGTAATTTACAGCCTCTCCGGCCAGGACTCTGACTGTGGGGACGGTGAAGACACAGAGGGTTAAAGCGGGGACAGAAGAGGCAGCACCAAACCAAAGTTGGTCATTGTTGGAACAGTGGAAATACTAACCGAAATTATTTTGAATGAAGTCACTGAATGAAGGCAATTAAAAAAAGAAACAGAGAGAAACTTATACAATCGTGTACAATCAGTTTTCTGTTTAGTAAGAAAAACAGGTGAACAAATATTTCCTTTCTAGACATTTTGAGAATTTATGTTATTTATTTATTAGAATAAAAAAGCCCCTTTGCGCTATCTCCTTAGCAATGTAGGAGCCGCATTTCGTCAATCACATGCAGCGGATAAATACTCCTCAGACATTTTGCTCATCCTCTTCCTCTGCTGGTGAGCTTTCTCCTTCCAGTTCAAGGGTTCAGGTATGTGGTGTGTTCTGTCTACCACGCTGTTGCTCTTTACAACAGCGTGTTGTGTTGTGTTGTGTTGTGTGTATGTATGTCGATGTGCCACTGTGTCTGACTGGAAGATGCCGCTGTGAGAATCCTTTGGTGAATTCACTGATTAAACAAAGTAATAAGGTAGTAAAATAGTAATCCTACATGTGTTAGTAATAAATTACGGGTACTGTGTAAACCCCAGTACCAGCATCGCTGCGTGTTTATGACTGTGGTCTTTTTCCACTCTCTTCAAGCTAACATTAGCTCAACCAAGAAACACAGTTACAGGATGGACACAATACAATACTGCAACACAATACATAGTATTTGACATAAACTTAAAACTGTTATTTCTTCACATTCTGTTAATAATTTTAGTTCGTTTTTGAATGTTTTAAACTCTAAATTATCTTCCTAATATTGCACCTTTGAGTCGTATTACAGGATATATTTGGCTACAAAGGAGCAGGGTTGTTATGGGGTGTTGCCTCACACCATAAAATAAAGTAGTTTTATTGTTGGGCTTTCTATATTTAATATCTCCCTTACTGTACATAATAATATTCTGCTCAGCTATAAGCATTCCAATCAAGGATACACAAGACTATTAAAGGTTAGCAGCCAGAAGGACTTACCAATAAGGTTCGCTTTGGGATAAAATATTCCTGTCTCTCTCCTCTACAGTACAACCCCCCCCCCCACCTCATCCATATCTATTGGCAGACAGTGTAGTGGATAAGCTTCTACAGCACTTTCTACTCTGGAGAGCTACTAATAGCGCTGCTGTATGACTGGTCTATGGATGTTTAAAGTTAGTTAGATAGATTTTTTTAGCAGTCCTAGTATGGCATTGACTACGATACGAAGACTTTCTGGTATAATCAGGTAGAAATTTCTGCACGTTGCAGAAAACTCTTTTTCTTCTTTTGTGTGTATTCATCTCTTCTGCTCTATTGAATTTATTTGTCACATTGCCCCACATTTTCCCCCATGAGAGCTGTGAAATGCATATGTGTGGAGAACTGAATTCCATCATACAGCTAGTCATTTATTGTATTCATTTGTTATACCCTGACAAGGTCTACAAAAAAAAGGAAGATGCATAATTCTGCTATGTGTGTGTGTCATATATATATATATATATATATATATATATATATATATATACACCACATTAATCTTTTAATGGCTATAAAATGAAACTACTCTTTCTCTCTATAGAACACACGTGATGTCTTTGTTGCTAAATACAATTTTTTCTTACTCTGGTCAAATGCTGAACCACAGATTTAAAATTAATGATACCGACTCCTGGTAGTTGAATAGTGCAACCTGGACACAAGACTGAGTGCCGTGCATTGAGTGTGTTCAAGGGAGCTATTATAATGCTGTAAGGACCTTATCCCTATCCCCTTATCTGTCACTGATCATGTTTATTGTCAGAATATCCAGGCGCAGCTAAGGTCTGCAGACTATGCAGTTTGGTGACATAAGGATTGCTTCATCCTTCTTGCGTAATTGGACTTGGACTCACAACCAAGTCTCTAAATGCTTTGCCCAATAAAGACTGAGGACAATCTCCCAGCTTTTGTTGCTTTTGAGTGGAAACAAAGAGTTTTTTAAAACAATCCAAGTCTTTAGGACGGCTCTTAGGGCTGTGACATGCAGAAGCTGTGTGCTTGTAGGTTGTACAAGTTGTAAGTTTGTTGATGTTTGCAGTGAAACAGTCACTTATTAAAAACAAACACAATCTTTGATTAGGACATGATTCATCTGTCTGGCCAAACTACACATCTGCTTTGGAGGACATTATAGGATGAGTTACGTTGGATGTACCGATGTACCCAAAACGTGGGACTGTGGGAGTTGTGCACTTTTGCAACATTCTGAATATTGTGGGCGATAACACGGAATCAGATAATTTAACTTTGCTTGAGACATCCATTTTCTGTGTTTTAAAGAGCTCTTTCCATAATACCAAGTGATTCACCCAATCACCAGTTTGTTTCACCACAGAGAAGAGTGGGTATTACAGGTAAGATGTGCTCTTGAAGTAAGGGGCATACGTTTGTTGGCAGCTGTTCACGCCAGCGTTAAAGCTGCTACCTTGCATTTAGAAATCCTCAGACAATTGTTAGGTAAGTGGATCTCTGGTCCTTTGTCTGGTATGTTCAAGTATATATTGGACAATGATTTCTGAGATGCAGTCAAGATGAAAAGCAGATGTATCAAGTGAGAAAACAAGGGCTTTCAGATTCCAGTGAAGGGTTGACATCTATCCCAAGTGGAAGACTTCAGGGTCTTAGAAACTTATGCCTCAACTGGACAGCATTGGAAACATCCGCCATCCGACAAGGAATCACAACTAGTTCTTTCAGAGCATAACCTGACCTTTATTTATGTGACAGTGTTGTGACATAAATCACCAATTAAATGCAGTAGCTACAATATTGTCTGGTAGTGACCAAACAAATGAGTTATAGATACAAACTGCCCAACTGAGATTTCCCTGCAGGGCTGCTGGTGTCCTCACGTTTGTCAGGCAATTGACAAAGAGGCTCCCTCCAGGGTTCCTCACTGAAGATACAGAGGGGCAACCAGTAGGGATTAACTGCATTTCTCAGCTGGCCTGGCAATTGCCTGGTAATACCTTACAACAATTTGCAGGTTTCCAGTAAAAAGGTCAGCAGGTAATCTTTTTTTCTAAAAACAGTGACCATATTACTGTGTGCATATGGACATGCACATGGACACACACCCAGGCTGTATACACAGATAAATACAAACACTAAATATGAGACAAAGAAAGCATATATGCGGAGAAGGGGCATAAGGAAAGGCCTGGTACATTTAGTCATCATCCTTATGGGCTTGTTGCCCAGCAAGGGAGCCATTATCGGCCCATTGTACCAATGTCACACTGGCTCATGGTGAGCAGGCCTACCCGGAAGTTCATGTAATTGGCCTTATTTTTAAAGCCATAATCCCAGCAGTGGGCATGAGGGACATGAGGAAAAAGACCCTTGAAAGTCATTTTTAACAGTTGGGATGTTTCATCTTCTGTTAAGATGTAATGGAAGGGGAACGTGTACACACACACAGCACAGTAATACACAAATATGAAATCGTCAGTGAGTTGTCTATGTTTTAGATGTGTATGAATGATGTAAATAAAAACAACTGGACTTTCTTATCAAGTTAGCAGGACTCTCAGGACATTCAGAGGCAAAACAGGAGCACAAGAAAATTATATTTGGAACAACTAAAAGTATATTAAAGCTGAATGAACTGTTTTTTCCACTTTCCTCAGACGATCAAACACAACATTAACATATTATCACTTTATAAAGTTTTCATGATGAAGAGTTTAGTAAACTTCAGTGTTTAGACATCCAGCAGACACGGAACAAGATTAGCATTGATTTGGAGTTGCGTTTCTGGCCTAGCCTGTCTTGTTTGTTTGTTTGTTCATTTTCCTGATGGTTTGTATTTTTCCATCTTGTGTCCGCAATCTGTTCAGCAATCTGCTGCAGAGTCAGGCCTGTAACGTGTTTCTTTTTTGAAGAAAATAAATCTGAGAATGATCGAATATTGCAACACCCCCGCACACGCAAAGAGGCAGACACAAGTACACACTAAGGATGTACAATTTGGAAAGTGGGAGGTGGAGGTAGACACAAGGTTACAGCACTGGACTTGTGCCCAGAAGCTCGTTGGTTTGACTTCTCATAACAGCAGCTAAAAAAGCTACACAGGAGAGAGTAAATGAGCAACACAGACTAAATGGTAAAAACTGTGGCTGTGCTGGGAAGCCTTCAGGTAGCTACGCTTTTTAACAAAGTCACTTGCAAAGTCATTACCTCATGCTTCTTCTTGTTTCTCTTTATTGTCTCTTTCATTCCTTCTGCCTATTTTCCTGCAGTTCTGAACGAGGCACCACTTCAAAGTTATGCGACAAAACGCACCACCTGGTGATCAAACTTTAAAAGACAATTTGCTAAATACTACAAAGTATAGCAATTTACGCTGGCATGTCCGTCATGTGTTTGCCTGCATGTGTACGCATGTGTACCAGGATTTGCTTAACAAACATCTGGGAATCATAAATAGAAAGAGAAAACACGAGACACAGCTATAAAGGCCCCACTACTCCACTCCCCTGCTCCCTTCCTGCCTCTCCCTGCTTTCCAGACTGTCTGTTTCTTATCGTCCCAACACCTTCCCATAGGAGCTGAGAGCTTTCAGCAACAGGGCAGGAGGGAGGGTGAGAAAGCAATAAAGAAAGTAGATGGCAATGTAGATAAATGTACAGTAAAAGCCCAGGGGATTGTAACAATCACATCAGCTTGTGCCCATGGAAAATTCACATCATTATTCTACATATTGAAGTTGGTCTGGACCTAATGTACAATGTTTTTACCAGTGTGAGTGTAGCCAGATGGTCACTGTGCAATTTGCAACCCAACACTTAAAATTCATGTTGTGTATTAGAAAACAATGTTTCTAACACATTGACACATGCTGTTCATATTTTATATACTGTCAAATGGTCCTTGTATGTGTACACGTACCTGGCCAGTAAAAGGGATTCTGATTCTGATATGAAAAGTCTTACTAACTCGTAAGTAACTCACAGTGTACAGTGATAGGGACAGTTAGCATAAGTACTTTCAAATGAATCGTTTTATAAACAATGTGTGAATCAAGGAAATGTATTTATCATTATGAAGCACAAGGTTGTTTATAACAAAAGTTATATAGCAGTTCCTTAAGGCACAACTCACAGTTCATAGATGATACAGTAAATTATATACACATACATGTATAGACCCATTAAATAATTCTGCAGTGCATGTTTTGAATTTGCATCTGGAAGAATGTAAACAGCAGCGACAAGATAGTGATGATAATATTGTTTCTGTCATAAGTATTATTTATTTCAGCAATAAAGCCAAAAACACAGTAAAAGAAAAACAGAAGTTTGAAGGAGCTACCCTACTAGCTGCAGCATCTGCACACACAGCTGTTGCAGTCAGGATCTCCTGATGCAGTTGATTAGAACACTTTGGGCTTAGCCCTTAAAAATCAAACCCAATTGGACATCCTTCAATTACATTTTTAATCAATAATAAAATACATATAAAACATAAATGTAGCAAGTTTGAAGGAGCTACCAGCTGGTGCATATATGTACATGTGCAGCTGTTGCTATGGTAAATGAATAAATAAAATAAATAAATGCAAGTACATTGAACTTATATTAAATACTTCCATATGTTACACTACTTTTGGCTGTCTCCTATCTTTGTATAAGAATATATGAACAAATAAATACATCAGTTGTGCCGACAATGTGGGAACATAACTGGAGAAGGCCCCTCTGATTAGCCACATCCTCGGCCTCTCTCTCACTCTGCAAGTCCCCTGTTGAGAAGAAAGACTGGTTCACACCAGTGTGTCATGACGTCAAAAATTTCCCACAATTCCCAGAGGTACTTCTATACTAAGTTTGTGAATTTCTCTCATTGCTGTTCCTTGAGTCACTCTGAACTTAGCAGTATTTTAATCCTTTCATATGAGGCATTGCCTTGACCACACTCTTGCAATAGAAATAATAATAATTACGTATTATATTATTCTAGAATTATTAATGTGGATACATTTAATATTTCATATGAGCATACGCAGGCCATTTAATCCAAGGCGGCTTGTTTGTGACTCAACTAACAGTCACAGCCAGCATCCACAAGTTGGGGGTACGTGGTGGGTTATCAAAAGCGTTCACTTTGGAGGTCTTTTGGGTGTTTGAAAATGTTGGCCTAATGTGGTTCAAATGACCAAATTAACAAAAGAAAATGCATTTTTAAATAGGCCAGCATTAAAGTTGATACAACACTGAAAGGAAGTGTAACTTTCCATGTTATTACAGATGGCCTATTCTACACGTTTTTCTAATGTCCAGTTCTTAATTCCTCCTGTGGGGGTCAGTCGGGTCAGATGAGTGCTAGCGAGTGTGTGTGTGGGTTTGCATGCATATATTGTGTCTGTACTCAAAGATATATAGTACAGCATTTATGTTTGAGAATAACACATTACTAATCCCTACATAATGGGTAGGATTTAAAAGTCATTACAAGTTGTCAGTGATTTCCATCTCTTGAAAAGTGAAGGTCTCAGATCAATCATTCACAAGGTGTGCTTGGTGTGTGTGTGTGTGTGTGTGTGTGTGTGTGTGTGCGTGTGCGTGTGCGTGTGCTTGTGAATGGGAATATGTCCCCCATATCCTCCTGTATGGGATCAATAAAGTTTTACCATCACCAGTGTTGAAACTGTTGAATTATCTATCACAGAGTACCATGCACACATTGTGTGTACACACATCCATCGATATTCATGAATGATGTATGTGCACACGTTCGTGCCTGCAGATTTGCATACATACCTGAGGCTCAGGGGGGCTGAACCACGCTGAGAAAAAAATCTTGCCTCTCCACTAAAATGTTATGTTTAATGTTAGATGAGGAAATCTAACATCCTTGTCTCAAGAAAGCCACTTAGCAAAATATGATACCTGTAAAACGAGATCTATATAATAGACTCTACACACAGTAATCAGTTTTAGGTGGTTCAGCCTCAGTGTCTTGTATTTTCACTTCACAGCAGAATCACCACGTACATCTAATACTCTACTCTGTTCTTGATAAGTAACATGGCTGTGGAATATGGACAGCATGAGCAGCAGCAGCTGCTGCTCAATGTGTATGTGTGTGTGTGAGAGAGAGAGAGAGAGAGAGAGAGAAAGAAAGATAGACACAGAAAGAGAGTTCTTTGTTGAGGACAGAAACATGATCTGGCTACCTGGATTCCTCCATGGTCTGGACCTTCGCGTGTATATGTGTGTTCAAGTGTGTATTTGTGTCTATTTCACAAACATGCGTTAGTTCTATGTTTGTGTGCCTTGAATCTATCCTTACATGCACGTGCACAAAATAATCTCAAAGTTGGAGCAAAGAACTTGGCCTTAAGGTTTTGTATTGTGCCAAACAAACCATCAAATACCACTGGAGGCTTCCAAGGTGGATCTGTATAACATCTGTGGCTTTGGTCCACTAGGCCCAGCAGAGAGGATCTTTGTTTTTTCTGTTAGTATGCCTTACAAAGTTAGACCTTGGGTTTTCTTTTTTGAATAAACTTGCAGTAAAGTTTATTATTTGGAATATGCACTTGAACAGAAAAAACAAGATTTTGAATTTAAGGTCACAATGCAGGAATACATATTAAAAAATAAAAAGTTAGTGATAATTAGTTATTTGTGAACAAATAATTAGGAAGAAAATTACACCAATTTGAAACCAGCACTCCTCCACAAAACCTGACTTTCATGATTTAATTTAGTTTTGATAATTATTATTATTACTATTATGGTCCAGTATGTGACATTTAGGAGGATCTATTGGCAGAAATGAAATATAATATTCGTAGGTATGTTTTCATGATAATCACCTGAACTTAGGAATTGTTGTGTTTTTGTTACCTTAGAATGAGACAGTTTTTTCTATAGTCGCCTTCCATGCAGGCTGCCATGTTGAACTTCCCAGAGGGGACAAACCAAACACTTTATTTATGGACAGCGTAACTTCTCCTTCGTGCTTGGAAGGGAAGGGTGAAGCAAGGGAGTTGCAATTTTCAACTGCACTGCTACTGGACCATGATCACAATTTTCCCACAACCTTGACTTGCTGTGTGACTCATACTGTTTATCACATTATGTGCCCCTTATGTGGATATTGTAGGAATAACAAATAGAAACATCTTCTTTATATGTCCAAATATGCATGTTCGGGCTATTATGTTGAAAGAAAAGGACATCCCATTGCAATTATTCTCAACCCTCCATGCATTCATATACAAAACAGTTGCATAGGAATGTATTGTGTATGGGTTAGGTTTAGATTTTCACAAAAGAGATTTTACCAAGAATAGTAAGCTACTCTTTGGCCATAGAAATTGAATTTTCAGGCAGCATCAGTATGTTTACAGAGCTGACATGCTATATCCACCATCTGTGGATGTTTTTCAAGCTATGTGCATAAATATTCTGTATGTACACTGTATACTGTGAGTGTGAATGGAAATGTTTTTGGCTCGTGCAAATGAGCCAAACATGGATTATATAGCAGGTATATAATCCATGTTTTTGTATTGGAGTATCACTGTATGCTGCTCCGTCTGTCTACTCATTGGAAAGCTCCCTCATGCAGACAACTCTCATCCCATGCCAGCATTGATGTCATAAGTGGTCCCATTTCTCAGCCTCCTATTGGTCCATCCAGTGTGACACCGCTCTCCCTGTTTGACGTATAGTTAACAAACTCACGTCACTGTAGTAAGTGGTCTGATCGCTTTCCCTCTCTGCCTCGCACCTTTTTTTCCCTTCCTTTTCAGTCATTTGTTTCTGCCCTGCTCTTATTAACTCGTGCTGCAGTAAAAGGAAGCACCCAGTGAGCCATTTGCTGATGGGCTCAGACAAAACCAGCCAGTGATGCGTGTAGCTGTCAGAAACAGGAATAGACCTCAATACAGCCGGACCTCGTGTGTGTGTGTGCCTGTATTCAGTATTTTTTTATCTCACAGTTCGCATCACAAAGGAGAGCCCGCCATGAGCACGGGTGGTGATAAGTGCATACGTCATACCTCTCAAACTGAGTGTGTGTTTATGTGCCTTCTTGGGTGTAAGATCTCTGCTATTGCATCTCTGATACTACATCCACCTAATTTAATATGTAGTTTATTGCAAAGGTTAATCTTTCTGAAGTATGAGTTCTTGTAGCTTTAATTTTATTGCTGAGCACATTTGGAACAGGTCATTTTAATTTTGAGTGTGTAAGTTACTACGTCTTTTTAAAGCACAGCTCATGTGTCGTTGCAGTTTGTTGCCATTTTTAACACCAAAATGACTAAAAAGAACAACGACGAATACAAAAAATGTTCAAGTTTCACCAAAACCCCGGAGACTGCAAAACTCAACACATTGTCTTTTACCATGCAACAACGTTTTTATTAAAATATCAACAGATAATGTCTTTTAAGTATTTTTTACAGGAATATCTTACACGATATATGCGTATTTACCCACTACTTTACACGACAGGGCCACAGCACTGTCCACTTAGCAAATCTCCAGTTTAATTGCACGAGAACAGGAAGAAAGGACCATGATGCACTTGGCGCAACAACAATAATACAACTTAATGCTGCCACCTGGTGACCAAAGTCAGAATTTTTTTGTGATTGTTGTGGGCAAAAATCCTTGATTATGCGGCACGTTTTCTTAAAAAATGCGATGGAATATGCGGGATATTTATGCAATTTTATGCAATGAAATTGCAGGAACTTGCAAAAACTGCGGCTTCATTGCGGGGTTTGCAGCTTTTCGATGATGTTCACGTCGCGAATTACGTCACCATAACGTTCCCAGGCAACAGGGAAAATGGCTGCTCTGGTGAAGTAAACGCAACATTTTCAACTTTCTCTAAGATATATGTGACTTTTTGCAACAAAAGCGGGAATTAGAAATCATGCAACCCCATATTTTGCGCGGAAATCAGCAATTTATGCGGCAAAAGTGAGGCGTATTTGAAAAAGTGCGGCGTATTTGAAAAATGCGGCCCCCGCATAAATATGCGGACTTTGGCTGATTATGCATTGAATTATGTGATCGCATAATCGCGTTTTACTGGAGGGACTGTAAAAGCTGCTTTATATTTTACTTACTATGTTTCTCTCACAGGAAAACAACAAAGAACACATGACTTGACATTTTGACAGCTTTGAGAACTATACCAAACCCAAGTGGAAAGTTACATCGGAATAGATTTACCACCCGGTTACAGTTACCATTCCTTGTATTTTTCACTATTGACCATTATCTTGTATTCTGGGATTTAGAAAGGAAGTTTGGCCTCCGACAGATTCATTCATGTGCTCTATTTAACTTTCACTTAAAAACAGGTACAAGTTACAGTATATTCTCTTATTGACTGTATCCCTCTAATCTACCTCAGTGCAGATGGAGAGAAGATTTGTTATGAAAGCACATATATAGATTGAGGCTGTTTCTGTGTTTGGTTATAATGGACAACGAAAAAAATTTGGCGCCTTTGATTGGGACATAGTAGGGGTAGCTGCAAGTTGTTTCAATTCAACTTCAGGAATTGCAGTTCAGTTTCCCCTTGTGTCTCTAGAATGGCAAATCATCCAGTTGGTAACAAGCTAACAGCAGGCCTGCAGGCAAAAAACATATCGATCATGTCGTTCAGACTGTGTGTGACAGTGCGAGTGGTGTTTTCAAGAAACACTGGGCCCCTTGATAAAAGGGGAGTCACGCTTGAATGCCACATGACATCTTAACATTATTGTCAATCAAATGCATTGCCTTTTTCTTGCTCACAGTGTATTCATCTGTAAATGCATGTTTAGCCAGTGCTGCTAAATAATGTAGGAGGATATAAGTTGCATCTGATGGTTTGTACCAAGGTTCTAATTTTACTGGTTTTCATATTAGCCTGTGATGCACGTTTATATCATATAGTCTGACTCAGTGTCCTACTTTTTCAAATGGTGATGAGGAAGACCAAATTATTTTGCTTCAATGGATTCTCACATGGTTTACCACTGATATTGAGCGGGTGTGTAGTGGAGGATGCTGGTGCACTTGCGTGTGTGAATGTTGGAAGTTACACGAGAGGTGCATTGCATGTGGGCCTATTTTAGCGTTCATGCATATGTGAGTAAATGTTTGCATGGCACAAGATGAGGGCATGCATGAGGAAGCACTAGCCTGCAAACCGTAGCCTTTATTTGCAAATTAGGTGCTAACTTTCTTCTCTTTTTTTCCTTTTGCATTTACAGAATCAGAGTTACAGTTTGGTTTCCTCTGTTTGTATTTCATACGTACTCCACTGTTTAATGGCCTTTGGTATTGGTTAAAACTGGAGATGAAGGTTGTTTTCCTGTGAACCTGCACTAACCGCATAATAAACCACAAAGATAGAAGTCTGTGAGAGTATGACTGCACAAAGGTGAAGGAGGATGCCCTCAGTAGACTGCACTCAGAGTCTCTCAGGAAATTGTAAGCCAGAATTTTAAAGTTGTTTATCACTGTTCACATGATGGTTCTACCAGCATCATTATATCTGTGTGTACATTTATTTCTTTATTTTTTGGAAAAGCCCATACAGAATGTTTTATTAAAAGTTTAACATTTTGGAAACAACAGCACATATGAAAAGCTGAACATGGTAAAATGTGAACAACAGTTGTTGCTGAAAGCATGTTCAAGTAGTATCCTAGAATAATAATAATGATAACAATAAAAAGAAGAAAAAGAAGGAGGAAAGCAATCACAGTGTGCGACAGTGAATCTCTTCCATGCAGAGGTAAACATGTCTATTTGTTCTTTGTTATTGTAATTTGGTTGTTTTTAAGTCAGTATTTACCACAGCCACAGTAACAGTAATGAGCTGCCCCAGGGCTACTGCTGGAAAGCAAAAGGACAATGCTTCCCCCTAATGGCAAACTGGAAGTATTTTCAATCTAATATAAACAATATGACTAATGTATCATTAATGACATTAGCGTATTTTCTTATGTTGCCTTTACTCAAACCTACAAAACTTAATGTTTAAGCAACCCAAATTTTCAAAAAGATAAGATCTTCAAAAATATAATTACAGTGAGAAAGTCTCTGAATGTGTTCCACTGGTAATTAGGGACAAACTCTTTCTTGTTGCTGCCAATGCTTATGCATTGACTTTTTCTCAAGTCAGAGTACATCTAACCTAAGAAAATGTCACTGCATTAATCTTTTACTACTCTCAAAATACATAACCTATAATGCAGTTCTAATACGCAAAATGACTATTTACAGTGTTGTTTCAGCCTTGGTTGGTTGGTTCAGAATGATTTGTGCACCGTTTAGACCTTTAAAATGAACCAGCATATCAATAGTTGGTACCAACATTTTTTAATAGTAGCTTAATCCCCTGATGTTGCTTGGCATTAAAAAGTTACACCCATGTTTAATTATAGACTATAGAATAGTGTCACAGTATATTCCTAAACATATGCTTCTTTCATTGTGCAACATTTTGATGCACACAATTTACAATGTGAAACCAGCAGGCAATGAGATGCTATGACAGTACTTCAACACTAGATGATGCCACAAGACAAAACACACTGAAGAGTGTTGGGGGCTATTATAACTTTGTCACCAGAAAACAAAGCATGCAGCACTTGGGAATAGTTGCTTTTATAAAATATAAAAATGTTGCTATTCTGTGACTAATTTTGTTTATATGTGTTTAAAGTTTTAATTGTTTAACGGTATGTTACAAACTGTATTTAAATCCTTCAGAGCTGAAATACTATCACATCTACAACACTTTTTTGGTGTCAAGGACCCACAAATTGAAACATATCATGCAGTGGACCTGTATTTAATTAACTGTAGCTACTCCGTAATTTATTATGCTGTAGACTGGCAGACTAACAATGAAGAGTGTGAAACCTGTGAACAGAAGAGTCATGCTTATACATTCTCTCAACTTCTAGTCAATTAAATAATTACATTTATGATTAAGTAGATCATTGATTGAGAACTAGTGATCTGCATGAAATTGCACGGGATTTAAATGCCCCAGAGCTTTTTCATTAAACTAGAGAGCACTTACATGAGATTGTTTGTGCGTGAACTCAGTCCCTTCATGATGACGCCCAACAAAAACAGGCCTGTGACCCAATTTTGTGTTTCTACCCAACAGTTTCAAAACAGACCTTTAGAGCACTCTAACAACAGCCCTCCTATGTGACTCCTGCCTTTATTTTGAATCTCAAAAGAGAATCTGTGCTAAAGACAAAAATAAAGGATTCAGAGGTTTTATAAGAGTCATTGGAGATGCATAGTTAATGAGGACTGACTGTTGTTGTTCATGTCTTTAAGCTCTGTATCTACCTCGAGAACTATTAAATTGGAGTCCCACTTCTGAGTATATACTTTTTATATAACGTTTTTATGACCGAGAATGGGATGTTGTGGGTTGTAGGAGATCTATGATCTATTCTTTTTCACCTTCAACCCTGGATTTCAACCGTCTAGTTTTAATTAAAACATTATAATCACTATCAAAACTAAGGAAATAAAGTGAATATTGGTGTTTGCTGTCTCTCATGCAACGGAAATTTGTATTTTTGAGCAACTTCTTTTGGCAGCAAGGCCTTAATCAAACTGTTGTTATAGCAACAAATAGGCAATCGTTCCATTTCACACTCTTCGTGTGTGTGTGTGTGTGCGCGCGCATGTGTTCACAGTGTCCTGATCATGTTAAAATCCCTCTGACACACACAAACTCATGAGAAACGTGAACAGCACAGTTACACCACACACACAACTGGATAAATGGCTTACATAGCTGTCATAATTACACAGCAATCTTCATCCACCTTTTATTCGTCGCAGCCGAGGCAAGTGGCAGGGACTCTGTGTGTCTAATTGCTTGTTTGGCTGCAGATGGGATTGTCCCTCCCCCCCCTCGAGTCGCTCAGTGCTCCCCACCTGCTCTTACTGCTGCCCAGGGACGCTAATGAAGTTACGCCACCCCTCATTCAGGCTCTTAAAAGCTCCAGTAGCCACCCTGATGGCAGGCCAAAGTGCTCCCCATTGCTTTCCCTTTGCCCTCTCTTGCCTCAGTAAACAGCATGTCATTTCACATCAGCCAGCAGACTCACTGCTACTGTGCCTCAACTGTGACTGCACATGGACTAACATCTCTTTTTGTCTTTTTCTGTTGTCTTTATTTTTATTTTTTCACCTATATGTCACCATTTCTTCCCACTGCCCCTTTCTTCCTGTTTTGTTCTGTTCTACTGGTTTTCAGGGTTTAGCTGTTCAATTATACTGTATATATCTCCCTAGCAGTGCTTTTGCTTCACTGTACTACTGGGAGATATGAGTAGGCTCTGTTTGATCTCCCCACCTTTGTCTACACTAACTGGTTTTGTCAGTTGTAAAGTTTATGAGGCTTTTGCTTTATTTGGGTCTGGGTTTTACACTAGAAGGGAGCTGTGTTGCTTCTGTGTTTGTCAAAGGTGGAAAGTGTACTGTAGTTGTTTTTTAAGGTATCTGCAGTTTACTTTTATGACAACTTTTTACCTTTACTTACATTTTTACATAAATGTATTTCTACAACTTACATTTTCAAAACAGGCTTGTCACTTTAGTTTTACAGCAGACAAGAGAGGGAGACTTGAGTCTATTTGAAATGTCACTTAGCTTTAAAAAAGCTGGTAGAAATGTCCTTCAGAGAAACCAAGAGAGTACTTTATACTTTGAGTACATTTCAGAGACTTTTACTTGAGTAAAGAAGTTGAATCCGTACTGCTACTTTTAGTATTTTATACACAAGTACTGTATCTGTACTTCTGCTTGAGTAAAGAATGTGTGTACTTTTGCCACTTCTCGTATTTTTGAGTGAGTAATTTGTATTCCTATTCAAGGTCAGTCCAGTTCCATTGTTTCCTGTCACATCTTTTGTATTCATATGTCACATTTTTATAGTATGGAAAGGAAGTAGAGAGTGTTCTTTGCAATTATGGGTAACGCACTACAACTGGTAAACTTAAATATGCCTGGAAAGTTTAAAATTCTGTCAAAACATAGCAGATTTGAACCATATTTTAATGCAAGATAGCACTTTCAGAAATCATTTAACACGGTGAACCCACACCCAACTGGCTTTCTGCAGGAAAGCTACCATACATACTACAGTCCTAGGATGTTGTTCATGCACTGCAGGCACCTCAGACATGAATATATTTAACATGGAAATGAGTTTTCAAAAAAGCAGTTGGCTGAATTATTTCAAGGAACAAGATAAAACATAAATTATACCGCAGTAGCTTCAGTGTTAGACATTTTCTCTGCCGGGTATTTATTCTTTGGAAAGAATGATAATATCTTCTCTCCATTGCCCGAACATTCATGATATACATTTGTAGATGTTGAAGTGTAGCGTAATCAAGGGTTTTAAGAAAGAAATATTATGTCTTGTAACCCCAAAGTGTCTAGTGCATGTAAATTCTGCCAAATGAACACCTCTACACACCCAAGCATATTTTTTTAGTACATTATAAGCACAGTTCACAGCTCTGGCATATTCAACCCACTGATGGGTTGACAGTTAACATAATGTAGCTGTATTTATCACGTCTTTACAGTGATGATAGCACTCTGTATTTATATATCTCATGTTAATGAAATTTCAAATTTTCTCTTTATTATTACAAAGATAATGGTGTATAAGAAGAGGATGTTTTTGTGCCATACTGCATCACTGACAGCAACTCTCAGAAAGCCTATAAATGGATGTCAGTTTAGTGAGTCCATTAGTTTTTACAATCTATGGCCCATACTTTACCTATCTACCATCCTAATGAGCCCTTATCATGCTGCTCAGACGCTGCAGGAGAGAGGATGTCTGGGCCATTGCCCATGGCGAATAGAGCTCTTAGTGAACTATAGCCCCTTTCCAGTTCATTACCTTGACCTCTGTAGCACTAACTAACCATAGGCTTGATTTAGCATCAGAGCAGAGAGGAAGGTTAGGCCTTTGTGAAAGAACTGTTCCAAGAATAGAAGAAATACCTTTTTCCAGTCTTATATATTATCTTATATATTATTATGTGTTATATATTATATGCTGTATATCATCTAATGAATGAGATGGAAATAAATAATAGCTGACCAATCCTGACTCTCAATCAACTAACTCTGAGAAAGCACACAAATACACACACACGCACACACACACACACACCTTCCTGGAAATTATGACTATTTGTTTGTGTAACTTGAGGTTAGACTTATCCCTGGTCCTGCTCGCTGCTCCTTAACCATTTGAGTACCAAATGAGGTGCAAGCAAATGTTTGCAAATACAGACAGTTACTCTACGTTTTATAAAATGACAGAGAGATAATAATATTATAAGAACTATAACTATATTGTAACAATTATAATAATATAAATTACTACTACTAATAATAAAAATGATGACGATGATGATGGAGATGATAAAAACAGCATAATAATGATGATTATACTAATAAGTGACTATGTGACAGAATGTAACAGAATCCAGGCTTTTATTGATCCTTCAGTCCCTCCAGGATTACGCAGGTTTTATTTTTTTCAAAATGCTTGATTTCATGGGAGCTGTTGTGATCTTTGAGGCATTTTTTAAAATGATATTGCAGCAGTGTGTTTATGCCCAGAGCTTGTATTGTGAAAGACAGAAACTATATTCAGAGTTCTTTCTAATTAAAAAGAAAAAGTTGGGTCTCTTTATGCATTGCATTTATCAATGTGTGAACGCAATGAAAAGAGTGCCTTCTGGTTCTTTACTACACTATAGAGCCTCCGTGTTTTTGCTTTATAACCTGTTAAGAGTAGGCATTTAAAAATCCCCAGCAACACTACAATTATTGATCAAATGTGTGGAGATGTTGTGGTGATTTGACAAAATTGCATGGTTTTGCAGAATTCACAAGAATTGGTAGAATTTGTGTGAAGTGTTGCGATCAAAACATCTTGGAGGGACTGGTTTTTACCAAATAAGACTTTTGGATACAGTGGGAGTTTATTTGGTTCTAATAAACAGACACTATATTTAAGGAAAACTAAAGTCCTAATCTTCGTTTGTAATTTAATCAATTAACCAACCAAACAAGCAAAGTCATGATAAAATATGTTGAAATGAGTTTCTGAAATTCCATTTCTTGGCATCATAATAGATAATAAATTACGCTGGAAACCACATTTAAATGACATCAAAGCTAAAAAGTCAATAATGTAATAACTTACATTATTGCCTGCTACACAAGCCTGTACCATTGTGCTGTCTTTGCACAGACATTATACTCATCAAGCTGCAATTCATTCTCGATTAGATCTGTGTCTGCTCCACTGAGCTGATGGCTAACAGAGCATAGCAGTAATAATGTTATGCTGCTGTATGCAAACTTTCAAGATACAAAATCAATTTAACATTAATTGAATCTCAAGGTATTTTCTTGGATGTTATATATGTTATATATATATTTTTAAAAAAACTTCCCTCTCACCCTCTTGGGGTGGTATCTGTGTCATCCTAAAGCTCGGGTCCTCTACCAGAGGCCTGGGAGTTTGAGGGTTCTGCGCAGCATCTTAGCTGTTCCTAGGACTGCGCTCTTCTGGACTGAGGCTTCTGATGTTGTTCACTCCCCCAGTTTCGGGGTCACTGCCCCGAGTGCTCCTACTACCACGGGGATCACGCTCACCTTGACCTTCCACATCTGCTCCAGCTGTTCTTTCAACCCTTGGTACTTTTCAACCTTTTCGTGTTCCTTCTTTCTGATGTTGGCATCTGCTGGTATGGCCACATCTATCACCACCGTTTTCTTCTGCTCCTTGTCTACCACCACTATGTCCGGTTGGTTGGCCAGGACCTGTTTGTCAGTCTGGAAGCTGAAGTCCCACAGCACCTTGGCCCTGTTGTTCTCAGCCACCTTCTGTGGTGCGGCCCATTGGGATTTGGGTACTTCTATTCCATACTGGGTACAGATGTTCCTGTACACTATTCCAGCCACTTGGTTGTGTCTCTCCATGTACGCTGACCCGGCTAGCATCTTACACCCTGCTACTATGTGCTGGACTGTCTCAGGGGCATCTTTGCATAGTCTGCACTTTGGGTCAGATCTACTCTTGTAGATCTTGGCCTCTATGGCTCTTGTACCTAGGGCCTGTTCTTGTGCTGCCATGATCAGTGCTTCTGTGCTGTCTCTGAGTCCAACCTTTTCCAGCCATTGGTAGGTCTTCTCGATATCAGCCACTTCTTCAATTTGGTGGTGGTACATGCCATGTAGGGGCTTTCACTTAGCAGTTCATCCTTTGTGGCCATTTTTCTGATGATTTTTTATGTTTCAATCCTGGATAGTGGCCTTGATGCTCACCAGTCCTCAACCTCCCTCTTTCCGCTTAGCGTACAGTCTCAGGGTGCTGGATTTGGGGTGAAACCCTCTGTGCATGGTGAGGAGCTTTCTTGTCTTGATATCTGTGACTTCTATCTCCTCCTTTGGCCAGCTTATGATCCCAGCAGGGTATCTGATGACTAGTAGTGCGTACATGTTGATGGCTTGGATCTTGTTCCTGCCATTCAGCTGACTTTGCAGGACCTGCCTTACTCTCTGGAGGTATTTGGTCATGGTTGACATCCTTGCAGCTTCCTTATGGTTTCCATTAGCCTGTGGGATACCAAGGTACTTGTAGCTGTCTTGGATATCACCTATGTTGCCCTCTGGTAGGTCAACCCCTTCAGTTCTGATCATCTTGCCTCTCTTTGAGACCATCCGGCCGCACTTGTCCAATCCGAATGACATCCCTATGTCGTTGCTGTAGATCCTGGTGGCGTGGATCAGTGAGTCGATTTCTCACTCATTTCTGGCGTACAGCTTGATGTCATCCATGTAGAGCAGGTGGCTAATTGTTGCTCCACTTCGGAATTGGTACCCATAACCACTCTTTGTGATGATCTGACTGAGGGGGTTCAGGCCTATGCAGAACAGAAGTGGTGATAGTGCATCTCCTTGGTATATGCCGCATTTGATGTTGACTTGGGCAATTGGCTTTGAGTCGGCTTCTAGGGTTGTCTTCGACATTCCCATCGAGTTCTGGATGAAGGCCCTTAGGTTCCTGTTGATCTTATACAGTTCCAGACATTCCAGTATCCACGTGTGGGGCATTGAGTCGTAAGCTTTCTTGTAGTCGATCCAGGCAGTGCACAGGTTGGTCTTCCTGCTCTTACAGTCTCGGGCGATAGCTCTATCGACCAGTAGCTGGTGCTTGGCTTCTCTGGTGTTGCTACCAATTCCCCGCTCGTGTATTGAGCTACGTGCTTACTCATCTTAGCCGCGATGATGCCTGACAGGGCCTTCCATGTTGTGGAGAGACAGGTTATTGGCCAGTAGTTGGATGGGATGGGTCCCTTCTGAGGGTCCTTCAGGATTAGGACCGTCCTGCCCTGGGTTAGCCACTCTGGGTAGGACCCATCCCGTAGCAGCTGGTTCATCTGTGCTACTAGGCGTTCATGGAGTGCTGTTAGCTTCTTCAGCCAGTAGGCATGGATCATATCAGGGCCTGGTGCTGTCCAGCTCTTCATCTTTGACACTCTTTCTTGGATGTCTGCCATTGAGATGGTTACTGGTTCTTGTTCTGGGAGGTTGCTGTGGTCTGCTCTTAGGTCCACTAGCCATTGGGCATCTGGGTTGTGTGATGCCTCTTTTTCCCATATGACCTTCCAGTATTTTTCCACCTCAGGTCTTGGTGGGTCTGGCATGTTGTTAATTCCTCCCTGCCACTGAGAGTACACCTTGACTGGTTCAGTGGAGAAAAACTTGTTTATTCTCCTGGCCTCTGCCTCCTTGGTGTACCTCTTCAACCGGGTGGCCAGTGCTGTTAGTCTCTGTTTGGCAGTTTTGTGTGCTTCAGGTATAGAGAACTTGGTGTATTTCCTGGGTGCCCCTTTATTCACCATGTTGCCCTTCTGTAGCTCTGCTAGCTGGCTAACTTCTCTCCGTGTTGCCCTTATCTTGGCCTCTAATCGTATTCTCCACGCTGGATGCTGCCTGTTATGGTTTGAGCCCATCTTGTATCCAAGCATTTCTAGGATTACTGTTGCTGTACTGTGTATCAGCTTATTGGTCTCAGTGATGGTTCCCGTAGGGATTGTTCTTAGTGCAGCATTCACATCCACTAGCAGATCTTCTGAAGGTACTTTACAAGTCAGCGTCGGTATTCGTCGGGGGTTCCAGATTTCTAATTGGGCCATGATCTTCATTCTCAGGTCAGCAGCTCTTGTACTGAGGCTGTTGGTATTTGTTGGGGCTTGGTACCCAATCTCTGATTGTGGATGATGGTGGCATCCCCCCGCTGACCTGTCGCCCCTTGCCGTAGCATCGTTGTTGTATCTCATCGATCTCTAGTTGTGATAGGAGTTTTCGATTGCGGATGTTGGAACACTGGGCTAACAGCTGTTTCGTTGTTAGCCTTGATTGTGGGTTTCGAAGTAACCATTGGTCCCACATTCACTGCATGTATCCCTTCTCTCTGGGGCCGCCCTTGTCCATCTATGTCTTGTTCCAGTAGCCCATTTCTCATCAGGTTGCCCTGGTTCCCTAGCACCTGACACGGACCTTGTTGACCCGGGCGACGTCCGAGCCGGTGTGACTTTATCATTTGTCTGTACTCTCATGTTGCTGAGGTAGGCCTGATACATTAAGGATCTTGCCCAAGGAACCTCACTGGATGCAGTTGTATTTGCCCCTCACTGGCAGAAATTGTATCATATATGCGACTATCCAGCTCGACTATCCAGCTGTATTATTGTATTGTATATATATATATAATACAGTTGATATGGCTATACTGTGCCATTGTGTTGCATTGTGTCAGTGGGGAGGTGTGCGGAAGGAACATAACGTAGGAACTTTTTACACACTGACAAGGAAGTAGCAGATCAATTTCCATATGCAATGTAATAGGATCTCAACTGGCAATAGCAGTGTGTGTGTGTGTGTGTGTGTGTGTGTGTGTGTGTGTGTGTGTGTGTGTGTGTGTGTGTGTGTGTGAATCTAAAAGCTGCTTTGTGGCAGCCATCAGAAACACTTAGCTGCTCTGTCTTTTAGGGGTGGAATGTGAGAGTCTCAAATATTTTGGCAAAGCTATGATTCTTCCTTTAAACCTTTTAGAGTGCGAGTGGATTTGTGTATATACAGTATGTACTTGTCCATTACACAAACACATTGAATATTAAAGTCACACATTGTTATTAGTCACATGTGGGTAACCTTTAAATACAAAAGACAAGCATATTTTTTCCAAACTCATTGGCACAGCTTATAATTTACAACCATAAACATTTGTGTGTGCAGTTTTGGGATCTCAGTACACGGTAAGCTAGTATATTAATGAACACCTGTTTCTGTATATATGAGTTCGGAACATAAGTCCATGAATATGAGTTTTTTAGCAGGTGTCATTGCAGTGGTAATATGTATGAGGTTTCCAGGGTCCATGTTTTAATTTGGATGAATGTTCTCTCTGTCTCTTATGAGCTCAGTGCTTCTCTTCTGCACTTTCTCTCTCTTTCACACACACACACACACACACACACACACACACACACACACACACTGCAGCTGACTTAATTTTCTATTTTTGGAAAGTTGATCTTGTCAGCCAGCACTCACTCTCACCGAGATACTAAAAAGTGCATCAGTTTGATGTAGGAGTCCTTTAATTATATTCATAACAGTCAGTACAGGTAAAAAAAATTCACAAAAAAAAGTGGGCTGTGCAGAAAGACAGGAAGCAACTATATAACTTTGAAAGAAGAAATAATAATATTATTACATCATCTTATAAATAAAAAGCTGGGGTAAAAAAGTCTTACTCAGCTCTATAGGACCCAGGGTTTGCTGCTATAGCCATAGCCTACTTGGTCTGGTATTATCCGATGTTTATGGCGGCTAATGCTAACAAACTTAAAGCAATATTATGTAAAATTCTGTGTTTTTGCCCGTCTCAGAGTGCAATTTACTTTTTTATGATGATATTGCTTATGATCAAAAACTGGCGAGTGAACAACTCAGCCAAATCTGAAGCAGGTGCAACAACACAAGACATAACGTTAGCACGCCAGCTAATTTTACTCACTAGTCCAACAGCAAGAAGGTCTTTTATTTCATTGCAGCCTTTTATTTCACAAAGCTCTCGCCAACGACAAAGCCAGTCAGAGATTTACTCTAGTCAGACTGCCTCTTGATTGTTTTTTCTCAGCTTTTCTCTTCTTAGCTTCCTCTGTCAAGAAGGATGGTAAATGGTAAATGTATGGTAAACAGACCTGTACTTGTATAGCGCCTTTCTAGTCGTCTGACCACTCAAAGCGCTTTTTACACTTAAGCTTCCATGTGGGTGGCAACATGTTTACTTTCCCCCAAAATGATAACAAAATGACATAAAAAAATACTGAGCTCCGTTTTGACTGGCTTATCTTTGCCTCAAGTTTATGTTGTTATGTTAGGGAGAACCATTATTCTCCCAAACTAAGGTCAACCAAAGCTAGAGCGTGGATTTTCCTGGGCACCAAACCTGTTTTTGGTACTTTAAAGCATCGTGTATCATATATATTGACCACTTGATTCCATCTGCCATGTTTTTTGGCATATACCAGAACACTTAAATAAAACAGAGGGTGTCAAATGTGACAGTTGTTTGTGTCATTGTATCATTATTCACAGTTTTTTTTTAGATTTGACTGCCTTCCCTGGAAGTAAACAAGATCACACTGGGGATATTTGGTGAACAGTAGATGTTGAAGCCCTTATACGGCTGCATTGTAATTCTCTGTCTCTCTTGTCCAGTCTTCAGATCATGGGAGTTAACCTTGTAAATGTGTGAAAAGAAACAGACCCTGACTTGGCTACTTTGTGTCCTCTGCACACTTTTCCTTAGCTGACGTTCATACAAACACTCACACAACTGTGCCCATCCATTCGTCTGTCACACACAATAGCTGACCCGATTTTTGACAAAACCTTCACGTGTCATTTTTCCATGCCAGCATTTCCAAAAATACATCAAAGACAGACAGTAGGATAATGCTGTAAACACCCACCCTCCTGGTGCAGGAAGGATACTGTCTATGTGCAATGGAGGACACTGTATCACATGCTTTGAGTTACAGATTTTTCTAAATTGTATAAGCAAGTACAAAACTGCACCTCATATCATACACACATGGTAGGATTATCTTCGCAGTGTGTTTGGGCTTGTCTGTGTATGTGGCCTGTTTACATATGAGAAGTGCAGTGCATGGTGCTCATATCTCTACTTCTCAAAAACCCTACAGTATTTATCCCTCTGGAGTAAAATAAAAAATAAAAAATCTCATTATCACAACGAGCACTTAATTCCCGCTCTCACCCACACTGATTTATGTGATCTGTCTGTGTTTATGCACAGCTTACAACAGGCTAAAGTTTTAATGGGTGCTAAATGATATAAACAGTTTATTCGGAGGAAGGATGCAAAAGAGAGAGGGAGAGTTAGAATTTGCATGGTACAGATCCTGGGAAATATTGTTTACTAAGGCAGGATGCCAAAAAGGGGCAGTGTCTGCCCTCATGACTGTGTGTTTGTATTTGTTTGTGGTTTGTATCCACAACCACACAATGATTTTTAGACCTGCATGTGAATCCATGTGGGAAAAACAAATAGGCCTTTATGACAGATGCTATAATTTGCTGGCATGAACATGAAATGCAGGAAAAAGAAAGCTGGTTCACTCGGAATACTTGTGAGATGGGTTTGGTTGTAAAGGTAAAGGTTTGGTTGTTTGGAGGTCCACTATTGCAAATTTGTGTGCAGAAAGATGGTTTAACACCAAATGTATTAAATCATTTTATTTATAATTTTATTATATAGAATCAACTATGCAACGGCAGCAGTGCATGTAGATGTAGCGGTCGGTAGCTCGTTTTAAACTTGCTATATTTTTGTTTTAATAGATAACTTTTTAGTTTAAAACTTTTTTCAGCTTTATTGCTGAAACATCATTGACTGATGTCTTAGGGATTTTATGCATATTGACTGTAAAGGGCCAAGCCAAAATTGTTCCAACTGATTGGATCAGGAGATTAGATTAGATATTCCTTTATTTGTCCCACAATGGGGAAATTGGGAAAAATGGGATGGTATAGTAGACGCTGTGGCCGGTAGGCCAGTTCCTTGAAATGTCTCTGTTTTTGTAATAATCAGTTTTTGTGTTAATGTGTTTTCTTGCTAAAACATTAATTACCTCTGACAGAAATAGCCTACAGTAATCGGAAAAAGGAAGTGTGTTGCTTGCATTAAAGAGTAGGGACCTTGAGACAATCCATACAGCCATATCGGTGGGACCAGGCTCCACAGTGGGGGCTGTGATCGCCCCAGGAGGAGAGGAAGAAAGGCGGAATGGGAGCCATGCTGGCCCAGTTTGGACTTAAGGCTGCTCCTGGCTAATGTGTGAGTCTCAGTCTGATCAAACAACCTAAAATCTGAGTCTGCTGTGCCCACATCTTTACTTTAATGTGTGGATGAAAACCACATTTTCATCAATATCTTGTTGCTGCTGTGTCCATTCCCCAAGATACAAATAAAAAAAATGCACTGCATTCAAACGAGTATGTAAAAATGTGTGTGTATATAAATATATATGTACATATTTAACTGTATTGTTTTCTTTTCTTTTGTGTTATCCAAAATTAATTTTCTGTAATGATCTATTTGTATGTAGCATGAAGGGACTACAACGTCCTTTTTATTATGCAACATTGTGTGATAATGACTAAATAAATTACCTTGTACCTTGTACCTTGTATTCTATAAAGTAGTTAATTAGCTCTGCTGCTTACACATTAATACATCAGTAATAATAATCCAATGATATAATATGACACTGAAAGGTGGCCTTCTGCTCTCTAATTAGTATTACATTTGATACGTTTTGATACTGAAATACATTTTGCTGATAATACTTCTGTGTGTGTGTTGTATGTTTACACTGAGGTATTGCCACTTTTACTTAAGTAAAAGATCTGAAATACTTCGTCCACCTTTGAGAATATGATGCTGAAAACCAGTGTGGAAAATATTTTATCTACAATGAAACTAGTTAGCAGTGAATTGTAAATGGAAAAAGAATCCCCATGACAGTCATGAAGTACTGGCCGAAGTGGTGGAGGAAGTGGAGGTTTTATTTTGTCTTTAAAAAATATTAAATCATGGGGAAAGTCAGTGTCCTTATATTCAGCTGCTGTTTCACTGTTCATATGTTCTCACAGTCTAAAAGGGCGTACACCATTTATCCGTCAGGAGTATTGGGTAACATCTCAAAGGACTGTTATTGTTTAGTATTACTGCAGCCCTGTGCAGTGAGACCTGTCACTAGAGATAAACTGAGACCAACAAGTGAACAGGAAAAAGTCCTTTTCGAAGTTTTATACAACAAAAACAATTTATCTGGTTCTTCAAACCTCTGCTGTGAATCCGGTCATTGCTGACGGTCTTTGTTTGCGTTTGGCTGCAAAGTTGCTGTGGGCTTTTAGTGTTTTGTTTTCTTTATCACATCATTGTTAGGATGGAATGGGTTTATGAGGCTCTATTGTTGTCTGAGACTCAGTTAAAGGCCATTTTCTATGTGCATTTGTCCCTTCGCGTTAGAACTTCCTTCCTGCTATTCACTGTTGATGTCATTGGTGCTATTTCAAGAGCACATCACAAACTGTCATCGCTGTGTAACTTACTGAAAGTGGAGGACTGAAACAAATGTTTGGTGACTGCGTTAGGGGTTAAAACTCTAGAGGAGGCTTCACTAATTTATCTGATCTGATGTGAAGATATTAGAAAACATAGAAACACAACAGAAAAAGAAGGAAACAGATCATGGCGATACACCTTAGATACAGTAGTCAAAACAATGTGAAATAAAAACATGACCCATTTTTGAATGATTGAAAGAGTGAACGGAAAGGTATCTGAGCACAAATAACATCTCTGCCCTGCTTTGTTCCCAGCACGTTCTGACTAATGGACAAATGTTGGATGTTTCTGAAAAGCTACATATGCTCGCTCTTATCGTGCCCTTTATTCACCTTCAGCGTCTGCCAACATGCTGTTATCTGGGCAGTGTTTGCACAGGTAGCTGGCTATGATCAAATCATAAAATGATTGCAAATCTATTGCACAGCTTTCATGCAGGGTTGACAGTCACAGGGTGTAATCCAGTAAAAAGTTTGTGGTTTTTGTAAGAGTGTCAAGGACTTCTTAGAGCCATTAGTGTGAACAGGAAGTTGAAAGGAAAAAGTAAGACATACATTTATTAGAAATAGTCGGAACTAAATCCAAACCAAAATAATAAATATCAAAAGGAAATCCAGCTAACACATTCAAAGAGCATATTGTTGTTTCATCTCTGCTAACTTTCTTGCTGACAGGAGGCGACTGAAATATATCTTTCAACAGAAAGCAACCAAACTTTCTTACCTTCGGGAGAAGAAATAATGATCTCTGAATCTCAAATAATGTCATTGTCACTTGCAGATTTCTCTAAAATATACAAGAGGCATGGAGATTCATATCTGAGCAGTGTGCAGAGAAATATAATGCTCTGACCATTTGGAAACAGACAAATGCACATAACCCTCAGTGTGCCGTAAAATGTTTAGCATCACATAAAGCATGATTTCAAATGGCTGGCCTGCAAATGTAATTTTCTACCCACAATGATCATATAAAGTCATGAAAACTTGATGGTTTTGACGTGGGGAAGTATGCTGCATGTCAGGAAAATCTGGAGGAAACTCCTGCTGCTTGCTTGCGACACTTGAGCTAGTCCTCATCTGGCTGAGATAACGGTTCAGTGACTGCAATTAAAGATAATGTGCCCTGACTCCCCCATCACTGGAGTCAGGGGAAGATTGACCGCCAACCCTGGTGACTGACAGATCCTTAAGGATCTCATGGGTTCATACGTCTCACTACAGAAGCAGCTATGTGAAAGCTCTTCAATTAAGTGGAGAGTAATGTGATGTGTGTGTGCATGTGTGTGTGTGTGTGTGTGTGTGTGTGTGTGTGTGTGTGTGTGTGTGTGTGTGTGTGTGTGTGAGTGGCATGTTGTAAGGAAATCTGAGCTTACTCAAGAACTAATGCTGTAGCTTAGATAGTTCCAACATTTCTGAATGTACTAGAATGAAAAATGTAAGTTTGCACTTAGTAACAAATTCAACAAATATGGTCTGGGGTTTACTAGAATAAAGCTGTAACATTGCCTCAGTCTTGAACAGTTTTTGCTGCATTTGTGATTTTTTTAACAGATAACTGACATTAGAGAGATGACGGGAAATTAGTGGAGAGAGCGAGAGAGATAGTGAATTACATGCAACAAAAGTCCTGTAAACCTAACCTCAGCCCTAAATCGGCCTCATAAAGAAACAAATATTCGCTAGCAAAATTACCAAGTTGAGAAACTGTTGTAAATTTCAATGCAACATATAATAAAGATACATCATTTATGTGTTGCTACTTTTTATGGTACTCAGGCTTTACAAAAGGCTCCAAAGCCATGATGCTGCAAATATGCGCTGCTTTGAGATCACTGGTTTCCAATTATGCAATGACTTTTAATATCCCTCTTTTTCCATAGTATTATCTACAAATCCCCCATTGCCGTGATTCAAATTCATACTGTATGCATGAGCAGATTCAGGCAACCTTTAACCAAGTCTCTGATCCCACATGCCCTTCTTCATTGTCAGGGTTCTTCAGCCAGCACGTAGCAAAGGGGTCATGTTCTGTTTACTGTACATTCAGTACTGGCACAAAGAGCAGACACACAACATATACAAACACAAAGAGAAGCTGCTTAGCTATGTAACTCCACAAGCGTGATCATCCGTGAAAAAGATCAACAAAGGAACCTGGATTTACCAGAGCGCCTTAGCTGTAATTGGATGAGCACCAGCAGAAAACATATGGGATTGGCTTTCATCTTGTTAATTGCAGATGCTGCAGTGACAAAAGCTATGGGCTAACGAGCATTGTACTCCCTGTGTTTATTATTGCAAATGTCCTCCATAGCCAGCTCTAAAGATCAGCTTTGATCTTGACCTTTATAGTCTCTTTAGGCCTGAGAAGGCAAATTATTATCAAAGCAATCAGTGTACAACTGCATGTTTAAGTGTCAGGAAGGTGTCTCCCCTTTAAAGTGAGGCAGATCATCGTGGTAGCCGGCACGTTGGATTCAGGGTCAGATTCAAATGCCCCTTAACCAATCACCATTCCCAGAAGACCCAATGTGCTCGATTAAAATAACCTTCTAAAATATCTTTCAACAGAACATCATGAAAAAACGAGTGAAATGTGCTTGCAAAAATATGACAAGCAATAACAAATATATAAGGGAAGTAACAGAGAGAACTCTGCAGGCTTGGGAAAGATGAAGTTGAGAGCAAAACATCTTTACACAGACAGTGTCGTGACACTATTGTATCAATAAAACATCTATAAACACTCCAAATGCAAATAAACACCAACTCACCGTGCCTTATGCTATGGGAGTTGTAAGTCCATTAACAGGCATGTTACAGTGTTTCTGCTTGTGTTACTGTTTCTCCTTTTTAACCTTAGTAGCTGACAGAAAGTGTTACTTTTAAAGCAACAGGTAACTTATAAAATGTCTAAGTTATAAAATGTTTTTTTTTTTATATATTTTCTGAACTCTCACCGACATCTCATCCTGACATTAGTACATGAGACAGATAAAATCAGGTTCCTCCTCTTAGTGCTCCTAATGGCATTTGCAAGAATCCAACCAATCAGAGCCAATAAAGATAGATGGTTGTTGAGTCTTATTCCCAGGTCATCAAATACCGACGCTTTGGGTTGGCAGCATAGTTGATTGTTGAGTCTCATGAGAATGAGACGATCTTGGCTCTGGTTGGTTGTTTTCGTTCATTTTTGGTGGATTCTTGCAAATGCTATTAGGAGCACTAGTATGAGCCAGAAGAACCAGTTTTTTTCACAGATTATCTGTCTACACAGAATTATCATCGGAATCTGCAGCTCCCCTCAGCTTTATGCAGCTTTATAGTGAGTTTCAGCTCACTGTTTAGCTGTCTGGCCAACAACTTTACTGTTTTGGTTCACTCTCACCACTTCGTAGGTTAGTTTTCAGATATAGCAGGCATCTGTTTTCAGTGAAAAAGCTCTACACTACCTGCTCAGCACAAAAAGCAGACCCACCTATCTACTAGCTGAAGAACAAAAACAATATTGGAATATTGGACTTACATTCATTGCGCGGTCAAAACATGTCTCCAAATTAATGATAATGGTGTTCCATAACTGCTGGATGTGTAAATAAGATTTAATAGTTAGGTTTAAGTTTCACTGTTTTTAATGCAGCAAAAGCAACTTATTGTTATGGTTCAACTGACTAATCCTCTGTGGAAATCTTGCTGTTCTGAAGGCCGCACGACAGAGCAGGTGACTTGGCCAGATCCAGCCACTAGGGGCGCTATTGCGCTCAATCGGGCCGAGTGCTGCTGCTTGTGAGGGAGAGAAGTAGAGACTGACGACGGTGAGACGTGTGTATGGCAGGCAGTAGAAGTTGTGTTTGCTACTTTGTATCCGTTGATCTGCCGTTTGTGGTTCAGTGTGCGTCCAGAGAAACAACCACACTGGATTAAAGCGCCATAAATGGATTGACTGTCTCCTTCCTAATTTGTATCCAAGTCTTGGGGGAACTTTAGGTGCGTTCTAGCAGACGCACACTTCGCGATTACAAATCAGAGAAGCCAGTCTACTATCTTTGAGCCTCCGCAACAAATGGTCCTTCGAGCCGGATAAGGTAATTACGAAGTGAAATGGCTCAGGTTCCCCCAAGTGAAGATGTACGTCCACGCCGGCGAACGTACCAACCAAGATGGATGGACGATTATGAAGGGTACACCCTCCCACAGGCTGTGAGCTACCCACCCCGCACCTCCGCTGTGTTAGAGGAGACTGACTGGAGCAGCAATAGAGAGGGAATTGCCGAGATGACACCCCTCACCCAGCGCTCGCTACAGCATACTCATTATCCTGCTATGTTCATAGAGACATCTCCCAGTCACATTGGAGCCGCAGCACCTGTGTATGGGAGCCACAACCATATCAGGGCCCACCTGTAATGATGAATGTGTTGCAGCAAATACAAGAGGAGAACAGAAGGTTGCAGCTGATGGTGATGGATATGAGACGGCAGATGGACAGGAGTGGTGCAGCACCTCCCAGTTCACGGCCTGCACAGCTGTACCCTCCACAAGTTAGTCACTCCCCTGCCAGACGAGAGGGCACCAGTTCCCCACAGTCACAATGCCCCATGCTGCATTCAACACCTGAAACATGTCATCTACAGCTAGGAGACCAGGACCCCCAGCCGATGCCAACACCCCTCTTGCAGGCCGCACCACCGCCTCCAACAAGGGAGCTGCACCGTCAGCCCGCAGTACCGGACAGAAATATTGCCGACCATGATTGGCCGCTGCCTCCCCCACCAGTAGCCTTCTCCGATGATGGTTATGAGCCAGCAAGAGACCAGCCTGCACCCTTAGGGCAACCTGCTGATGTTGTGGAGAACCATAGAGAACGTCTGCAGCAGTTGGAAGCACGACTGTCAACAGCCCCATCCATGCTGTCAGAACCACAATATGATAGTGTGCCGCCATCAGTTGCACCCCCACGACCCCCACAACGGCTAACCTCAGCAGTGCCACTGCCGAACAGCAACGAGCGGACATACAGGGGCCCGGCGCCGTCAATCCCTAAGTTCACACGGGGTGACCCCAGAGAGTTTTCCAGACTGAAGCTTGCACTCGATAACATTCTTCCTGCTGATGCGACGGAGATGTTCAAGTACCAAGTGCTCTGTGACCACCTCAAGTTTGAAGAGGCTCTCCTGATAGCTGATTCCTATAGCAACTCCTTATTCCCCTACTCCGACACTATGGCTTCCTTGACCAAACACTATGGTCAGCCCCACCAGCTTTCTCTACAGCGGATTGCAGAGCTCATGCAAGAGCCCACTATCCGAGCTGGTGACACCGTAGCATTCAGGAGGTTTGCTTTGAGAGTCCGAGCTCTAGTCGGGATGTTGGAGCAGCTTGGTGAAGATGGACGCATAGAGTTGAAGTGTGGGTCTCATGTGGCCAGATTAATGAGGAAGCTCCCCCAGGATCTCCGCGCCACCTTCCGGCGCCATCTTCACTCCTGGAAAGCGGGAATCCCGTCTTTAATGGACTTCGCGGAGTGGCTGGAATACGAGCTGGAAATCCAGGAGGATGGAGACCGGTTCGACAAGATGGAGGATAACCAGAAAGGGGAAGCGGGGTGAGGAAGGAGTGCGACAAGGATAAGAGAGCCACTAGGAAGACCATGAACGTGCTGCATGGTACCGCCCATGACACAACTCCCCAAGCGGGTCAAGTTGAAGTCTCAGATTATCAAGGGGCTCCGGAAAAGCCCAAAGCCTACTGCCCCTACTGCAGCAATGCGCAGCACTTTCTGGACCAGTGCTTGAACTTCAAACAATTAACTAAGGAGCAGAAGACGACCTGGGTGAAGTCCAACAATCGTTGCTGGCGTTGTGGCCGACACCATCAGGCCGCCCATTGCAGGTTGAGAGTCCTATGCAAGACGTGCAAGGGAAGCACCTTGAGGCCTTGCATGAGGTCAATCTCCGGCCTGGCAGGAACGAGCTCACTACAGGGAACGGCACTGGTGCAGAGTTGAAGTCAACCACAGATATTTTGTACCTGGATCGTCGTGCCGGCTGCAATCAGGTCCTTTTAAAGGTCAGTAAGGTGCTACTGCGCAATGGCGACCACACTTTGGAGACATACGCCATATTAGATGATGGCTCTGAGAGGACGATCCTCCTCCAGGAGGCCGTTCAGAGGTTGCAGCTTCAGGGTACTCCAGAGAGCCTCACCCTGAGAACAGTTCGGCAGGATATGAAAACACTACATGGCTCTTCAGTGACGTTCAAAATCTCCCCAATTGGTCAACCAACAAAGACATTTACGATTGAGAGTGCCTTCACTGCAGGCGGACTAGGCCTTGCTGAACACTCTTACCCAGTGAAGGGACTTCAGCGCAGATATAAGCACCTCAAGACGCTCCCCTGCAGCCGTTCACAGCGGTTCATCCACTCCTCTTGATAGGATCTGACTGTCCGCACTTGGTGACCCCCTGTCGAACCTGTCCGACTTGGCCCGCCGGGGGCCCAGCCGCGGTGAAGACCAGGCTTGGTTGGTCACTGCAAGGGCCAGTCAAATCCCTGCAACAGTGCCACCGCCCACCACAGTGTCTGTTCGTGTCCACCACCTCCCCTGCGGCTGAACTCTTTAATCAAGTAGAGAAGCTCTGGCAACTGGACACCCTGCCATACAGAAATGAGAAGCTGGTGACTAGGTCACGAAGAGACCAAGAGGCCATGAATCTTCTAGAGGCAAAGACTAGAAGAGTGGAGGTGGAGGGAGTCCTCAGATATGCCACCCCACTATTGCGGGTGAGTAACATGCCTATACTCACGGCACAGCCTGAAGCGGTACTCTCCAGCTTACGTAGCACAGAGAAGCGTCTTGGCAGAGACCCGGTGAAGGCAGAGGCATATCAGGCAGAGATCATGAAGCTGAAGGAAGCAGGCTTCGCCTCCGAGTTAGCCCGGAGCTGGTGAAGACTTCTGAGGAGTCGTGGTTTATTCCCCATCACCTGGTGACCCACAACGGGAAAAATCGGATCGTGTTCAACTGTTCCTATACTTATAGGGATAAGAACCTCAACGAGCTACTGCTGTCTGGCCCAAATCTGGGTGCATCCCTCCTGGGTGTCCTGCTGCGGTTCAGGGAACATTCCATTGCTGTCAGTAGTGACATAAAGGGAATGTTCCACCAGGTGAGGTTGCTGCCTGAAGACCGCCCTCTGCTGCGCTTCCTCTGGCGTGATCTACAGAGAGACTCCCAACCTAGAGTGTACGAGTGGCAGGTCCTTCCCTTCGGGACTACCTGTTCCCCATGCTGCGCCATATACGCACTACAGAGGCATGTACATGATCACACCCACCCAGGGGATGCAGTGCGTGAGTCTATCGAGAACCACTTCTATGTGGACAACTGGCTACAGAGCTTCCCTACTCCAGATATGGCCAGAGATGTCGCAGACCAGCTGAGAGGGCTGTTACTGGAGGGAGGCTTCGAGCTGCGACAGTGGGCCAGCAGTATGCCAGATGTCATCAGCCACCTCCCTAAGGAGATCAGGTCGGAGAGTAGTGAACAGTTGCTTAACCACACCGACACGGATCCGCAAGAACCTGCCCTGGGGCTGCGTTGGTTATGCCACTCAGATACGCTGCGGTATAAGTCACGGCTGCTGGAGTGCTCCCCTGTCACCATGAGGAACATCTACAAAGTATTGGCCAGCCAATACGACCCCATAGGGTTCCTCACGCCCTATACTACGAGGGCTAAGGTGCTTGTTCAACAGTTGTGGGAGAAAAAGCGGGAGTGGGACGATCCTCTGATGCCTGGCGAGTGGCTCACGGCGTGGCAAGACTGGGAGAATGAGTTACAGTACTTGGACCACATCAGACTGCCTCGCTGCTATGTTAGTCCAGCCATGGACCATTCAGCCAATAAGCGGGAGGTCCACATCTTCTGTGATGCGTCTCAACGTGCGTATGGCAGTGTGGGATATCTACGCACAGAAGACGCAGAGGAGCATGTGGAGGTGGCTTTCCTGACAGCTCGGTCTTGAGTGGCCCCCAAGCGCCAGCTCTCCATGCCACGGTTGGAGCTGTGCGCTGCGCTTACGGGTGCACAACTTGCAAACGTGCTAACCCAAGAGCTCACCTTGGAGATATCAAGAGTGGTGATGTGGACGGACTCCACAACTGTTCTTGCTTGGATCCAGTCGGACTCTTGCCGCTTTAAGGTGTTTGCAGGAACCCGTATTGCAGAAATTCAAGAGCTGACTGATAGCCATGCCTGGCGCTACGTGGATACGACAGAGAACCCAGCAGATGACCTCACCCGGGAAAGTCACTGCAGGATCTCTCAGGTGAGAATCGTTGGACCCATGGACCCCCATTCCTGCAACGGCCACCTGACCAGTGGCCAGTGCACCCAGTCACAACGAGTGAAGACATCGCTGAAGAGCTGCGAAGGCCCACAACCTGCCTGGTTAGCACGGTAACCAGCACACACCATTCCATTCCTGATGCTCAGCTGTTTAGCACCTTTGGTGAACTGGTGAAAGCCACCGCGGGATACCTTCACGGGGCGGCTGCCGATGCTAACGGGACTCCCACAGCAGAGGAGTTCAAGGAAGCGGAACTCAGCATCCTGCGGTCCGCTCAAAGAGACAGCTTTCCTGAAGAAGCCCAGTGCCTGGCAGCTGGGAAACAAGTCCTTTCCTCCAGCTGCTTAGTCACACTGGCTCCAGAATATGATGCATCAGTCCAGCTGATACGGGTAGGAGGTCGACTGCGGCGTTGTCAGGACCTGGAGGACGACGTGATCCACCCTGTAGTCCTTGACCCGAGACATGCTGTGACTAAGCTGCTCATCCGACAGGTCGACCATGATCTGAAACACCCTGGGGCAGAGCGACTCTTTGCAGAGCTGAGGAGGAAGTTCTGGATCCTTCGTGGCCGTGAGGCCATAAGAAGGAGCAGCGCTCATGCCCCGAGTGTCAGAGATGGAGAGCCCAACCTGTCAACCCCAAGATGGCAGACTTGCCCCCTGCACGGCTCAGGCTACATCAACCAGCCTTCTACTCTACAGGAATTGATTGTTTCGGCCCGATGCAGGTTAAAGTCGGCCGACGGAATGAAAACGCTGGGGCTTGCTCTTTAAATGCCTTACGACGAGAGCAGTCCATATTGAGGTGCTGTCCACCATCAACACAGACTCCTTCCTGATGGCCTTGAGGAGGTTCATATCCCGTCGGGGGAAACCAGCAGAGCTGCTTTCGGACCAGGGGACCAATTTCAGAGGTGGAGATAGGGAATTGCAAGAAGCTTTCCAAACCCTCCATCCTTCTCTCCAAGCCCAGTTGGCAGAGTACCAGATCAAGTTTTGCTTCAACCCCCCTAGCGCCCCCCACTTCGGTGGCTCCTGGGAGCGAAAAATCAGGTCTATCAAGGCTGCTCTGACTGCTACCCTGGGCTCACAAGTTGTCAGTGGAGAAGTGCTGACCACCGTCCTGATGGAGATTGAGGGTATCCTTAATTCCAAGCCCCTTGGCTACGTGTCATCCGATGTAGCAGACTTGGACCCGGTCACCCCCAATCTGTTACTGATGGGGCGGCCAGACCCCCTCCCTACCTCAGGCAGTATATCACGACTCGGAGCTGCTCAGCCGGCGTCAATGGAGGGCCTGTCAAGGGCTTTCCGGATCGCTTCTGGGTGCGGTTCCTGCGCCACTACCTGCCCACATTGCAAACCCGGTCCAAGTGGCAGTCGGACACATCCCCTCTTCAACTGGATACGATTGTGATGATCGTCGATCCTCAACTGCCCAGAGCATCATGGCCTGTTGGGAAAATCAAGCAGGTGTTCCCTGGGGCCGATGGTCTGATTCGCACTGCGGAGGTCGAAGTCCGGGACCGCACCTATGTCCGACCTGTGAGCCGTCTTGTCAGACTCCCTGCTGTACCAGAAAAGAATGAACAGTGATAGACTGAGTACTGCAAATTTGCAGGAGCAAATTTGGGGGCGGCTGTTCTGAAGGCCGCACGACAGAGCAGGTGACTTGGCCAGATCCAGCCACTAGGGCGCTATTGCGCTCAATCGGGCCGAGTGCTGCTGCTTGTGAGGGAGAGAAGTAGAGACTGACGACGGTGAGACGTGTGTATGGCAGGCAGTAGAAGTTGTGTTTGCTACTTTGTATCCGTTGATCTGCCGTTTGTGGTTCAGTGTGCGTCCAGAGAAACAACCACACTGGATTAAAGCGCCATAAATGGATTGACTGTCTCCTTCCTAATTTGTATCCAAGTCTTGGGGGAACTTTAGGTGCGTTCTAGCAGACGCACACTTCGCGATTACAAATCAGAGAAGCCAGTCTACTATCTTTGAGCCTCCGCAACACTTGCAGTGTTTATTTTTATTATGGTTGAATGAGGTATCGTTAGCGGATGAGTCTCTCCTCACATTCCTGAGAGAGTAACTGACAGCTGACAGGATGCTCTTGATCCAATAGGCAATAGAGACAAACTGACACTGTTGTCTCAATCAGAAACTAGGTTGAGCAAAACAAGCATCAGTTACTGTGGAAGAAATATTATAGCACCATACAGAAGAATACACTATAACAATTTGTATGCTAAGAAGTGATGATCTTCAATTTAAAATGCAGTTTCAAGCAAAATAATGTGGAAGGTCAAACAATAAAAAAGACTGGAATTAATCCAAGGCATACTTCAATTTATTCAGGTAATTCAAACCTGTTGACACTATCAGTTAGAGCATAGTCCTAAACAATGATCTGGCTGACTGCCTCACAACGTCATACGCACCCACAGGATTTTACATCATCTGCTTGACTGACAGCTCTTTTGCAGGGTTTTTTTTTTTCTGCACTTTGTATTCTGTAACGATTGCACCTGAGGTCACAGTGAAAACACAAAAGCAGAGCTGGCTCTTTTCCAAACCTACAGTAGAAATACTGTCAAGGGACAAGAAATATCCTCTGCAGTTCAATCCAGTGGGTGATGCAGCATGCTGGGCAAACGTATTAATGTGATTTCTTATCTTAATTCAAACCATCACAATGCAAACTAAAACTTTAAAAAAGCAATGCATGTGGCTTAGGCTTCCTAAGAAGACAGTGTTTTGCTATTATCGACCTATCATTTATCATTTTGATTTAAAATCATGTAATCAATTTTGGAGGTTTTCTTTTTTCAATAAAAAAATCAGTGACTTCCCTTATGGGTCCAGTGGTGTGAAACGATACTGTACATTCTCATCTGCCTACTCCCACTCTCTGATGTATTTGTCAAAACACCAAGTTCAGCTGCCAAGTTGGAGCTAAATGTATTTTGACTTGTTCTCTTTTCACTTAAAACACAGCTGAGCCAGGGACCCCGCATTAGAAGACGTATGATATTTCATGAGATCATACGGCTCCCTGCTGCATGTTCCCACTGCATTTCTTCAGTTATGTTTTGACTCATTCATAATATCAACCAACTGAAGATACATTTTGACCTGATGCTGAATGGTTGATAAATATTTGAGTGTTTTTGTTTCTTGATTGGGAGTATTTTCTTTGGTTGATTTTAACATTATATCAGAGCAGTGTGTCACCTACATCTAAAGTTGCTGATTGCAACTAACTGAACCCCACTTGTGTCTGTATTTGACAACCTTGGAATGAGAAAGGGCTGTGGCGTGTATAGGAGAGACTATGGATCTACAGTCTGTGTTTGGTTTCTCCATTCTGGGCTACTGAGTCATTATTTCGGAAGATGAATTAAGTGATTGGTAAACAGACAAAAACACAAATACAGAAATCTCTTATGTGAAATGACCTAAACTGTTTTGCAGAAACTTGTTTACTGGTGAAGGACCCCATTGCTCATGATGAGAAGCTCATTATGGAAATCGTTTTTCAGAGGCTTAATGTATGCAAGGTTTCTCAATCAGTAAACCGTTGGGAATCTTAAAGGATAGCAGCATTTCTTTGTGTATGCACAACACTGGTGCACTTTGTCACAATTAAATGTGTGATGGCATGGCCTCCTGATGGTTTACTTGAGAAGAAGAGACCCTGGGAATAGTAGGAAGAAATACCGTTGTACTGACATCCAAGTCTTGCTCATCTCCATCTCTCAATCTATTTTCCAGGAAGCAACTCAATTATCCCTACTGAGAAAAAAGGTCAAGAGGCAAAAAAAAGTCAGGGTGCATCTGCATAATTTTCTCTTCTTTTTATTTGGATCACATCAGCACTCTGTGACATCTAGTATATCACTTTACGACCTTTGTCTTATTTGCTTACCTCCCTGTGTCTCTCTTTCCTCTTTCTTTCTGCCACAGCACCTCTTTGTTCCTCAATTAACTCGTATTTTCTTCCATTTGTTGCTCCACTCTTACAGAATGAATATATCTGAGGATAAGTCTCAGATAGCTTTCTGGTTGACAAGTTTTAAATTAGAACAGGGCTTAAGGAGTTGGCAGTTGACTGGGTATTTACTTCTGCTGCTCTTGCTCTGCCAATATTTCAGATTATACTGCATATCAAGTTATGCCATTAGAGATTACTTATGATAAACACTTGGGCCAAACCTCACTTGTAAACAATTCAAAAGTAAAGTTCAAGGTTGACTCGGTGGCTTTTACAAGATCTTTACCTTGACTGTCTCTACCTTGACTGAGCTAGCTACATCCTTTCATGAGTTTATGAGAAAGTTTCACTTGTAGGTTTCATACCTCGGCTTAATTTCGATTTCACAGAAACTTTAAATGGGGCATCAGGAAGGCTGCTACTGAGGAAGTGGTTGTGTCAATTTACAAGACTGTGGTAATAGCAACACTGTGGCTGGATGGGCTACTTGTGACTTGCTGTTAACTTGATATATTTTTTCTTTGTGGCACTTGTAGAAGACAATGTTTATGCTCTGAATTCAGATGTGATTTACTGATGTTATCAAAGCAAGAGTGTGAAAATGGAGACATTTGTTTGGATTTGTTTCTGTTTGTCCAGCATTCCTGGCACACTGCCACTCATCAAATATTCACCCAGAGAAGAAGTGGACACATCTGTTTGATTGTGGATATGAGTCAGTCAACAGCAGACCTACGTCATAGTCCGGGTTCAAGGGAAGGACATATACTGCAACACCACATAAATAGATGTTGAGGTTTGAAAACGTTAAAGCCAACCTAGATATGAGTTCTGCATATGGTTGCACTTACAAAGGTTGGGTGAGAGGTAACCTGCTGTAACATTTCTCCTTTTGTAATTGCTTAGGTTGGAGGACTGATTTGTACCAAGTTTACCCCTAAAACAATCCAACACAAGTCAGGAGAGAAGCAAAACCACGTCGGAGCCAAGATGTTGCTCCACTTTCCCTGAATTACAGTAATCTGTTTGAAGCCGTGGCACAGTCACTGTTTGTTTTGATGTTAAAGGTTGTGGCTGTGCCATGGTGACCGGGCATGAGGGGCTGAGCCTCGAGAGGAAAGAGAAGAGGGAGTGGACGGGAGGAGGGAGAGATGGAAGGAGAAGGACACAGTGAGACCAGCAGAGCAGTCTATGTACTGAAACATTATGGCTTCAGACTTCAGAATCTCAATAATAAATCGACTGGCAATCTTCCCAAATGACCACAGCTGGTTTGCATCCCTACCGAGGAAGCAATAATTTATTTAAAATGTTGAGGAGGGCTATTCGGTTGGGCCCACAAATTAGATCTAAGCACATAACCCATGAGTCATGAGGCTCTCTGTCTTGGATTCTATGTCATCTCCTCTTCCCTCCTCTTTTCTCCAGCTTGTTCCTGTTCACTTTTAGTAACCTGATTATAGTCTTTTGTCTCAGTGTGTCACTGTAAACTTGTGATAATGGGCACATTAAAATGTGGCTGATGTTATTCAGTTGAGCTCAGTGAGTTAGACATTGTCATATTAGATGCTAAATTCATACTGTAACCAGCTGTGCTTAAAAACAAATTGCTTATTGCTTTTTTTGCACTCTTGTTGAAAGTTTGATGCATGAGCAATACCAGACTCATGTCTGTACCTTAAATATGTGGCTGAAGCTAGCAGGAGCCAGTTAGGAGCTTATCATAAAGACTAGAAACAGTGGGGAAAAGCTATAGTTCTGTCCAAATGTGACCAAACATGGCCCTAAAGCTCACTAATTAAACTGTTAAGGGTTGTTTGTAGTCTAAATGTTGCTAGCAAGTTAGTTCCAGTAAGTTTTTAAGTCTGTCTTTTAGAGTTAGTCAGCCTTAAAAGTGTCTTAGCCTAGTTTAACCTACAGGAGTTTCTGTAGCTTCAATATAAATATAAATAAATCTTTTCATCTAACTCTTGGCAAGAAATCAAATAAGCATATTCCCCACAGAGCCAATTTAGATTTTGGTTTTATCCTGTCATAGTAAAACATTTTTATTGTTCTATTTGCTTCTTCACACTGGTTGTGCCTTCTCTTCCACAGTGACGATGTGTAAATTTCAGCAGGAGACTGCATTCATTAAATATCTAGTGAGAGAAAGTGCAACCTCTAGGCTACGTCTTTATTTGGGACCAGTACTTTTCCTATTCAGTCAGCACTCCTGGGATCAGATTCTGCATGTCAAAGCACAATGTTTGATTGCAGATTTAGGTGTGCATGTGTGTATGTGTTTTTGTTTGTGCATCCAGGGTTTGTGCATTTGTCATCCGACTGGGAAGGTTACTGGGTTAGGCTCTTCACATCTTTCGTGCACCAAGGGAATAGTTCAGCATTAATTTGAATAAAATGAATACAAAGAATCCTCGTCTACTTATGTGCATGTTATCTATCTTCTCCCTCATTTGATGGTTAAATGCGTCTAATCTGAGAAATGTTCATGTTACTAAATACTGACAGTGTTGACTACCTCTCCCCTAAAGATTTTACTGTACATTTGTTAGCTTAAATATGGCTTAATGAATGACCAACATGACTACCCTCTATTGTCTCTACCATCTATTTGTCCTACCAACCAATTGTTTGTCTGCCTTTTTCAACTGTCAACAAAACTAAAGATGAGGGTCAGGGTCTTCAAACCCAGTACAGCAGTGGTTGTTTATTTTGAGACAACCTTTGTGATATTTTCTCGGAGGGCATGACACAAGGGTCTTTGACCGGGTTGTCCTGAGATATATATCGTCCAACCTGGTCAGCCCAAAGCATTTTGAATCTAGTCGCTTCTGTGATCTAGTCCCAAAGTTCAAGTTGATTTGTTGACCTTTTTCCTCCTCGTCTCCTCTTATCAATGCAAACTGTATTATTGTATTCCACATGTTTCTTTGTTTCCTGTGACCTTTTTGGAAGCATTGACTGAGTTTGAACACAGATTGTATCTGGATGACTTCAACAGTAATGTCTTCTTTTGTTTCCTCACTTTTTATTTTCAGGGGACTGGAGAAATTTGCAAAAGTAAAACCTCAGAGCTTTGACATCTATTTTCAATTGATTACAAATTAGATCAGTGAGATGGGATATTAAACTTCTATCAATATGGGTGAGAAACACATTTTACTTAAAATGTGTTATAAAAAGATAAAACAAATGCACATGTGATGTACAGGTGTCAGAGACTATATTTCACTATAAGACTAAGTGATCTCCCATTTGAAAGCCTTCAAATGTAGCTGGCCTATGATCATTCGTGATGTGATTTAATTTAATGTAATCCTGGTTATTCTGTGTCTCCTTAGATTTATGTCCAAAAAATATAACCATAGTCAGTTCTACACCAAAATATGAGATAATGTTTTGAACTGGTTGTGCTCCCCTTAGTCACTTTCATTTGGCTAAGATTAAGCTTTGGCTAAGATTTGATCGTATCAAAGCCAATATGACAATCCCTAGAAAAGAAAATCTAGCTCCACCTGGAACTCAGACTAACCAAAAACATCTATCATACAACAAGAATAATAATCATTAAACCTCTTGAACTCAAGGCTGTTTTTGTTAAATTTGGCGTATGATATTGTCTCAGCCAGGCAGGTAAAATATTATTATTTTCAGAACATTTTAGAAAAGAAAACATTTCCCAGACTGGAAGGGCATTGAATCAATGTTAAGTGAATAATATTTCTTGGAATTAAGTGTACACATGTCTTATTAGGGTTAATATTCAAACTGTTTTATAGATCACTACAGAGCTTCTAAGATTACATAGTTAGTGATTACCTTTCCCGGGGGCTGCAACAACAGAGAGGGTTGTCACGGACAAAAGGGGAGTGTGTCATGATCAGTGTTTGGAACTGCATACAGGGTAAATTAACATAACACAACTTCCCCCACCCGGCTCTCCAGTGCACCAGCTGGAAGCTGTTCTGCTCTGGCATCCAAAGTGTCTCTGAGGTGATACTGAGGATCCTTCAATCCACTCATTTGTCTTTATTCACTGCTCGTTGGCTTGGCATCTCGCATTTTGCCATTTGTTTTCACTTTCCATTGGCTAATCCACAGGAATGGCATTGAAAATTGGAACACATTTACACAATGATCTACTGTCTTGTCACTTTCAGTCTAGGTTTGTTTTCTCTCGCTTCCCCACACCACTGGTCCACACTGCCATCAATTTATGTTCAACATGCCGCAGTGCTTTGTTGTACTGCTGTCGGTTAAATTCGTGTCCAAAACAATATGTTCCTCAAAAACAGATGGCAAAGCTTCAGCTTTCCATGAAATCTATCAACCTTGATTAGCACTGAAGTGTGTTTGTGACTAACTGAATGTTCCACGGATCTTTGAATAATGTACAACAACAACAACAACAACTGTGGCTTCAACCTGTGGCAGTTGTTGTGCCTTTAAATGTGAAGCTTAAAATAATGTGATTTTAAAAAATTATATTTTAGCCTGTTGTTTAAATGCCTTGTCCTTCACACAGAGGAGAAGAACCTCCAACATATTTGATACACAGTTCAAATGCTTGTGTCTTGCTTTAGCTATGAATGAATACTGCATTTAAAGGAATGGTTTCATCTGTTTGACTTTCATAGATAGTATAAAGAGGAGGGGTTGGGGGAAAAAGCAGAGAGGAGGTTATCACATTACACAAATGTTATAGGCCTGAATCAAACTGGATGTCTGCAGCACTCACTGTGCATCACAATCTGCACATCCAAAGAACACTGGCCTACTTTCACCCTTTCTTTTAAATTACAGTCACAAAACAGACACACTGAGCCAACCTGGAGCTGTTTGTGACATAACAGAAACCTGCTTAACAGGTTGCCTTACTATATATATATAAAGCCCCCTCATTGTAGATCACTGTATCTCTTTCTCTCTCTGATTTTGCGGGCCATTTAGCCAAATGTATTCGGAAGGATTTCACTCATACCAGATCTGATAATGGCCATGCGCACTACACTTCTAGGGACAGGTCTCTGTCTGTCTGTAGCGCCTGACAAAAAGAGCAGGAGAGAGAGAGACAGAGAGAGAGAGACAGAGAGAGAGAGAGAGAGAGAGATGACTACTGAGGGGGACAGTCTACGTGTAATAAAGGCTGTAGCTGTACCCCCTTGTACTGGGTGTACTGGAAGTATTTTAAGGGGAGGGCTAATAACACCAGAGATTATGTCGCGCACGGAGTACCTGCTCACTCTGAGGGGGTTGGACATGATGGCATGAGGCGTTTCCAGCAGCGGCGCGTTGCTCGCAGATATTTCCTGCGCTCTCAGCTGTTGGGTTGAAGCACCGGCTGAGCGCAGTCTTGCACAGGCTCGGTTATTGTACCAGCTGGCTTTGAATGCACGAAACACGGACGGAATCTCCTCCTTTATTAAACAGTGCCAGCAAAAAAAGAAACATGAAGTCCGTTTTAGAATGAGCTGGAACAACAGAAACGCTGCGTAACTGAGACAGCACGGATACAGCGACGAGGGACTGGTGCGCCTTGGCACCGTAGGAAAGAACCAAACTTCACTGACGGGCTGAGCATCAGTTTAGGACACACTGTAAGACTGAGCATGTTTCCGTGGACTATTTCCTATAATGTAAATTTATAATTATCAACTTAAGATCTAGAACAAGGTGTGGAAAGCGTTTGTGTTGTGCTCATTTTGCCTCCCGCCGCCCCCTCCAAACGTGCCAATGCTAGAATGGCTTGTGGCTCTGTTCATTGTGATCCTGGTGGTCTTAATCTGGCCAGGCTCCAAATATTTTGGCACAGAGAGCCAATCGGATGCTTTGCTTCGAGGACTGGGGATTTCACAACAGGCAACGAAGGACAACACCGGGAGGTGCGTCTCCGACCGAGAGGAGACGGCCTGTGTGGGGACCGGTGAGAAAGCACGCACCGTGGCACTGATCTGCAAGCCGTCGGCGCTGGCTAACTATCTCCTGAAACACTGCAGGACTTTCAGCAATTACTCGCCGTGTGTGGGGTGGACGTGGCGGGCCAGCGCCTTCCTGCAGAGCGTGTACGAGGCGTGCTGGCCATATGACAGCCCGGTTCAGTTTGTGCGGGACAACCTGCAGCTGAGCGATGATGGGCTGGTGGCCTTGGACTGGGCTGTGCCATCCTACCAGAAACGACGCAGGACTTCCAGTCACTCCACCAGTCCCGTTCTGCTCATCATCCCAAACTCTTTTGGCAAGATCACTAGAAATGTGTTAAAGGTAAACTGTCATCTTGAATAAGCACAGTACAAAATAGTATTCATGAAGAAACTGAACAGCAAGACATGCAAAAAAATGATTATAGAATACAGAAGTTTCTAATAAAAAGTCATAAAAAATGAAAACTTTTAGTAAGGGACTTCTTCCCTACCAAACATTACCTAACACTACCAAAGAGATAAACTCCAGACACATATGTTAGACAATTATCATAGTGCTGCAGACACTAACAGCATAGTAATGTTGTTTCTGAATCATGCTACATTTACAGAAACCCTTTGGTATCCATTTTATTGACAATAGTCATTGTATCATGAACTTTTCTGCTGCTTTATGTCTCTAATCTGTGTCACAGCATGAGTCTTTACATGATGTAAATTACAGCTGCATGAGAGAGTTATCAGCATCGACATTAGCATATCTACACACAAATAGAAGTGAGTATTTTCAGTAGGGCTGCAGCAAACGATTAATTTCACCAGTATTAGTTGTTTGCTACATAAAATGTCAAGAAAATGTGAAAAATGTTGATTGCTGTTTTGCAAATCCCAAGGGGATGTCCTCAAATATCTCATTTTATCCACAACCCAAAGATATTCAGTTTACTGTCATAATGTTAAAACATTCACATTTGAGAAGCTGAAATCAGAGAATTTGGCCATTTTTCTTAAAAAATGACTCAAAGTGATAAATCAATTATCAAAATAGTTGGTGATTAATTTAATAGTGGACAACTAATCAACTAATCGTTGCAGCTCTAATTTTCAGAGTAATGCTAAACAATAACAGAGCAAACATTTTCAAATGTGGAGGGAGGAAACCGGAAAAATGCTAAATGAAATATGCGTATATCTTTACTTAATGCATGCACAAATACTGTTTTGTACAATATTTCAGCTAGTCAAAAGAGAAGTCAGACATTCAATAATTTAAAAGAGACGTTGGAAGATGCCAGTGCCATCAACAAAGGCCATTTAGGCAAAGGCAATCATGGTCTTAAAGCAAGGGAAGCTCAGTTTGAAGAAAAGAGCAGATGCGGAGGCAGCACCAACCTTTCAACTGCTCTTTCAATACACTGACTGAGGTAATTGAGTGAGGGATTACAAAGCATCGCTTGACTTGAGGGGCCTGGGGGAGTACAGCGCTGCTCCACATGAATGCCTGTTGGCTCTTGCATCACTCTGGGCACCTGGCATCGTGCAAGCTCATTTCATTTCATACTATTAGCTCTGTGTGCAAATCCATCACAGCCCCATGTCAGAAATAACAACTCTGCAAGGACTCTAACAAAACCAAATGGGTTTGACATGTTGATCTTAAAAAACAAAGGAGGGAGGATGAGAGAGGTGAGAGGATAAGTGGGAAGAAACAGTGGAGAGACAAAAATAGAAGTAAAATAGTGTGTTACAACATTATATCTATATATGTGGAGACTTAAACTTCACCACGGGAAAAAGAAAAATGACAGAGAGATAAAAAGTAACTGTCACATTCAGTCAGATCTTGAGCCTTGTGCATTATTTTGGACCATCGTCAGAGTGGAGAGTGTATTTGTGATGTTGTCTGGCAGTTACGCTTGGGAGGGCTGGAAGCTGAGGCACCACACACAAATTAAGATTGTGCCTGTCACTGCTCTGTGTGTGTGCCTGTGTGTGAGAAAGGAAGATAAAAAAGAGCTCACGTTTGTGTGGGCATACACACAGATGTAGGTTTATATATCTGAGATGCTCTCAGAGTTTGGAATGTAGAAAGTGTACACAGCACATTTCAGGAACTAATTAATTTATGAATGAACCATCTCTTCTTAAATCATTCATATATTTACCCTCAGTTTGTCTTATGTCCCTTTGTTTCATGTTGTCTGGCTTTATTCATACCCATTTACATAATGATATAGGTGAACCCTGATACAGGAGATACGTCTTTTCAAAGGCTTTGGATTTGGGCCATAATTTGAAATGTATTTATCCTAAAACATATAAAATATGCTTACATTCATAACTTAATTCTTAATTTAGTCAGATAGTTAGCTGGTTAAATTACATTACTGGTAGGATCCTATAACACATTTATCAACAATACATCCATTGATCTCTCTGCCTTGCTCTTTATCTTTCCCACTGTGTTCATCTTTGTCCCTCACCATCCTAGCAGTAGCTTAATATTTGAGAAATATGCTTATTTGCTCGTCTTACTGCAATTATTAAGTTAGAAGATTGATACCACTCTCCTAGTGGCTAGTTAGCTTAGCTTAGCAAAAAGAAGAAAAAAAAACAGGAAAATTGGGTGCACATCTAGGCTGTCTGTCTATTTTACTCTGCCTGGCCAAGAAATTGTATGCAGCACCCCTGTAAAATGAACATGTTTTTTTTTGTGCTAAGCTAAGCTAAGCATCATATTTACAGGGAGATCTTCGTCAAGAAAAAAGAAGCATATTTCCCAGACTGAGGAACTGTTCCTTTAACCCATCTGAACTTTCAAGTCCCAGCAAGTCTAAGACAGCTAACCCTTTATAAACTAATCCTGATCTCAACCAAGTTTTTATCCTAAGCATCATAAAGAGGTCACGCAAAGAAGCCAATTTAATATAATGAAGGTGTGTAGGAAGGAGCCCAATCTTCAGTGGCATGTGATCAATGTTTAGAGCAGCGTGATGAAAGACCATAAATGTTCCTGGAAGCAGACATCCAGCTGTTGCAGCCGTCTTGCCTCATATGATTTGCACGCGGCAAACTTTCCTGACAGAGCAGATGGATTTGTGAACAGTTTTACCATAATTTTGTGACCTAGTTACAGTCACAAGTGTTTTATTCACTATTCTTTTGGCAGTCATTTCTCACATCAAGTATTTTTCATTCCTTCCTTATAGATATGAGGTATGAAATAATGTGGTCATTATGTGTAATTTACTGTTCAACACTTAAATAATTGTCTTTCAGACCAGTCCTTTTACTTTCTGACTGCTGAGAGAGCAGCTTAGGAATTTTCCAAATTCCTTGTGGGATAGGATAATAGCTCAGCGCTCGTGCAGTAAAAGTGGGAACATTTTACCATTAACGGTCATGATTAGATCAGCAAGAGAGGTAATAGTAACAATAATACTTTATCAGTCTCAGTCTTGGAAATTTCTCAATCACAGAAACATTACCAGCAGTACAAAGACCCAATACAGATATAGGTCATATGTACTGACAGAAATGTGTGATCATGTCTAACAGGGAACCAATAACAATACGTGTGCAATGAAGCAAATGTCTTTTCCTCCCCCTCATCTCTTTGTGAATTTTACAATTTGGTGTCGACCAGCGTGTAGTCTGTTGTATTAAGACAGTGCAGTGTTTTTGTTGTGGCTCTTTGGAAATGGAGCAATGCCTATGTGTGTAAAGAGCTTATGATCAGCTTTAGTTTTGAAGTTTGCTGCACCATTCAAAAATTGGTGGGAGTGTGTGGAGTGGATACAAGGGGATAGAGAAGAAAAATGCAAATCTGGCCCCCCACTTTTTCCAACATCAACTGCGCATTGGGATTTGGCAGCACTCTGCCTTGAGCAAGGTATCAACATTTTTTTACTAAACAGTGCAGTATATTAATTTAGATTAGAATATGTCCCCGGTGAGTTCCAACTTTACAGTAAGACCAATGCAACAAACCCTCTATGACAAAATCCATTTTTAGTTTTCTGGGACAGGAGCTAGCTTGATCATTTTGAAATTTAGCCCTTGATCATCATTGATCATATTAAAATATAAAATTCATCATTATGTCTGCCTTCATAAGACTTCACAGCACTCTATTGGGTATCATAATTTATTTAACTTACCGCTCTTCTCCAGTAGTGCAGCCATGTTGGATGGAAAGAGAAAGACATATTTTACCACAATGTGAGAAATTAAAGACGAAACAGCTTCTTTTTAGCTGGCTATGTTTAGGGTTCATACAATTAGTTTGTCGGAAAACTGCCAACTAATTAACTATAAAGCTGGCATTCATTATATAACGGGTAACTTTTAATCTAGATTTAAATGGCCTAAGCCTATACAGTAGTATGCAATAGTAGCATGTTGCAGGTTGCATTTGAACATCAAATTTATTGCAAAATCATCACAAACAAACAAATTGTCCCTTATTTCTAAAATATTGGCTGCACTCCTGCATAAATCCAAGAAGAACAAATATAATCCCTGGACATGTATCACAGGCCTGTTGGAGCTTATTTAGGCAAACTATTGACCTGAATAGAGGACAGAGCTTTGTAGTGAGATGCTTTGTTTCCTCTAAAAGGCTTTTAATCGAATAACATCCTTAATTTAACTTGATTTGTGGACACATGTCCCAATGAGGCTGCTGAAGTTTGTAACACTAGAGGTGGTCTCACAGAGGGAGATCGCATTATTTAATATGCTTTGAAGGGAATATTGTCGAGTATTTCTGTCACTGTCAGTGAGGAGAATAAAGTCTGTCTCTTGTATGTGTGTATGAGAGGGATGGTGTGTTGTCCAGTGTCTGGCGTCCCTGCTAAAGGAATTCGTCACTGGGCTGACAGTGTATCAGCTCTGGCAGAAAACCGCTGGAGTGGCTGATGTTTGTTTTTTCACTGTTTCTGCAATGAAGCTGGGATCTCTTTAAAAAAAACAAATTCACACTGTAAACTACATTGTAGGACAAGTATTGCCGGAAACCTAATGTGCAAATCTAGAAAAGAGGTCAAGTTACAATATCTTTGTGATCAAAATAAAAGACAAAATAATAGTCACATTAAGGGCAACATTGTCCCAAAAAATATTCTTCCATGGCCACGAGTCCTTCCTTCACTTCCGAACAAAAAGTAGGTTTTGGTGACAAATGAACAGATCAGAGGGAACTCTTCTTTACCAGGTAACTCTTAACAGAAACACACAGTGAATCACCACAATGTCTGACGTTAGTTTACACCGCGTCAACCTGAGCAGGCAGGACGAGATCACTTCACACTCAGTTAACCTAATTTAACCTCAGCTGCAACATTCATCACTCAGCCCAGGCTCTCATACACAGTTTAAACTGCTAAATATCTAGCTCAGCATCTTTAGGAATTAAAAACTGAAGTGATTTGCTCTCTTCCTCTCCTCTCATGAGCTCCTCTTGAATCACAATGATTCAAAACTGTATCTATGGAATGAGTTAGGGAAGAGGCTAATTGATGAGTGAATGAATGATGTTCTGCTACTGCCTAGTCATGTATCTTGGCTGACAGTAAATCCTCTTTTCATATAGACAACCATGCTTCTGCAGTCTTTGTCAGCTGGTAAATATTTAATGCCTTGGGTTCTGCAGATATTCGCTGGCATCTTTGCAGATTTAATGCTGAATATAACTCATTTCAAATGACAGTTTATTTGCACAGGCTCAGTGTTTCTGACCACAAACCTTTTGTGAGAACCTTCCTGTGTTGAGATGAAACAGAGTGAGACTGCAAATTTAGAGGGAATCCTCTCCTTGTGTTTCCAGACACTGTAATGGATTTGGATAATTTATTCTAAAGGAAAAGGAGTCTAAAGGAGTCTTGACTGGAACAATTTTTCATTTTCATTCCTTTGCTGCATAGAGAGCTTTTCAATGTAATTTATATATTTAATTATCATTTCAAAACTTCCCAGTATTCCCAGTTTATATAATTGTAATACCAGGCATATGCTTCCAAAGATCTCATTATGTGTCATGAGTATTTTAGTGCTTTTCTACTGATATCAAAATAAATGAGATGTGATAATCTGTGTTAATCATGTTACCAACACTAACTAGGATTTAATGAATGAAGTGAAGCTAGTCTGCACCCAAGGCTACAAGATGCGTTTGATCTGCCTTCCATCCTTAACACCATTAGAAGCACAAGGCCAGAAAACAACAATTTACTGTACAAAAGAACACAGAAAAACACCATTAGATTTGTAGTGCAAAATCCCTGAGAAAATGAAAATAAAATAAAATGATGATACACATTTGTGCCTGAAAGATGAAAGAGCCTGGGTGAGCAGACTTCTACAGATTTTAAAGAAACATATACGTTATAAAATTGCCTTGTTACTATAATTTGTTATCAGTTCAAGCTTCAAAGGGCCATGCTGTACTTTTTGCTGTTTTGCACTCAGAAGTTCAATGAATGTCCAGTTGTTGACTTACATTGGTTAAAAGAAAAGAAGACATTTGAAAAAGACATTACTTCTCATTCCTTTATATAGTATTTTCTTACATTTGTGTGTTCAGCACCAGTGACTATAACCCAGATATCTCATATTGTCACATGTGAATCAGCATGAACATAATAATAACAGATCTACAAGAAACAACACGTAGTGATATTTCTCCCCACGGTCGAGCTGATTGAAAGGGTAGACAGAGACAAGAGATCACAGGTTTCCGTACTCAAACCCTTTTTTGCTCCAAGCTCAGTTCAAGGAGAAGCTTCATATTGCATGTTTAGGCTTAGCTAAACAGCCTGCTGTGGAATTCATGGACATTGTAGCAGCTAATGAGATTGTGCATAATGTTGGCCTTCACCAAGGTCTCCACAGTGTCTGAGAACTGCCTCAAATGCCTGGGCATTCTCCACATGAATGCCAAGTGGCACCATCCTGGCTCCTGACAACCTTTAGCTTCGAGATGGTTAGGGCCATATCATCTGTTTTGCATATCCAAATATGGACTGTTGGGTCAGCTGTTAGAGGTGTTGAAGTTGAAATAAACTTATAATTTATCATCCTTATTACAATTTATTCCAAGAGGACAACCTCTTGGACTTGCACTTCCATTTTTTTCTTACTGCCCACTTACATTGTAAAATAAATTGATGTTTCTGTGAAATAATAATAATCACCAAGTAGAGGCCACTTATTAGGGCTGCATTGTTGAGGGCCAAATCTTGGGATGCATCTGTTCAAAACTCTTTTACTAAGTAGGCTAATATGTTTGGCTCCTCAACTGTTTGAAATAACAAAAACTATAACTAAACTGAAACTGTGAGCATGCAATAGCTAAATGTTCATTGTGTTATTTTTTAATGGAGTGGTGTCAGATGGACCGATTCTGTCGAACTGCAGTGTACACGTAAACACAGTGAAAGGGAGCAACACTTAATCCTGAAGTTTTACTGTGTTCTCACGTCTCCAAGCAACTGGTTATTTCTTTTTCCATACAATAAAAAGTAGTAGTAGCATTCATTTTCAGGTGTTACAACTGCAAAGACATTTAGTGGAACAAAATGGAAACTGATTTCTAAAAGGAGGCATTGTGTAAGTCAGAGGTATTATGACCAAGAGACCAGGCCGCACTAATTCCACCATGTGGCCTGTCCAGAGGAACAAAAAAGAGGATTTCTTTTTCTTTATCTAGGCATAGCATGTGTAAATACATTGTATACGTCATGTCCTTTTGCTGTAAGGTTACATAAATGGATTAAAACCTTTCCCATCTTCTTTTGAGTGAAAAAGGTGAAAGAAATAATGCTCCCAATCCATAACACATTTTTGAAGAAACATGGACATTTTTTTATTAATTTTTTCTACCCCCTCTCTCCACAGTTGTGTGAAACAGCACTGTCCCAGGGCTACCTTCCGGCAGTTTTCAACCGCCGCAGTCACAACGGTACCCCGCTCACCACCCTCAAACTGCAGCAGTTTGGTGACCCTGCAGATCTGCGTGAGGCTGTGCGCTACATTCGCTACCGACAGCCTGCAGGGAGACTGTATGCAGTGAGCGAGAGCACCGGGTCAGGTCTTCTCCTGTCTTACCTTGGGGAGTGTGGATCATCCAGCTATGTGACGGCGGCCGTCTGTCTGTCGCCCGTGTTCCGCTGTCAGAGCTGGTTTGAGAATGGGCTGTGCTGGCCCCTGCAGTGGGCGTTGGTGCTCTACCAGAAGATATGTCTCAGCAGGTACGGAGGGAGGAGGGAGGCAAACATGCTGCCATAGGTTAGATATTGAGGAATGGGTTGGCAAAATGGTAACTTTGTAAGGATGATTCTGGTTCATTACAACTTGCACCTTATTTTCATAGTTTTGGCCTTCATTTCTATTGGTTATGATAACATTGTACTCACCTATGTAATGAATGCTGAAATCTGGGATAACAGCAACATCACTACAACAAAATCTGACAATGCAAAAACCACAAGCTATCAGAGGATCAGACAGGTTATAAGTCAGATTTAGAAAGACTGGAGGAAAGAACAAATGTGAGCGCACCTGAAATGTCTACAGGAATCCCTCCTGACACAAGAAAAATATGTGCATACACAACTAAGGCAAGAAGGGTCAGTCAGAGCTGAACCATAAAAATGTTTAGCTAACCTGTGAGTTTGATAAAAAACTGCAATCCCAGATGTCAGCAATTAACCTGAGTACTTATTAACAGGAGTAATGGCCAGAACTACAAAAATAACATTGTATGAAACTGGAATTTTTACTTTAATGACAATAGCAAATACATTATATATCGAAAGGTCTGCAGTGGATTTATGGGTGCAGATGTGCAGTACAGACAAATCCCATCATTTTGCAACATGATGCATGAGTTTCAAGCAAAATTAAAAAGAAAAGAAAAAGAAAGAAATAAACAGGTCCTTTTCTTATGTTTTCAGTTTACTGTGGGAATATTTCATACAGTGTGAAGAAAATGATGAAAAATATAAAATCAGTCACTGAAACAAATCAGCCAAAAAGGGAGACAGGGTTGAAAGAGATTGTAAGAAAAACAGATGCAAGTACTCACTAACCATTTACTGGAAAGGCACAGACAATTAAGGAAACAATCAAGTTACTGTAGCAACAGATTGTCTACTCAGTGTCAAGTCATTGATTCTGAGAGACATCGTGACCCAGGTAAAGTTTCTGGAATCAATGCCACAAAGGGAATATGAGACCCATGCAGCTCTTCAAAATTGATTTACTGGTTTTCTCTGATGTCTCCGTTTATCTGTATGTTTGTGTCTGTGTTCTATTTTATGTGTGTGTGTGTGTGTGTGTGTACTCGGATGATATGCACAGGTACAAGACAGTGCTGGGTGAGACCATACAAACAGACACTCTGTTTTCTAGCTGTTCCCTCCGTGGCCTTGAGGAGTCATTGTTCTGTCAGACTGGACATGTGGGCTCTGCACCAGCAGCACCAGCAGGAACCAGCAGTAGCAGCATTACTTCAGGTGCCTGGGATTCTTACTGGGAGCGCAACGAACCCTTGAGAGATGTGGACGAAGTGGCTATTCCTGTCTTGAGCATGTGCGCTCAGGATGACCCTGTCCGCGGCGACACCCAATCCACGGTGCCCTTGGAACTCTTTGAGACAAATCCACATTTTTTTCTCCTCCTAACTGACCGTGGAGGTCACTGTGGTTTCTCCACCCAGTCTGATGGGAGTGCCCCTGGTGCATTTGGTGCAGTCAGTCCTGCGGTTGTGCCGACCAGTGGGGTGGGGAGCCGTGGGACCAACTGGAGCCACAAAGCTCTGTTGGAATTCTTCAGGGCGACCACAGACTTCTTCGCTGCTGAGGAGAGAGCAAAGCAGCTCGCCGCAAGAAGGAGAGGGCTGGGGGGAGGCGCAGGAGGGAGGGTTTTCCGCCACCGCAGCGTCAGTACATGTAAACGAATGCCAGCGTGTTCCCATAATATCCATGCCATTTACAATTGGCAGAGGTCCTATACACGATGAGGGAGCTTAATGGAAGTTAATGGACTACACTGATGCCTTCTGATATTGTTTGGATTTTGCATGTGAAGGTCTCAGGTTGTTCTCTGCCTGCATGACATTCAGCTATAAAGTGTTGAGGTAGATAAAATTAGAAAAGTGCAGAGGCTGTGAAAATCTAGAGGTCATGGAGTACTTTTAAGTGTTGTTCTCACACATTTAAGATCAGTATAACACAATAATAAAAAAAGGTCACAACTGGCCACAAGCTTGCACGCAGTTGTTATGTTTAACTGCTGAACAGTTGACACTAAACTCTCAAGATGGGTTGTTATATATTTTTCTACAGACTTCACTGCCAGCTGTTAAAACTGAAGGATCCTGTAACAGTTTTATTAACACACATACATCTGCCTCACATTTTACGCAGTTTGCCACATTTTTAGCCACGTTTGCAACCACAACTGCATCGTGATTTGGGACATTTGAAACCTTGACATTTAACGGTTGTATATTGCTGTTAGTCTTTTTATCACTGAAAGGATATTTATTGGGAAGGAAAGAGGCTGAGAGTCTTGTGTCTAGAGTAGAAAGGGGGAAAAATCCAGTGGGAATATGATTTAATTTGAGCTAAATGTCAAATGAGTTTTAATAACTCACACAGTTTTAGTATACAAATTTTACTGTGTATATTATTGAATGTTCTCTACTATATGGGGAAATGCCCAGAATAGAGGGACTCATGTGTGACTGCCACCCAGTCAGCCTTTAGAGGAAAGTCTATGAGATTGTATTTTAATAAGCTGGGTGGCTGAAATCCCCTGTCTCATCTTTTTAACTCTGTCCTGGGATGTTTTCCCCAACCACTCAGGATCTGAAGGAGAGGAAGCTGTGATGGTTACACAATGAGATGGAGTGTTCAAGACTTAGCAGTATAATGTTATTTAAAATTTCCCGACGCTGGTAATTTGTTTATTATTCTCATGCATTAAGCTAATACATTTTACAAATTAATATGATACAGAGTAATAAATATTGTGGTGAAACACTTCAAAAGGCAGCTCAATCAGTTAATAAGCAGGAAAAAGCTGAGGTTCTGATTTTTGTCTTCTGTTGTTTTCTAAAAATGCTATACACTTGTTAAATGTGTTGGAAGATTGAAAAAATAAAATAAAAAAAGTTTAATAAATGAACCAAGATGACAAACTTGGGATATACAATGTGTGTGGGCAATATGTCCTGAAATCTTTCCACTAGTCTTCATTTTTAAAGCACATCACTTTAAAGTTGTGATATGTAGGCTTATCAAACCCCTGCTGAGTCAATGCTCACAGACGCTCCCTATTATAGTACAGACCCCACAGCTATTCCATGTGGTGTGTGTGTGTGTATGTGTGTGTGTGTGAGAGTGACATTTGCTGCAGTGTTTGTTCGCCCACTGAGCCTCATTCACTCAGACAGCTGGAACACAGCAGTGTACACACAGACACACACAAAATGTGTGCCAGCAGACACATTGTCAACATGCATCCTCACCATCACACACACACACACACACACACACACACACACACACACACACAAACAGAAACCCAGAAATAACACAGAAATGCAAACGAGCTGTCACACACATGCAGGATTACATACATATACATGGTCATTATCCAGGAAGATTCACAGTCTCATGCAAAACAAAAACTGCCATGACATTCCCTGACACCATTATTAATACAGATAAGGCTTCCGTAAGAGTAAGCTTAAGTGATGCCAAGCCAAAATCTGGCTCATAATGGACTCAACAGAAATATAAAATATGATGTAATAATAAGAGTGAATGGAAACACACACATTTTCAAAAGTTATTTAATTTCCCCTTTGGTATTCAGTAAAAGCTGAATAGACAGACAGACTCTGTTGCCATTATCAACAGGCCATGTCAATGTCAACAAACAAGTCATCATCAATATTGTAACTGTAGAGGGAAGAGCAGCTGTGGCTTATTCTCTTCCCTGTCTAATTTGCAGCCCTGGGGTTAAACTGTTATCTCTTTGAGCTAAAATTAATCCATTCCATTATCAGGTTTTTTAAAAAAAAATATATATATATATATATATAAAAAAAAAAAAAATTTTTTTTTTTGGGAAAGGGGGGGAAAAAAAAACAAAATGAATTAAATACCCTTGATTTTTTAGTTTTATTTTGCAGATACCATGTACACATGTATGACAGATTGTAAGTAGACTATAAGCATGAATCAGAGCCACAGATGTGTTAAATAGCGAAAGACGCATCAATGGAAGCTGTGTAAGAAGTGGATGGATATCTGTCATATTATTATGTAAGTGCTCATCCACAAATCATTGTTTTTTTCAGCAGTATTTTAGTGTGCTTTATAAAGCATTTCATAGTCAAATGTTAATGCCTTGATTTAAATACTTTACTGTGCTGTACACCATGTGCCTGTCATTGTAAAAAGATCACTAGTGATCACTAGTGTGGAGTGCTCTGTGCTAGCCAACATACAATAAAAAAACAAATGTATTGTGTATACAAATATATTCATGAGAAATAAAGCAATATTTTGGTCATTCATGCACTTTTAACAACTCTCTCAAACTGGTCTCTCACTCCTGTCTAGAAGATGTGTGTTTACTGTACAAACAGTAAAACAAATAAGCATGGCAAGTTTGTCTTTTCTACTGTAAATAAATCGGGCCAGCACATGTTGAAAAAGAGCACATGTGGCAGCAGGGGCACCACAGAAAAAAAGAGCTTTATACAACCCATCCTGTGTTATTGTTGATATTAAGCCTCATAATTTGTGGCCGAAAGTAGACACTGTTTCTTCACAATAAATGCTGGCTTTCATTGGCCTCAAGCAAATTAAGCCATTATGATTGAATTGCCCTTTCCCACTTTGCTTATTCAATTCAGATCCAATAGTCTGCCTCAGTGATCAAGGACTGATTTAATTAAAATGATTGATATTTAATTAACAAAGAACCTGACATTCTCATCACTTTAATTACACTAAATCATAGGTTTTCTAAATTAGGGGAACACACTCTGTTAGATGCGTAGAGATTTGTTGATGTGGGACAACTAGAAGAAAATACATTTGTTTCATCTAATAAATATTTACTGCACTAAAATCGTAACGGGAATAAAGAAAAGGGAGGGATTTTAACAAACATACAATATAACAATCTTCATTCAGGGTCAACAAACATATTTAAAGTACAACATACTAAGTAACTTAACAAATCGTGTATTGGTTGTTGTCCAATTTCTTAAAGAAATGTATTTCCCCAAATGTGAAACTACTGCCTTGGTGCATTTTTTTATTAAAGCTCCAGTGTGTAACATTTAAGAGTACATAGGCAGAAATTAATATATGTTTCTACCGTAGCCCAGTTCAGACAATTAAACACTGGTTCTAGAAATAGCCTTTCACTTTTTTTACAGCCACTGTAGTTTCTCACACACGCTTGGAAGGCTGAGCTGTACTGAAATGGTAACAATCTTCGACTTCACCACTAGATACCGTTAAATCCTACACACTGGTCCTTTAAATACTCTCCAGACTTTGCATACAGTATGCCCAGGACAGACTACAGTCTACTGAGGCTTAGAAAGTCAGTGTACTGAACAACTCAACAAGGGGGAGCAACAAAAAACTGATCACTGAAAACTGAGATCTGATCAGCAGTGAGTAAATTCTGAGAATGTTCACTGTGCATAAGCGCACCTCCCCAAATAGTTTCTCCTTTTGTCAACATGTTTCCTTAAAGATGATCTAATAGCTGGTGTGGTCACAGCTTTCTTTTTGCCTCTTTCACAGAAAATAACAGCAATGCCTGAGATTTCATACAGTCACTTCGGAGATATTTTAGCTAAAAGCATTACGTTATCAGTCTCTTCAGAGCCAAGACAACTAAATGTGATCAGAGAGGACCTAACAACCAGCAGGCCAAAATACAAAGCAGATGTTTAGGTTTGGGTCGCTGACGCTCTAATTATACTTGGTTTGGATGGTAATCAATAAGTGAGGAATAATGTTTTGGTGTTGCTTTATTGGTTCTGCTTCTCTGCAAGTATCCAACAGAGTCATACTGTACACAGGCTATGATCATACCGGTGGGACTTCTTGTCTTCCTGATGTTTACATGAAGTACAACTTAAATAAAACACCAGAGATAGTGTTGTGGACAGATAAAACACTCCCCCACTTTTGCTGAACTTTTTTAAGCGTGTTATACGACTCTCAGTTTTCTGTTTATTATATCTCAGGTTCCGATGTTTGTGTGCTAAGAAGTAATAAAAAAAAGTTTGATCTATTATGGTGTGTATATTTGACATGTTGGCTCTGGCTAGAGTTCAGCCCAAAAACTCTATGATGACCTTTGACATTCAGGAGGGAGTCGGCATTGACAACTTACGCATGAACTGCACTAAATTGACCACAAAAAGTAGTTTTATTATTCAGGGCATATTTACTTGCTGACTATAACAAGTCGTTTGCGCAATACATTTTTTATGAAATGTGAGGCTGTAAAATATTTACAATACACCTGCAGTTTTTCTAATGCAGTATTTACCACCACACAGTTCAGTGAGGTTATCAAGTGAGCATGTCCCATCGTGTTTCATTGAGTTTGGCCTGAGACCCAGGGCTGAAATGGTCCACTAAGCTGTTCAGAAATCCAGTTATATTAGCTTTCTTACATCTTGTAGTACAAGTTAAAGTTTGTTTTTCCATTTTCTGTACAATTAGATTGGCATATAAAATTTCTTCCAGTTGGGATTCATAATAATGTTGTCCTTGGGATCAATTATTTCTTTCATGTTTTCCATTTTGTTCTTTGAAGGTAATTTAAAGTGCAGCAATGAAAAAAAACGCCCACAGCCAACACACTTGGAGATATCCCCTAGAAGATTACTTTGATCAGTGGCACCATCTTGTGGATGTTGTAGGGAAGAGGCTGGATCTTTCTAGTTCAAAGAGGGAGAAGCGGGTTTGAGTGTTCAATTCACACATAAATTGTAATCCTTCTCTATTTATTGGTTACTTTCTGTGTGTTTGTCGAAATTTGGCATTGCTTTGCAACATTTTTCAGTTATTTTAATTGAGGGTACAGTAGTACAAGAAGAATAAGAGAACGGCGTGATGGGGTCCTAGACAAACTATTACATTTATTGGGAATTTTAAAAGGGTTTCAATAATTTTGCTTTCAAACTAATTAAGTGACTTTTGGAGCAAAAGGTGGAGCAAACGAAGACAAGCATTAACAGGAAATACAACCACTGTGAGTGTTTGGATCACATCATCATTTATTGCAGCTTTACAGCCATGAAGCTTTAAATATTGTAGGTCTGTCTGCTTCCCTGTGACCTGGTTTTACAATGATGCCTTTATCAGGATCACTCGACCTACTTGCCTATCCAAATTATCCAACAATGTCACCTGACGTCGCCATGGAGACCTCCTCCTGTTCTGCTGCAGCGGCCAGCAGATGGTAGCATCAACAAGGTTTTGGGCCTGGAATGTTCCACGCTCTGACTTTTTCCAGGGGTTGACTCTGCTCTGATAGACACAATGACGCAGCTATCTCTGCTTTTGGCTTGGAAACTGTCTGTATATTTAGCACTTCATTTAAAATTAGAGCTCAGCACATGGGGAATAACTTAAGCTGGCAGTTTGAATAGATATCTGCCGAGTCACACAAATTGGACTCACACATATATCCATAAATACTATGTTAGATGTAAAGTGGAAGTTAAACTTTCTGGAAACATAAAAAGTGTTTGACTAAGATTTTTTTTTAAATGTTGCATTCTCAGTATCGATCCTTATTTATACAACAGAGGAAACAACAGATCATCTTCCTTAGAAATTCTGCATTAATGAAATGTGTTACAAAGGTTACTTTATGTCGCATGACTCCATATTAAAGAGATGGGGACAACTGAGTGTTCAAGACGTCCTGATTAGTTATAACTACTTGCATTGGTATGATTGAATGTAGACAGATATACTTTACTTGCACACTGCTGACAAATGACTCCATTGTAATCCCTTTCCAGGAGCAAGGTTGCCAGAGCAAAAATCAATGCAAAAAAACAGATAACAGTAGCAACTGTGTAATGTGCATAAGAATGAGTTCCTCAATCTGAGCTCTAAAACTTCCAGCAACACATTGTTCTCATTACTATTTAATATATCTTTCTTTGAGGGGTGTTGAGTATTTCATTTCAGAACTGGTGTGCTGGTGAATGAATATCAGCATAAGTCATTATTTTCTTTGCATTCTTGCTCGGTAGTGAAACATGTGTTCGCCGTCATCTCACATGAACAGTGTACCTTTGGTGCTCATTGGTATATCCGTGTACCATGTGGTTGGACTCTGAGCCTCTGTGTGGGTGCACCTTGGATTGTGGCCCGTCTGATAGTGGCTTTATATCCTGCTTAACGTTTATTTAATGCTGCAACTTATTAGCAATGAAATCCCATTAAATAACCCTAAAATAGAATCTTGTGTTTAACAGTGTTTGGCCGGTTAATGATTACACAACTAAACTAAACAAAATGTTATCTAAAAAACCATAAAAACGTTTTGACATAGATTACTCAGTTTGTGTCTGCTTTTGGTTCACTAATCATTAAATAATTGATGGCCTGATCACTGATAATGAGACACATGTAGCTGGTCAATGGATGCAGGACTAACATTCTGCATCAAGATTGGGTAAATAGGAACCTAAACAGCTTCATGTTCCCATGATTTGGTAATTGTTGTAAGTGTCTATTAAACAGCAATGTAATATGATAATAAGTGATAATACTGATTCTGATAATAAGTATCAGTACAAGGCAAAAAAGGAAAATTTGAAACTACAACAGAGCCACAAAACGAGTAATTAATGTAAAGGTAAGCTAATCAGAAACTATGAACTGAACTGAACTGAATTGTTAAATTACTGTACAATTATAATGTAGTTTTATAACAAGAGCATTTAAAAATGTCCTTTCTGTTCACTGTGTGCTAGGTTTCCACAGGGCCAGGTTGGTAAGCTTTCAGCTTTAGTAGATTAAATGTTAGTGTAAATCTGAGCAGATCAACTGGTTAATTCCAAAGCAATCAGAAAGTATGAGGAAACAAACCACCAATGTTGGGAAACACAAAGCAAATGTCCCAGTTATTTGGGTAACCATAGGAATTTGAAGAAAGACTAAACTAGATACAGTATTGTACTGTTATACTGAATGTTTTTGAAAGTGTGATATCATCTGCATTCTTGTTGCTCTTTTCTCTTGATTTGTGGCACAGTGTGTGCCAGTGCACTGGACTGAACAGCTCAGGTTTCTACATTTGAGCCTAAAAGGAGACAGAGAAAGAAGAGCAGTTATAAAGTTTAACATTCACTTAGTGGAGACCAGCTGAAAATGCACAAAATATATGTACTGGAATAAATGCACAGAAATAGGATACTATCCAAGGTGGTGATATAATATTATATGACTTGTGTACTATTGACTTGTGTACTATTGACGTGTACATTGCACAGTATTTGTATTTTGTGATATTCATAGACATTACTGGTCATCAGTGGGTGTTACGTTGTACTTTTCTGTGGTTTGAGTGGGCAAGAAGTCAGAGAAATTAAAGATACAGAACCTTACAAAGTAAGTGTAAGTTATATATTATTTATTTACATTTTAATCATAAAAATGATTCTTACTGCTTGTTAAGCAAACCATTTGTTTTTTTTAGCACTGTGTTCTGTGCTACAAGATGTAACAGAAAATCAGATTTGTCCTGATACCAATGGCAACATACAAGTAACATTCACTTTTCTTTACATTTATTCACATGAAAACCAGTCCTAACCCAGAAATCGCTTTCTAAATCACAAAGGAAACTAACAGTATAATTATGCAAATACAAGTCTCGGGAGGTTTACTTGTTTTCCCCCCATTTACAAATATAAGTATTTCAGAAATGCCAAACATTTATTTAAGCACCTGCAAAAGGCGAAATGGAGCCAACATGCTGAAAACTGTTTTCAGCAAGTCTGACTCCCGCTCCACAATTTTCCTGTCATTTACACCACAAGTGACGTACAAGTATCTCAGACTCAGGCTGCAAGTATTTGTGGCTAGCCTGCAGCGGATTCCTTAACTGTCACATTGCATGGGTTATACAGGGTGTGGCCATTCTCTGCTGGCGAGGAGCTGTTCAACTTAGCGTATCCACCAGCTAATGTGCGCTTGTTTTATTCTTGTTTGGCCTGAAAGGGACAGGAGAAAGGACAATAGAGAGAAAAGAGAGGGAAATGAGGGTGAGAAAGAGGGAGACAAAGATCATATTGCTTGTCAGCTTGTACTGCTGTGTGAGTGTATGCATCTCGGTCTGCACATGTTGCATGTGTATGCATGTTCTTTTCTCTGTACGATGAGGTTGCTGGTAGGTAACCACCTCTCCTTCGGGGTAAATTGGAGTCAGCTAACACTGGAAGATCTAATGCAACTTGACAGTTGGCCTGGTCTGCCCAACTGTCTCTGCACACAGTCCAAACAGCCCTGGCAACTAAAACCAAAGCATCTCTCTAGACAAGAGTACAGAGTCACCTGCAAGCTGCGTCAGTCCTGGTTTATTTTGTCTCAGTTTCAGGAAAATAAAACACAGTGGCTTTTGTCACATATTTGTCGCTGAAATGACAGAAATGTGCAGTCACTGATACTGTATTAAGTTCTTAGTGACCAGAAAGACCCAGTTTCAGATCAGCCCCACTCTGACTATAATTATTAGCTTTAAATGCAATTCAATTCCACAATTGTATAATAATATAATTATCAAACAAGGCTCTTGATAGAGCAGTGGAAGGAGATTGGGTTTGCAGTAGTTTTCCAGGCAGCTGCAGTCGGACCAGAGTTTAAAGGGCTCAGCTTGGAGATCTACGTCAAACTTCTCTCTGATTTTCTCTCATTTGTATTCTCACACTCATTGCCGCTGCCTGTAAAGCTATCTTGTTTTTGCTTTTTCTCTCTCCTTGTGCAACCCATGGAGTCTTGTGCAAGGCAGTGTGCTGTATGACAGAGCAGCAGTAGATGAGGGCCAGAGTGCAGCAGGTGGGCTACCCAGACACAGCAGGACTCATCTTTCCCCTCATCTGCAGCACACCAGTCCGGTACAGTATGACCATACAGTGTCTTAATCTCTCTTTTTTTCTTTTCTGCCTCTATCATCTTGTGTCTCCTAGATGCAGACGGACAGAAAAACACACGTCTGACAGTTCAGCAGTGAGGGCAGGGCCTTTGTCCCAGGCAGCCAGTTTGTTCTTGTTCTGTTGTGTTTTACAGTACAGTCTTACATAAGCAGCCCATGAGCAGCTGCTTTCAAAATGGACTCCGGGATGCAGTTTCTTCCACATAGAAGCACACACATACATACTGGCACACAGATATCCCATCTGTCCCCAGATGCTCATATTATGTACGCACAAAAACAAAAGTTTCTTCCTTAGACATATTTGAGGTCCACTGTGTAATATCACTGTGTGCGATAGCGAGGCGTCACCGGAGGGTGTTTCCTTGCCCTTGGTGCCTGACTGGGCTCTGATGAGGGCCACAGATGGGGACTGACGGGGAGGCAGGAAGGAGAGACAGAGATGGGCAGCGAGTGAGGAAGGACTGAGGCAGAAAGGGAGAGGGGAATGTAGGAGACGACAAGGGAAATTAAACTGAAAGGAGTGAGGAGGCAAGGGAGGGAAAAGTAGAAAGAGAGGAACAAGAATGAAGCGAGAGGAAATAGGAAGTAAGGAATAAAATCATGGAAAGAGAGTAAATAAGACCAAAAGGGTGGACCGGAGAGACGAGAGCAGTGTGTGTGTGTGTGTGTGTGTGTGTGTGTGTGTGTGTGTGTGTGATGCTAGCAGCGTTTGTGTCCATGCACGTGCAGAGGAAGCCTCCCTGGAAAAATACCAGCCTTCTTTCTCATTTCTTTCACTGATGTGTCTCATCACAGTCCATTTAGCTGTTCTGCTGCACACCCATCCACCACTGCCACCCTGGTGGTGGCACCCTGCCCCTCTCCTCTGCCCCTAGTCTGTCATTTCTCTCATTCTTTTTCTCCTTCCTGGTTCCCTTCTTTTCTTTCATGCCAGGGCCATTACAATGTAAGAAAGTAGTATGGCCTCAAGATGTCACTGTTCTTAATTTGCATTTATATGCATTTTGGCTCTAAATGTGAGCTATTAGTGCACTTGGGAATTGAGCAGTCTGTACCTGAGACTTAAAGCTTTTTTAACTTTTTTTATGTCAACAAAGACAAAACAGCGACGTTTTGACTAAAGACTACTTGTGCTAGAGCTAGATCTTTGAACTGGAATTACTGTAGGTTTAAAAATAACTAACTAACTAATAGATGGCTTAAAAAAAAAACTAGGCTTCAAACTGCAGAAAATATACACAAAACCTTTTCAAACTTTACAATCAACATTTACTTAGGTGTTAAAAAGACCTGATTAAATAAAAATAATGGATTTGAGAAGTACAAACCACTCTTTTCTGTTAACAGGGGCAAAAAAAAGTAATAGACTGCTATTCAGATTTATAATATAACTAGAATAAAAGAGATAGTTCTGTAGTGTGATTGGTACCTCATGTTCAAGCTAGTGAATAACTGGCTATTTATAGAAGCAGGAAGCGAGCTTCTGATGAGTCACTGCTACTTCCTAAAGAACCGACTGCAGGCCCAGTGCAATTCACAGTCTTCTAATTATCCACATACTTTACCCAAGCAGACGACTTACAGACAAAATAAACACACAAAAATAGAAAATTAGAGTTAAGGTATGCTTTTGTATGCCAAGTTACGGAGAACACACAAGTCAATTTTCCATCAAAATGAGTCATGATTAGTGCTGGGAACTTTGTGTGTTGTATTGCTTCAGCGTACACGGGTCTAGACCTCAAAATATATTTGATAGTTTTCAAGTATTGGGTGTTGCGCACTTCTCAGGCCATATGATATGTGGGTTATCGAGTACAAGTAAGCATTATCCTCTCAAAATATTAAGCTGTGCTATGTAAAGCCTACATAGCCTTACATATATAACTTAACTGACATAACTAAAATACTTATTTTAACAAAATGCATGATCTAATCAAGTTCTTTGGTGCCCAATCATACCAAGTAATCTTGATGCCTCAACCAAACTAAACTGCAACTGTTTGACAATGTTTACCACATGTTTATTATTGTTACGAAGTCAACAATTATTGTTACCAAGTCAACGATGGTCGCCTGACTATGTCCTTTCCTGCTCGTCCAAAACTCCAGGGACAGTGTGTATTTTTGTAAAAGCGGCCTTTTTAGCTCAGGCTTTTGTTTTAATAAGTGGAAGGAAAACTGGGCCTTCAGTTCGATGTTCGGACTGTTGGGGTTTGGGGAATAACTGGCCATCGGAACAATGGACAGTTTTACCTACAGGTACAAATTAAGTAACCTACCTAAATGCAAAGCAATTATTAACACAGGCACAAAATATTATCCAACTATCAACCCAACTGCAGAAGCAACTCTTGACAACGTCCGTAGATGGTCAAAAATTGTATCCAAAGGCTAACTGGCTAACTAGCCCTGAGTCTCTACTGACTGACTGGTACATGAACAAATCTAGTTCAGCAAGTAGCTACGGGAAGTGGAAGTGTCGAGAGCAGCAAGTATGTACGTGAGCCGGTATCTGCAGCAGCCCGATCTGTTTATGGTTTACTGAACGTCCTCAGCAGCGACAGCATACAGCTGCTGTAAGCCCCAAGGGGAAAACATGAACCAGTCAGTCACCACCGGCACTACTTACAGCAAGCCAAAATCTGTAATACAATACATTTATATGGATGACAGTAAGTTTGGTAAAATACAAAAGCTGAGTAGGTGGGAGAAGGCAAGAGCTTTTGTCAGTATCCGTGTCAGAGAGTGAGCAATTGCTATTCCCTGGAGGCAGTTCGTGCCAGTGTCGACCTGGTACATATCAAACTCACAAAAATATCAGCATAAAGAAATTGTTCATTCATTTTTGGCCAGCTCTAGTCATGATAAGCAGTGAAATTCCTCGACTGACTTGTTTAGTTACTCTGCACAGAATTATCAAGGTTGCGAGACAGATATTTCTCAGCAGAGAGACCACTCACTCAGCTGCTGAGGGTAAACTCACAAGATTCAGAGGCACTTGTGTGGAGGAAGTTTTAGTGAAACAAACACTTAAATAGGACACCTGTGGTGGCTTAATCCGCTTACTGTAATGCAAAGTCAGACAGGTTAATGTGGCAGGAAACCAGGATGGGGCTCACCTCACCAAAGCTCAGGCTCATTCTGTAATACTGTCTGATTGTTTGCTTTAAGAACATCACAGAAATTTGCAGAGACAATGCAGTATGCAACCTCCCGCTTCTATTGTATGTATATGTGTGTGGCTGTGTGAGTGTGCCTGTGTGTTTGGGCAACACACACACACACACACACACACACACACACACACACACAGTATGATCTCCCTTCTTTTCTGAAGGCACAACAAGGTTATGTTGTGTATTGAAACACCAGTTAGTCACCCAGCACCTTGAACACAAACTCAGAAAACTTGGCCAAAAAAAAAAAATGACATGAAAACACAAACAAATTAATAAACGTTCTCATTAGATATATATATATATAAAAAAATTACATTACATTATTTAATTACTCAGCTACAAAAAAAAAAAAACTACATTTCTAGTGTGTAATTTCCGTACCTAGAAAGATCTTTTAAAGGTCCAGAAATGGAACATATAGGAGCATCTATTGGCAGAAATGGAATATGACATGCGTAGGTATGTTTTTAGTATAATCACCTTAAAATAAGAATTGTTATGTTTCTGTTACCTGAGAATAAACCTCTTATATCTACAAACGCTGTGGGTTGCATTCCATGGAGGCCGCCATTTTGAACCACCATGTTTCTACAGTAGCCCAGAACGGACAAGCCTAACCCTAACCCTAATTTGTCCTGTTCCAGTACAAGCAAATAATGCATTCATATCATATCATTCAGACCATAATTATGAACAGCAGAGTCAGAAAATAATGCTCATGACAGCCTCCGAGTTGTAAGGTATTGGACATTTCTGACAGTCCAATAATCTCCCACGTGGTTTAAAGAGCTATGGAAATGTCAACAAAACTGGAGCAAAATGGCTGCCACCATCACTAGCAGCTAAATAAAATTTTAACACTAACTCAGTCTATTAATTCATTTAAAAAGGTGCTTCAAACTGCTCAAGATAAATCGCATGAAAAAATAAGCTAATTTAAGCTACTGAAATGGTGTGACTACAAAGTTAGCAGTGGCAGTAACCATCCTGGAAAATGCATGAATGCTCCTGAGTCAGAATAATGGGAGGTTATTCTTTTCTTCCTATTTAGCATAACCGCTAGCAAACATGTTACGTAGTCTATCCTCTGCACACACAAAGAAGAAACTGATCATTCCTCCATCATACTACTGTGAGACAGCAAAAAGCTGACGCTCAAATTGCAGAAATAATTGAGTATTGCCGGGATTAGCATCTGCGATGTAAATACCAAATTTACCATCTCTTCTAATGGCCACGGTATACTTTCCTGAAAGCAGTCCCATTACTGAAACACTGCTAATATGCGTTGCTGGCTAACACCGATTATTAGCTAACAGTTACAGGAGAAACGCATAAAAAAACCTGCCAAAGCATCAACCCATAACACTGTATCTGTCTGAAATAACCCTACAAAGTCAGACATTTTCCATGATCATCCCTGTATGCATAAAGTAATTTGTCAGAGTAAAAACTACTGCTCAGCCACCAGTTATTCCCCATGTGTGTCATTCGTTCTGTCTGGCTGCATGTCTGGGCATGTCGCAGAAAGGCCTGACCCACCCAAAGTCTGAATCTGGCTGCCTACATGACTGCTTTCATGAAGGGTGTGAAGGGGTAGAGAGGGGTTTGGGCTAATGAAGGGACTCGGTGGGAAGAGGAGACTGACGGCAGGAGGGGAGGAATCTCGGGAGGAAGGGAAAATGTGGGTCAACACAGTCAAAGCCCTGTCACATGTTCCAGTCAGCTGGAATCTCGCCTCTAGTCCAAACCAGAATGTTATGTAAGAGGTTATTGATCCGTGAGAGTGCATGTCGGAAAACGGAGTGCCAGTTGGGGCTGAGGCATCTCGCTGGTCTCTCTGCCGCAATGCTGTCACATGGTGTCACAGCATGGAAAGCAGACATGCTAGAGTATTGCTGGAGGTGCTTACGGACTGCCACAAACTGAGTATGAGGTTTTGAGTTAAAATGAAACAGTTTGGATGATGGTAATATTTAACCGACTGGTGTGAAAAAGCAAGCCCTGGCACTTTGATACTGAGAAAAAGAAAGTGCCTCAGAGTGGCCTGTCAGCTTTAATAGCTACCACTTGTCACTGACACGTCTGATCTCAAAGTCTCCCTATCGGAGTGATGTCATCACTTTCAGCGGCCACGGTTATGCCAGCCTGTCTCCAACTATTAGCCTCAACAGGCCTTGCCACGTCATTTCTTTCTTTTCTTTTTAGTAACGGAGGGATGCATTTCAGTCACTATCATCATTAGAAGTTCCAAGCATCAGACAAATAAGGGTGTTTGGAAAGAATGGAGGTTGGATCAGACTGTCTGAGGATAATGTGTTCCTTTTCCACGAGCAAGGCTAATCATATCAGTAAGTAGGCCTTGGCCGTGCATGTGGCAACCAAGATAAACCTTATGGAAATGCTGTTCTCTGAGAATTCGGGCACGGCTGCGCATTGCCTTGGCCTTCTAGTCCTCACATGCAAAGGGATCAGACTTCCCTGTTTGCTGTGTGGAATAGTGGGTAATGAGTAGAAGAATTATATAACAGAGACACACAGAACAAGGTAACTCTTTACACCTAAAAAAATCTGCTACACCTGCAGTTCAGAGGTTAGTGTCAACTGTGCATGCAATGCATAAAAAAAACCCTCTCTCTAGTTAATCCTGGCTGCAGTTACATGAATGAGCATGGTTGACATCACAGCCACAATAAGCTTATGAAACAGCTGGATGTGGATCACATGAATCAATGAGGAAACAGCTGATTCTCTTTTCTCTTGAGCTGTGAAGGAAATAGGTGATTTCTTAAGGTGGTTCAGGGTTCAAGTTAGAACATTTCCTGGAACAAACAAACTCAACGTGGGGAGGTGACGGAGACCGAGGGCAGTGGTTACAGTTCACTGACAGCAGGAAAGTACAACGAGCACAGGAACGAGAGCACGAGGAGGACAGCACTTTGGACCAATGTCTAATCTACAAGGAGCAGAATTATTACTTTATCTGCAATTGTCATGCTTTTTGCATTCATCTTGTAGCATGAATAGAAATGAAATAGTGGTATGTAAATATTAATTTTAACATTCGTAACCCCCTCCAGCATTCCTTTAGTTGCCTAACAACCCAGCACACCAGAACAACTCACCTGACATCAGCAGAATTCCATCTTTGCATTTACTGGGAGAAACACTGAATTTGTATAGCTGACAATTCATTGTTTGAATTTACAATTTGAATTGTCAGCATGAAGAAGAAAATTAACATTTCAGAGAGGCCATTGTGGCATTTTACATGATATCATTTTGTTTTGTGAAAGGCCATTATCAGGATACTAGATTGTGTCTCCAGCGGCAGTCAGGTTGACAAAAACTCAGATAATGTAGAGAGATTAAACAAAACTTTAGTTTGATAAAGATGTCTTGTTGCCAATGGCTACCAGTCATTTTGCATTTTTGACATGGAGCTGGATTGAGACGACAAATGACTCATGTCACTGATGTTTTGCTACTCACTGAGGTTTTTTAAACAATTGTTTGACATTTTGGGAAATGTCTCTGGCTCTGTCCAATGGTGGTAATTAGTGAGCTTTGGTGGTGCTGGTAGGACAAAGCCAGGCTAGCTGTTAGAGACCAGATAGTAGTAGGTCTAATATTGATATTTTCATCCATCCCTCAACAAAAAAAAAGCAAGTAAGCATATTTCCCTCAATGTCTTTACTTTTAATGATATGAAGTTGTGAACTATTTCTTTAAGAGGCCCCTTCTTGTCTTGCAGAGGTGGCTGGGATGCTGAAGATGGCTGCAGTTGCTGAATTACTGCTAGCTACAGTATATATATAGCTCCTGTCTTGTCATAGAGGTGTGCTGTGCTATGCTGACTGTTGCAGCCCTGACCAGAACAATACTCAGGAGTATTCTTCTCCTGTGGCCTAATGGAAGTTTCCACTGCTGCTCCCAGACCTGACTTCTTCACAATACTGCCCAGTGTTACAGTACAGAGAGGAAGAAGGAACAGTGCCCGACCAGATTATAATGTGGGTCATTCAATCTATAACAGAGCTGAAAGGGCCAAATCATTAGCAGCTGCAAATCTGTGTACCAGTGTTAGGATGACTCGGCCATTCATGTTTGAGGAAACAGATTATAGGAAGGGGAGGATGGAATAGATTCTTATTGTGAGAAATGAAGACCATCTTTAGAGTGATATTCTCCAGAGAGCGACTTAAAATACAAATCAGGTCAAAACTAAACTTTCATGACATAGAGTCCATTCATAGTAATCATTACTAAAAGTGTATCAAACTCAAGTTCGCTGAAGCCCCTGAGCTGAAGTCTAATTCAATATTCACTTCATACAGACAGAAAAACCCTATAGTGAGTACTGACACAGTCTGACGCGTATGGATCATTTTGCACCATTACTGATGGGTGTAGTGTTGCATAATGGTGGTTTATACAGTACGTATCACCAAGGTGAATCATTGCATTGCAGGGTTTCAAGCAAACTATTACTGGGATTTGATCAATGTCAATGATCAATGAAAATGTGTCCCAGTGCGCCACGAGGTATATCATTATCCTTATGTGGTTTTGTATTGCATTGTTTTGTATGAAATGTGCTTTACTGAAGTTTTATTATTATCTCTATTATCAACTTTTTGGCACTATATATTGCTCATATTTTACACATAGAATTAAGAGCTCAAGCTGCTAAGAGGGATTGGGATTCATTTAAAAGTACTATGTAAGTACAACAACTCCCTGCTCAACCAAAATGATTAAATTATATACACTTTTCAAGCAACATGGTAGGCTAACCCAACCACAGTCACCACAGTGCCCCCTTCACATGGCTGCCCAAAAATGATTTCTTGTGATACCACTTATTAAAGCAAAGATGTTACCCAATGTTGCACTGGGTAATTCTACAACAAACATCCATATATCCAAATGGCCAGTGGAATAACATGGGTGTAGCCCTCTAATGGACTCTGCACGGCCTTAACTGACAACCCTGCACAACAACCTGGGCCACATACTTTCGTGATCTGCAAAAGAGAGAGGGAGTGAACACTTGGCCTGATTTTGAAAGTGCATTTTTCAGCTTCCTTCAGAGGGCCGTAAGCCGGCACGCTGGCCCTTTAAATCGTTGCAAAGTGTCATCTCACACGCACTCAACTTTGCTGAGTCATTGGGTTCAGACTGCTTTTGTAACCTCCACCCAGCAGGGCTTCTCATTGGCTTCAGTCTCCACACAGCACTCCACGTGGTTGGCTGCCAGCACTACTAATCAGTTTCTTTTCACCAGAGGCATTTCTTAAAGTGACAGAGGTGCTCCCCTTACTCCCTTGTGACTGATCTCTAACAGACAGTCTGAGAGAACCAGACCCAAGAAGCCCATAGGAGTTTAGTTGTGGGGATTTTGGAAAGAGAGAAGCTGTGTGGGGGATGAAGAGAAAGACAACATGGGTGGCAGAGTAGTGGAGCAGATGAACACTTATGGTGGTAAAATCAGAGACTGAGGAAGAGTCAGCATTCTGGAGTAAAGGCAGTGACAGGAGAATAGGTGTAAGTGAGACCTCTGACATCTAACAGGCCGAGAAGGAGGTCATTGGATGTCAGCAATTCAAAGCTGTTTTACTGAGTCAGTATATAAACCTGAAAAAGAAAAATAACTCCCTGTTCAAAGGTGCACCTGAATTCTGTGGACAATTATTTGGTGAAAAGTCTTGACACTTTGATAGAAAGAGCTAAAAATGAACATGATCACATGGCTGAGGAGGGTGTTTTAAAATTAGTATTCACCTGATCAGAATATTTTGTCTCCTTTTTAGCATATTTAAGTAGCAGTGAAAAGATACATGTAGGCCTAAATGTTGCATGAACATTAAAATGTATAGAAGCAGATTTTTAGCCTCATTAGCGGTGTGTTTATAGGGATGGCAATGTCAGTCTTTCAGACGGTTTGTTGGTCGATCCACCACTTTGGTCCAGACTGGAATATGTCAACCACTGGATGGATTCCGATGGAATTTGGTACACAAGCCTACTGATTTTGGCGATCCTTTGACTTTTCCTCCAGCGCTTCCATGAGGTTGACACTTTTGGTTTTTGTATGTCTCCACAACTATTGAATGGTTTGCCATGAAATTTGGTACAGATGTCCGTGGTGCTCAGAGGATGGATTTAATAACTTTGGTGGTCCTCTGACTTGTCACCGGGCAACCATCAGGTCAAAATTTCCATTTGATCAATTCTTTGTTTTATGACCAAAGTTGCGAAACTAATGATATTTCTATCAGCCTCAGTTGTGTGTTTAGTCATAATAAGCCAATGTTAGCATGCTAACACACTACACTAAGATAGTGAATATGAAGATTATACCTGCTAAACAGCATTTTAGCATTGACATTATGTGCATGTTAGCATGCTAAAGTTAGCATTTAGCTCAAAACACCACTAAATACAGCCTCACAGAGCTGCTAGTATGGATGTAGACTTACAGTCTCATTTCAGTAGGCTACATATGCCTACTGACCTTACCTGCACAAAGTCATGAAAACACATAAAATAAAACAGCCAAACAGATATAAATATTACCTGCTAAACTTCTCTTAATTCAGTGATCAAAAAGGTGATGACAAGTCATGCTACCAAATTTCTTTACTAAAATCTCTTTATGATTGAGCTGCACTTTCGAGAACCATAATACCTTGATCCTGAATGTCCAGGATGGTTTGGTAATATCCTCTGCAGTCTGTCAGTGTTGAACCGTCTGACTTATTGCTTCAGGCTCTCAATTTCATCTGTGAGAGTTGGTCTCGCTCACTCGAAGCAGAAAGTCCCCCACCTGTTGTAGTGTGTGACTATGCAATGTGTTCTCTCTGTTCAGCTTTGGAGAGAAATTACCTGGCTTGAATAGTTTCCAGATTGCTCTTTGTCTGGCAGAGGTGCCGATTGCTTCTTGGAATCTATTTAAGAGAGGGATTTATGTACTCTGCAAGCAAGATCGCAATTGAGGGAGGGGGAGAACCGAAGGAAGAGGAGAGACTGAACACAGTGAAAAGACAGAAAAGAGGAGGTTGTATTGAAGTGAGAGACATATGGATGGAAAATGTGTGGCACTAACTAACAGGGTGTACTGCTGCAATTAAATCACATCATTGTTTTTGAGTCTGTGTTGTGTGGTTATGAGAGACACAGGAAGTAACAGCATTATGGTTTCCACTGATACACTTAAACACGTCACAACAGAGGCAAAGTGGAAAGGCATGCTAACTCTGTGATGCAAGTCTTTTCTAAACAATCTTTAGAAAGCTTTTTTCTTTTTCTGCAACTCATGCTGCTTTCTTAACGCTGATTCACTCAGGCTATATTTGTAAAATAACAGTGGAGGTATGCTACCTCAACCTTTTCAGAAATAATAGTTATTTAAATAAGTTTACATGCATCAGAAGATCTAAGGTAGTACCTAGTATATGCACACATTATTTACATCCAACCACAGTTCTAATGATGATGAATAAATAAGTTACATAATGTTTTAGGGGCACCAATGTTTCTTATGTTCCCCTAATTATTGAATTATTGTGATGTAAAAAAATTGGCAGTTACCACCACACAACCACAACTTGTTTGCATAGACAACATTTTGTATGAGACCATAGGTACACTGAGTACTGCAAGTTTCTTATATGAATATTAGTATTCAATCATTGTTTTACTGTTATTCTGCTTTTATTCTTATAACCCATCATCGTACAGTTGTAACTGACTGTTGAATGAAATTCCACTCTAAGCAAGAGCAGCCACTAAACAGGTTGCAGATGTGATGAGACTGAAAGGCGGCTGATTAGCAATTCAGATTACTAAGCAAGCAATTTAGTCTTCAATTAAATTTTGACTAATGTTGCAAAGGAACATTTGGTGCACTGTTCTTCTGATTCCTTTCTCCTACTGGCCTTCTGTTATATGTGCAACACCATAGTTGAAGTGGAGTAAAGGGAAAAATCTTTCATCTAATTACCAAAAGTTGACAATGATTTATTATGGCCAATTGTCATCAAGCTAAACAATCCCAATGTGCATCCAAAACATCAACATCTAGTCAAAGCAACAGACAGCTTCTGTATAGACCATGGACAACATATATAAAATGATCAGAGCTTCCGGGTCTGTGAAGTGAAGCCAACGCAAAGTATCTTAAACCTACATTCTATGTAAAGTCCAGCAGGGAGAGATCCAGGGGCTGTAACAAAAAACAATACCATGCACTCTTATGCAGAAATTACCCAACTTCCTACTTGATTTATTAGCAAACAGTTTCCCAACGAGTTTATGGTCTCAGACGCTAGTTTCAAGTCTTCTTCCATACAGCATGATGTTCATTTAGGTAATTATGTTCCAATTTAGAGTAAAATAGATCATAAAGCAGAGCATGCTTTAGGGCGTGGCTACCATGTAGCATTCCCAGCACAACGCACCAGATCAAACTGTCAAACTCAACAGTGCTGATCAAATACCAAGCAAGATTCTGGTATTGCATTGCGTATTTCTTAATTGAAATAGTTTCAGAAACATATTTTAGTGCACTGTTTAGCTGTACTACGAGATTGTGTGTGACCAGGCAAGCTGCCATTGTTTCCTGCTACTGTGCAGCCAATGAGCGCAGCTCAACTAGCAGTATATCACCTCCACTGGCTCCGACAAAGTGTCATGGCGGTACTTCACAAACCAATGGGTGATGTCACGATATGTTCACACTTGGCATAGTCACAGGTTTCCAGGAGGATTCAGGTGGCAAATTCATCATGTCCACTCCCATGAAGGAACGGACCACCTCTCAATATAAAGCAAACCAATATAACAAAATGCAGGTTAAGGTCTCAAATACTAAAGTTGGGACAAATCTTTTGTGACTTGATGTCATAAAAAGGGAACATTATGTTTCACAAATGTATGGCAGAACTTTGCTGTTGGATAACAGAGGTTCCAGTTTTTCCAGTCTGTTTGTCAAACCATTTACCTTCACATATCACTGAAAGATGTCTCAAGTAAAAAGTAGTTAATCTCACCCTTCTCTCGTCTATCCTTAGTAGTAGTTTCTCTGTCAACCACAATGATATGATGGTGTTTATCTTAAAAGTTTTTATTTTACAAATCATGCATGATGATCTTAATTTGAAACAATCAAAAGCTTTGACCATGGCATTCTTCAGTTCAAATATAACTTGCTCAGTGCACAGGATTACCACTTCTACTTCTACTAGACAATTAAAAGGATTCACTATAAATTCCTACAAAGGGGGGGGGGTTTTTTTTTTTTTTTTATTTTTTTTTTAAAAAGAAAGTTTTTTATTAAAAAAAATTTTTTTTTTTTTTAAATTTTTTTTTTTTATTAAAAAAAAAAATAGGTGAAAACCTATTTTTTTTTTTTAAAAAAAAATTAATAAAAAAAATTTTGGGGGGTTTTTTTTTTTTTTTTTTTTTCCCCTCCCCCTTTCTCTCCCCCCCCCCAAAAATTCTTTCCCCCCCCCCCCCCCCCCTTTTTTTTTTTTTTTTTTTTTTTTAAAAAATATTTTTTTTTTTTTGTTTTTTTTGGTGGTTTTTTTTTTTTTTTGGGGGGGTGTGGGCGGCCCCCCCCTTTTCTAAAATTTTTTTTTTTGTAGAAGGGGGGGGGGGGGGGGGGGGTTCCCCCCCTCTTTTTTGTTTTCCGGGGGGGGGGGGGGGGGGAAGGGGGGTCCCAAAAAAGGGCCCCCCCCCCAAAATTTTTTTTTTTTGGAAAAAAAAAATTTTTTAGGAAAGTGGTCCTGACTGAACTGTCATTATTGTGTGGTGCTGAGTTAACTTCACAAATGTTCAGACATGTCAAGGACTTAACAAAAGCATCGATGAGTAAAGATGTCATCTGACTGTGTGTAAGAAATAAATCACACTCCTTTCAATTCAAGTGACGAGAGACTAAGCAAAAATGTGTTCACACCTCTAAATAGGGCTCAGCTCTGATAACCGCTTATAAATGCTCATGATATTACACATTACCTGCGATATGGCTAATATCTGGACATAAGGGTCACCAATAGCAAATTAAACTAGCTTGCAGTTCCCTATATGTGTGTTTACTTAAGACTCCAGGAGCAGTTTTATTAGTTCTGCAGCAAAGATGTGTGTGAGAGAATGCACCATCCCTGAGATATGAACTGAATGGTTCACCCTGCCCTGATGTGTTTAAGTCAACAGAGACAAAGAAGGGGGGGCAGTCACAGCCACCTAATGGTGTGGGTTAGAACCATGTGAGAATGCTGAAGGGAGGATGGATTGGTTTCTTGAACGATGTGTGCCTGTGGCGCATTCCTGCCCAGCTTTGTGAATGCATCAACATAAATTGAGGCAAGGAATAAAAGCTGTGTCACTGTGCTGAGGCGGCATTGTGTTACTGCCTGTTTAAAATATGTTACAACAAAAGGGTTGACAGGTTGTTGCCTCTGATCTTCGTAACTTCTCTGTTCTTTGCCGATTCCAAAATGAAAATCTTCTGACATGAACAATTTTACAGTTTTTCCAAGGATATGTGCATGCTCATGCAACTAAACATGCAATATCTGTGTGATCATACTGGGTGTGCACAGACAAGTACAACCATCCAATAATTCTCCCTCTCAAAATCCAAGCTAACATGCGGCAGACTGCATGTGCAACACGCACTCACAGATCTACTGCATTAAAAGTCATGCAAAAATTCACCCAAGATTTGGTTCTTCTCATGCATGCACTGCAGTGGCTTGAGAAGACTTCAGGTATCTTCAATTATGCAGCACTGAGTACTGCTTACAGTATCAAAGACTCTCTAATGTATTTCAGGAATAAACCTGCTGTTCATGTCTTCATTTCTCATTCAATCCTCAAACTCTGTTGCTACCGACAGTAGCGTGGCTAATCTTCTCAACAAAGATCTTATCATCTAAATTACATCATGAGCATTTTTATTTCACCCTGAGTCCTAAATACCTCCACAGCTGGCGCACAAATGATTCTTTTTTTTCCTCCGGTTCGAAGGGAAAATGTAGCGCACTTCATTCTCTTTTCCAAATGTGGAATTGTAGTGACTTCAACAAGCAAGCCTCCAATTGAGGTTTCCGTCCACGAAAAGTGCAATCACTTATTTGGTTGTAGAACCCGATTCTTACTCCACTCCAAACCACAGGAATGCTGTGTTTGCTTAAAAAAAGATGCAAAACTCTACGCTGAAAAACTGTTTAAAATGCTAAGAAGTTTTTGTTGTTTAAGCTTCAGTGTTGCTGATTTTGAGCTCAACATGGAGACTTCTTAGGAGACCAACCAAGAGTTTGACACAACTTCCAGACTGCTGTGTCTCTCTGATGTAGGAACTCATTAATGATCAAAAAGGCGTCTGTAACCCAGTTTAAATTTATTTGGAGAGGAAAGTATGTGCCTCGTGCCTGCCATTTCAGTGCCTCGTATACTCAAGCGGGGAGCATTGTATCAGCTCTGTAATAACTGTCAAGAGGAAAGACCAATAAGTCCAAGTGGTCGTCCTGGTACCATACTGTATAATAAGTTTAATTTGTTTTTATCACATAATAGTAGGCCTTTGCGTTTGCTTCCAGTCGAATTAACCAGTACAGCTGCACAGTGAATCTATAATGTGACCCTAAAATCTTAAAACTTAAGGAATAATATAAGCTTTTATTTGTGGTGCTTTCCACAATTGTAAAAATAAAAGAGGTGGGCAGGATTAAAACAGCTGCATGAGAAAGAAATTGGGTTTTAAGACGAGATTCAAAAGCAGAAACAGTGTTAGCTAACTTGATGCTAAATGGGGGGTTGTTTCAGAGGCGTGGAGACATCACTCTTTTGTTTTTTAATCTGGACTCAATAACAGTTAAAAGACTCAAACTGGGCGACCTAAAGGGCTAATAAAGGCTTAGATGTTTGGTTATATACAGCATTGCCATTACCATGAAAGGCCTTATGTCTGAACTGGCCTCATGACTGATTTTCAATATCTAAGTTGAATGTATGGATAGACAATATCATATGCTGTACATATTATAAAGCCCTATGAAGCAAATGTGTGATTTTGAGCTATATAAATGCAACTGATCTGACTTGAATAGAATAGAGCAGACGACATTTGACTTAATGTGACACACAAGCTTATGAAGTGTTGACTGGTGATGGGTCATAACCTACAGTCACAGTAAGTTAAGGCATTTCATTACCTCAATTATCTATACATATTCAATTTCATTATATTCAATTTCATCTGTAGTTTGCTGGTGTAAAAAAGTTCCTAACACTTCACACATAATACTTTCCAACACCTAATAGGTCAGAGGATGAAACGCCTCCCATGGGCGGATGTATTCCCATTGGCCACCACTTCTAGCGCCCGCCTTATTTCTCACAGACATCTGCGCGGTCATTGGGCCACGCACCTGGTCGTCAACGTGCGTGTCGGGTGGGCGTCAGCAGGGATTTTTCCGGTTCGCGTCTGATTGGCTGGTTGTGGGTGTTGACGTCACGGCCCTGCCAGCTGATCGGAGTGAGAAGCCGGTTTGAAGAGAGGAGTTGGCCCGGAGAGATAGACCGGGGAGGGAGCCCCTAGGAGCAGCGAGCAGCACGGGGTGGGACCGGATACTCAGATTGGACCATTTTAACATTTCTTTTTAAACGTTAACACCGGAGTGCAACGAGACACACAAAGCGACAGTCTTGTCAGGGGTGAACTTGCGGGCTTTCGCGTCTCGTCGAAACCTCTGGAGCTGTCAGAGAAAAATTGATTGAGAGTTAAGGTGTGGCTGTGGGTTTCTGTAAGGCTTTCTGCTCTGAAAAAAAATGTTACAGAACCGACTGTTTCTGCTCGGGAGTTGCCATCTGAGCCGAGACTCTTATATCTACCAATGGTTTTAAAGATTCTGTACAGTCATTTTCATCAAGGGAGATATTACATAACAAATGTATTGCCATCTTGATGTGCGCACCTTTTGGCTTAAATCCCTTCGCTGTAGTCAGATTAATTGGACCATTACGCAGTTAAGAAGTAAGTAGAGTGTGTTTTTTTTTACTGCTTGGCAGGTCGTTTTGCTTTCATAAGTCTGTGAAACGTAACGGACGTGGCAACTTTACAGTAGCCAGCCCTGCTGAATGCCACAGACAAACTGGGCGTGGGGGAAACAGTCCGAACAGAGCCTAATAATCCTCAAATCTCATCCACGCACGGCCACTAAATTGCGCATATTAGAGGTAGTATCGCCACTCGGCCGAGCGCCTCGGCGGACCCAGTGGATTTACCTGAACCAAAGTAAGTGCGACTGTCAAATAGCTACATTTTGCAAACTTTTTGAAGCGGAGGTGACATTTAAAGGCCACAGGAGAGGTCGTGCTACGGTGCTCTCTCAAAGGCGTTTTATCTTTTTTATTGAGGTGTAGTGTCAGTCCAAACAGAGGAAACCGAAATGATTTAGTACCGAAGGCGGCGTGTCGGTCGGCTGAGGCCTATATATATATGTGTGTGTGTGTGTGTATATAAAATCTTTATTCTGTGTATGTGTCAATGATAATGATACTAGGACTGGGACGGGGCGGGTGTGTCTCCACCGAGGCAAAACGTTTGGGGCGTTGAATGAATCCAAACCCAGCAGGGAAGGAGCGGAATATAAGAGTTGGTTGTGTATTACAGTAGTCTGCTCGACTTGTCAAAAGAATATCGAGGAGTCATTGCTCACCCACTGCGATGCGTTTAAAGCACAATAACTCATAATTGAGTGCATGGGCAGACTGACCCTGCATAGTCTAATTAAGATAAGCTTTAAGTCGAGAGGAAAGCAGATAGAGTGAATTCCTCAAGGCCCCACCCTTTGTAGCGCAACATGGATGTGGAGAGGTGCCCCCTCCTCCTCCTCCTCCTCCTCCTCTCCTCTTTCTGTCTCTCCCTCCGCGTCATTCATTTCCCCTTTCAAGCTTATGCTGTCCCCCCCCCCCTTCAGTATCTCCAGGTGCCCACACTAGATCTGCTTTTAACCAACTTTCGACCATGGCATCAGGATCTACTTCCAGGAGTCTAGAGGTGATAATTGGTGGAGGTAAGTCGAGGTTGTATTTGAGTCAACCTGAGGAATGCTTACAGCTCTGTTGTAATATAAATCAAAGGGTTTTTTTTTTATCTACCTCACAAATTATAATCAAGTAGCGTATCCATGTGACATACTGGTGCATATTGTAGTTTTTACAACTCAAAGCTTTTTCTGTTTGCCTGTTTTTGTTTTTTTTTGGGGGGGGGTTCCCCTCATTGCTTGCTCTCTTTACTGGCACCCTGGCTGTTGCGCTGTGCACATCAACCTGTTGCAAGTTCAGACAGTCGATGTACTCTGCCCCCATTTTCTATGAATTCTAGTGGCAGGGATTATGTAATCTTATAGCCAGTGTTCAGGGCCCTTTGCTCATGCAATATCAGTTTAAAGATTTCAACATTAAGAAGGACTATGGGTTAAAATATAACTTATCAAAGTTCAGGTTCCAGAACTCAAATTCTTTGGCTGAAAACTGCGTTGAGTGTGGTTATAATTCAGTGAAGACTGCTGAGCAACTCCCAGTTCTTTGCGTTCTGTTTAGCAACCACTGGCATTTTCCACCTGCATCCCATCTATGTCAGCCAAATGACAGCTCAGACCTTGTCGTCTCTGATCTTTGCAAGGCATAAAAGCTCCTGATGGATAACTTGACCTTGTGCAAATCACAGCCATTTCTGTTGGCCGATGACTTGCCTTTGTTTCCCTTGATTGTAGGTCTGAGGGATTCATACGGGGTTCCCATTGCTGCTCATTTTTCAAAGGCCTGTCCAATGCCGAAAAGCTTACTTGATTGAATTGCAAAAGTAATAATGTCTTTTTTTTTCTCCCCCCACTGTTCCTTCTCCAATTCTATATGATTTCTCAGAAAGTTGACATTTCAGGCTGGAGATGCTCTGGAAATGCTTGTTAGTTGCACAGGGCTCATTTCACTGCCTACCTTTTTCCTCAAGAGTGCCCGGCCTTCTGTAATTATCCCCTCTTTTGATATGAATAGTGAATTATACATGACTCTGCAGGCCGGTCAGAGTCCGAGCCACTGGACACATCTGGATTATCAGAATGTCACCATTTGAACTCCTAGACCCTGCACTGATTTTAAGAGAATTAACTTCTGTGGTAATAATGTCCCACCCACATGCAGGAAGTGCTGTGACTAGTTGCACATATAGGAGCGTGATAATGTATTTACAAGGCCTCATTGACTTTGGTTACAATGACACACTGTGAAAGAAGTAAGTAAAAGTAAGTAAAAGACTGGTATGCAGAAAGGATGTGAAATTGTTGTTATTGTTAGAGGAGTCATTGTGAGCTAAGAAAGATTTTAACTGCTTGAAATCTGGTCCAGGTTAGAAGTGCACATCAATGTCATGTTCTTTTAAGCCAAAAATGAGCTGAATCTGCAGCCTCGGTAGCTGCATTCTAGCGACTCGAGGGTAATTACTGTTGATTTTGAAGAATTTAATGGCTTTATAAATCCTCAGTTGAGTTGCTGTTCAGATGTCATACTTATTCAGCGCTACAGACATTCTGCTGTTACGGACCGTGCAGTATAGTGTACCACTCTGTGCCATTTTGAAGTTACTCCCTTATGGGCTCTTTTCCGCCCTTTTTCTCTCCTTCTCCCCTTTGCCATCTTGTTTGAGTGTTTGCTTTGTCTGGGCTCTGATTGTTTAGCCACATTGGATTGACCTATGTACGTATATGTGTGTGTCAGTTGTTAGCCGGCACAGTCGTTATCTCTGCGTGGCTAGATGTGATTAATACAGCCGTCCAGCAGTGACGTCCATTGCGCCACTCCCCAGACACACACACACACACACACACACACACACACACACACACACACACACACACACACACACAGAGAAAGGGCATGTAAGATGGGAGAAAGATTGGAATCTGATGTTTGTGCCAGCAATTTTGTGTCCCGGTGCCCTATAATGTAGAGTTATATGTCAAGTCATCCTGAAAGTCGTTATTTTGGGTGTATATGAATTTGTGTGTGTATCTGTATTTGAGTATTCAAAATATATTTTATGCAAATGTGTGTATATTTGTGGGTTGGCAAATTGGGAAGGGTTAAGCCTGACTAACAGGCCATTTTACTTTACTTTCCAAAATAACCGCAGAAAGATCTGGAACCGTTTTGTCCCGTCAGAGTTGCTGACATTGATCAGAACGATATGTCATTTGATGAGTCACTCTTTCTCTGCTAACTTAAGCCTATGAATGACCAACCCATCAAGAGTCTTGGTGTAACTGAGCAGGACTGAATATTGACTGTTATTGATGGCCAATCAAAGAGGGGAGGATCTGCGGTGGAAATGCGGTAGCTGCAGTGAGGTTGCACATTTTTATGGCCACACCCAGACAGCCTCGGAGAGCAAACTTTGACTAGCTTAGGCTAATTCTATAGAAATCGTAAGTAGATGCCAGGGTGTGTGTCTACCTCTGGTTACGACAACCAAAGCTCTTTTGCAGGTGTTGTCATGCTGTACGAAGGTGTGTGTACGGTACCGTCTGATGGACAGAGAGATATAGTCTGTTTGTGCTTGCATGTGCACTCATGCACAGAACAGAGATGTGTGGGTGTGTGCAGCATGGCAAAGTCTGAGATATAGTTGTTGGTGATGCAGCACTAACAGTATTCACGACTATTGTATCTGCCTCATGGAGAGAGAGAGATTGCTGCCACTCCTCAACAAGACTGTGTGGTTTACCAGGCCCGACCCATATACTCATATGTACAACACATGTTGCACTATGTGTGCCTGCCCACTGGAAAAGTTCTTTCTCGCAACAAAAATGTAAAACCAACTAACAAATGCCTAGTTTTATCTTCTAAATTTAGATGTAAGGAGTTAACCTGCACTAGTTTGGGAGAGTAATCCTGAACAGTTTTGTCTGCAGCGTGACTGTGCCTGTACTGTACCTGCACGTAGTAAGTTTTCCACAAAAACAAACTGAGCCAGGAGATGATTCCCTGGGTTATTCACCCTAGATGTGTGTCTGTAGGTGATCTAGTAAAAGAACAGTTATTGTGCATTGTAGTATATGTACACGCATGCCTAGATAGAGCCCCAGCTAGAACCCAGAGGACACAGATATACAGACAAATAGAGTACAGCAGCCTATATGCAAGGACAGATATATAAATTAAACCTCACTGTAGGCCCAGGTTGGAGCTTTTAGCTCTCAGTTTTGATTATTGAAGCTGCAGGCACAGGCTGAGCTAAACTAAAGCTGTGTTAAGATTATTTTAGGCTAAAGCAATGCTGTAGCAGGCTCAGCTTTGGGCTGGTCTCTACAGGGCCAGCGGTGAGGAGCGGTGGGCCTCTCGGTAGACCGGCTGGAATGTGGACCATATGTAGCAGGCATCCCAGGAATGTAACTCGGCCTTGCTGAACTGACCAACCTAAAGACACAGAGAGAGCGGAGCAGGATAAGGAGGAGAGAAAGGGATAAAATGAAGGTAGAGCATGGAAGATGATATGAAAGGACAAAATAGATAGCGGAAAAGGGAGCTGGAGGACAATGAAAGATCAGAAGGCAGAAGAAGAAAGCTTAGCAAAGTGCATAAGAGATGGTGGGGTCGGGAAGCTGAGAGAAGTGATAGAAAGGAGCAAAGGACAGACTAAAAGGAGAAAAAGTAGTAAATACAGGTAGATGCATGCTCCAAAAACTCTGGTACAAATGTTTCTTTAGTGTGGGCTGCACTGGTGTTATCAGTATACTGAGTAACTACACTTGAGTTGCACAGTCTTTCACTGTTGTTATACTTGGCACAATGTCTCTCTGTATGCAGTTTACTGAAGAATGAGCTTCGGACGACCGAAAATTAATCTGCAACAATTCTCATAATCAGATATTGAATTGAGCAATTAAAGTCTGCTTTACTCTGTATCATTCTAAATGTAATGTGTTTAAATAGTTGTCCCAGATCAATTAATTATTAATTATTAATCGAGTTGTGTGTGCGATATCTTATCAACTGTGACTAAAAAAAGAAACGCAGGATAAAAAAATAATAAACTAGCTGGTGTGCTTTAACACAATGACACAGTTTAGTTTAATTCTTTAACTTAACTTTTAATTTTATCCTCTTTTGGGCAAATTAGTTTATTAAATTCCTTAAAATGTAAAAACATGAGTTAAAACCTAAAAGAAAGACCATTTAGACTAGGATGGTTTTATTTGAGTAAATGCGTCACTAATAACTCAATCTAGTCGTGTGGTAACCACCATTAGCACGCTTATTCAATGGTTAAAGCTGTTGTGTGTTAACGTTGTGTCATAATTAATGCGTTCCATTAACACCTGTACAATGTAATGGAGGATATTTAATAGGGAGTAACTTTTGTGGATGAAATGTGTATTATTATGTTTGTCAGACCACAGTGTTCTTCCAGCTCACTGAGGGTGAATGTCTCTGTCTCGTCTCTGTTAGCTTAGCACACTGTGCTCTCAGGCCATCTGGGTACAGCTGGGGCCAGAACGGCAGGAAACACACTCACTCACAGATACACACACTTATACAAACATTTTTTTTTTTTTTTTGGTCTAACATACCGGCCATGCCCCCAACACACACACACACACACACACACACACACACACACACACACACACACACACACACACACACACACTGTTCAGTGGAGTGTGATGGCAGTTGACCTCCACTTGCCATGGTTTTTCATTGACCAACCAAACTGTCATCAGCTTATCATTTCATCTTCTGTCAGTGCAATAGATGAGAGCTTCTTAATCCTTTTCAATCTAATTAGAAATTGAGCTCATTAAACCAGGAACCAATAAACCAAATTACAGCCTCCACCTTGTGTGGGGACCCACCAACATTAGCACGGTAACCCCTTGATGGGCGCTGATCTGCAGCTGGAGACGACATGCTTAAGACAGTTGGGTTTGGACTGTGTGAAGTAAATGTTTGTCTCCACACAAGTGTGAAAGGCGGAGGTCCGAGGTCAAATCAACGTAGGATGGTTGGCTGGGTTAATTTTTATTGATAGATGTAAAAAGGACTTAAAATAGACAAAGTTCCATAAACTTGGATGAGTGTTTGACTTTGGCATTTTACTCCTCTTTGATCCTTCCTCTTGTTGAGTCACCCTAAATTTTGTGGTCATATCTAAAAGATTTGGGTTTTAATTTACTGTTTTTGGTTGACACTCACAACATTGTTGCAGGCAGCTGTTTTCAGCAAAAAAGTTTTAAAAACCCACAGCACACTATGTGCTCAGCACCAAACAGCTGACATACACAGTCAGCGACTAGCTGGTGAACACAGAGGAGCATTTAGCAGCTAAAGAGATATTTCTCCCCAGGAGCTGCTGGAGACAACGAAAGGAGCTAAAAGAAGTGAATATTAGTTTTGCATTCATCAAGTGGCCCACAAAACACAACAAATGAATGATAGTGTTCCTTTGTATCTGCTGGATACGGATAAGGTGGCTTGCAGACAAGTTCACCATATCAACTGAAAAGGTGTTCAAGTAGGCAAAAAAATCAATTATTGCACTCAATGAGTGTGATTATTGTATAAGCCGTCATCTACCAGCTAAGTTGGTCTGGAAATGAAATTCTATAGCATTCGACCTTGGCTAAAGAATTTTCTTGTGGAAATCTTAGAAACCACGTGTAAAGACAGATAGGGTAGTGGCGGACCAAACTTTCTTTTCTTCTATTTCTTCTTTGTGTTTAACAGTTGATCACTTCCAGTTCAGTGTTGCATTACTTCCCTGAACGGTTGATCTTTTTTCCTTCAAGGTTGTATACCATAAATGGCTTCTAATGTCAAGTGCAGTAGCAATGAGTCAACCAGTGGTTTGCATTTTTTAAAATATGAATCTTTTGTGAAGAAGATGACATTGGTCAGTTTGGAGGTGGTCTGTGCCATGTTTCAGCCTTCTGTGTCTTATTTCTCCTTGGAGGGAGGATGGGTGGGGTGAAGGGATGATACTGAGGAGATTCTCTGGATTCGTACCACGCATGGGCAGCTGCCACTTCTTATTCATGTGCCCTACAGGCATTTCCTGTCTTTCAGCACACTAACTAAACTGCTAGTTAGAGGGGGAGGGTGACAAAGGATATATATACAGAAAGAGAGAGAGAGAGCAGGGATGAATTTGTGTGGAGTACAGGGGCATTTAGCCAGAGGAAGGGATGGACACAAACAGATACATAAAGAGAAACAATGTAGTCTTTGACACACTTCTTCCCAGTGGTAGGAAGGGAGATGACAGCCGGAGGAAGCACACAAATCTTTTCTTTATGTTGGGCCCCTTTACCCACTGTTCACATCCCTACTTCTACCACTTTGTTTCTGTATCCCACTCTCTCAGGCACTTTTCCTCTCCCTCCTGTTCAGTTAGTGTTTTCCAAAGGCTGATTTGCTGATTTGATCTGTGTGTGTGCGCACGTGTGTAGAAAATTTGACACTTTCTGTGTCCTTCACAGGGAGCTTGCATCAGACACACACACACACACACACGTCCGCAGTTTTAGAGTCATGCTGCGTCATTGTCTCATCTGTGTGTGGTGGGCACACCAGGACCAGGTTGTCTGCTTCTCACTTCATGACATCACTGAGGCATCCACACCACCCCGCCTCCCTCTCTTCCTACACAAATACATCCACGAACATACTCGCATACTCTATACTGTTCCCATGCATTCCTGGCCCCAGATGCTCAGTATAAAATCCTGTTAGATGCTCTGCAGGACTTTACTGGAAGGGCCATTTCCTCTTCCTCTTTCCCACCTGCTGACTTCCTGCCCGTTGACATCACCCCTTCCTTAAGCAAATACCATCATGCACTTGAAGGAAATCAGTGCATTAACAAGCTCTGCTCACAGGATCAAAGGGGGCTGGAAAATTTCACACATGTGTGGATAATGACTATGGCATAATTGCTGTCAGGTTGTTGTGTTTGAATGTGTATTTTTGGACCAAAAATGTCTTGTTGAGATACACTGGTATGTGCGTGTGTGTGTGAGTCACTTGTTTATGTTATATTTCTTGGGCCCCACCCATACTGCTGTCTTTCTTTGCATCCCTCTCCTTCACCCCCAACCCCTAAATTAGAGGAAAACCTCTTATTACTGCACTTTGGGGCATTACTGGATGTTTCCTACAAGGGGAACAGCTGTACTAGACAAAACCTCTTATGAGGAACATATTAGCCCTTTCCGGGGCTTCAGTCCTTATGCACGTTCCTGCTTTCTACTACTGGAAGTTGTTCTTTCACTTCCAACTGTAACTGGTTGCATTTTGACTCGCTCATTTTCCGCAGAGTCAGGTGGCATTTCATAATTCACACTGTGTGAGTGTGTGTTAGGAGAGAAACAAGCTGCTTCTATAAAACAGGGCGTGGACCCCCCCACCCCATCTCCCCATGCATGCATACATTTGTTCGCTCGCATACACATTATTCCTCCCACAAACATGCTCACAATGATCAATTCCAGTCATTTTGAGAAACAAGCAGTATGAATGATGAACTTACTCTGACAGAGTGCTAGTGTTAGCATGCCTCTCACCAAGAATTACTCTTCAGCAATGTTTGCGTGTGTGTGTGTGTGTGTGTCTGTTGTGTGTGTGTGTGTGTGTGTGTGTGTGTGGGTGTGTGTGTGTGTGTGTCCTGACATTCACTCCCATTCTTCTCACTAATCCCATTCAAGGCTGCAGGAGGAAAGCACTGGCAAATATATTGATCCACTCTTGACTTGAAAGCAATTTGCCATGGCGAGAGAATTATGGGGGCTGGGTGTGCACATATGATCTTGTGCAGACCAGCTGAAATTTGGACGATGGCACGCTACACTGTCAGTGTAAACATGATATACATGTCTAAACGGGCACGTACTGACAGCAACACCAGGGATTGCAAAAGGATATAATTTTAATAATCACCTGTTTTCTCAAATAGTTTGGACTAGTTGTCATTTTTTTGTCAATTTAAAGCATTTCATGTGGCCATTAATAGGGTTTCTAAAATCTCAGAGCAGCACTAATACAAACATGGATCCTTGTTTATATCTGGAAGAGTGCAAATGACGCAGTTGATTGTGCTGCATGCTTTCCAGTGTGATCAGAAGTGAAGAATAAATCTGACTGATATTTAACTGTAAATGAGCTGCTTATCAGAACCAAGACACATGCGCCATCTTTGTGCATCATATGGGACAAATCTTACAAGAATGCAGAAGAAAAAGAAGCATTTTTTTAGGTTGAGCTGGAGTCGGCTTGTTTGAGAAATAGCCATTTTCCGTTATAGAGTTTTAGATTACGGTAAACTCTAAAACAAATGCCACTTAACACATGTTGTGGATTATTTTTGTAGCGTTGTACACTGACATTTATAATGTAAGGTTTTCTTTCCAAGGTACAAGCAAAGTGGTTTAGACTTTAGACTTGTATTACTACAAAGTCTCATGACCATTGTGGGTGGGAGAACCTAATGCCAGATGACTGGATCCCTACTAATGTAAATAATCATTTTTATGTACTAATAGTTTTTTCTTTTGTAATAGAGATCTGTTTGACACAGGACAAACAGGACTTGGATATGTGCAATTGTTATGCTGTTATTTGAATTAATTACTCTAGTTCGCTGTAATAAAGCTAACATTAACTGTTCTGCCAAGCTCGTGGCATTCAAGGGAAAAAAAGTTAGATTACGGCGATACCAAAAAAAAAGCGATGAGTGATACTGTTGATGCCCGATAAGAAGCTTGCCAGAATCTGTTGCAAAGCTGCTCTCATCCTCATAACATAGCTAGCACATATGTAAGATTATCCTGCTCGTATAGAAAACAACTATGGTGTACTCATGGTGGTATTAACCCTACATTTACATACAGCTTGGAATCTGGCTTAAATCTTTCTGTGGTGGCATCTAGTGTCCCCATGTTAGCTTTTTGCTCTTGCATGTTGCAAGAGAAAAAATGTGCTTGTATTAACACTTATTCCCATGGCACTGAAACTGTACAAATGTCACAATACAGACTGGATGCATTTTTTTGCGATTGACTTTGGATAAGAAATGGCATTCTTGGAATGAATCATGGGGCTTCCCATTCTTTCGTGTTGGCCAAGTCATTCCCTGCACAGCCCTCTGGGATATATTGTTTTGGCAAGCATTCGTAGATTTAATCCATTCTCCGTCCTCTGTGTGTTTTTAAAAAAAATCATACTTCAGCAATTAGATATCAGTCAAAGTTACCGAGAAAGACTATTACAGTTCAAACCAAACCCACAGCCGCCGGGTGTTTCCCATCCCTCAGAGGAAGCGCTCTGTGTGTGAAGTCAAATCACTTTCTGTATGAGGGAATGTTGATCCTTGGCTGTTTGCAAAGTGTCAGTCGGTCGTAATTCATTTTTAAAGTCTCACTCAGTGACTTTGCATTTTCTAACACTGGTTAAAGTGTTACTTTCCCACTTCACTTCAGTTTAACGTTTGCCCTCATTCTCCCCAAGTTAACCACCACCTCATCCCCATCACCACTAAACACACCTTTTGGCCTAGTTTTTGTTTGTGTATCAGAGGTCTGTCTTTGCTTTTTTGGAGCTTAACGGATATTTAGTCCATCTGTCTCCTAAGCAGTCACTGTGCCGCCTCAGGAAAAGCTGAAATACAAACATATTTGGGATGTTTCTCCGTGCATGTTAACCTAAGAATAATGACTCAGTTTGGGGACATTCGGCCTTGTTCTCCATGACTAAAGTTATCGCTTGAACACAGCTTGAATCTTAGCTTGAATCACTCATACGCACATGCCCTGTGTGCTTCTTGTGTGTTTGTGTGTTTGTGCGTACACACTCCAAGAAGCCATTTTCAGCCTGTTGCTTAGGCTGGCTGTAATTGTCCTGGGAATCGTCAGCTCTGTGTAATAAATCACTCCTCTGGTACACTGTGTTCTCCACTCTGGGATGGCCTCTGTGTGCGTGTAGTGTGCATGCGTAACATATCGTGAGCAGAGAGAGGACATAGCTAAGGAATAATAGGGGTTGAAAATTACATTAAGAGGGAAACAAGCGGCAGCTCTCTGTCACAGCAGACTTTTTAATTCACCAGAGGAGCAACTTAACTCATTTTTCATGCTATATGATAAACCAACCAATGGATGTAATTGGTATATAATGAGGATGTAAATTAATTTCATATAGCCCTTTTTTGTTTTGCACCTTTCGGTGCTTATTCTTGTTTCTTTCAGTTCCCCCTTCAGCCTTGCATGTCCAGACAGTAGCCTATAGAAAACAGGTTTTTCTGACTCTCATTTTTAACACTTAAGCATTTGATGCAGATGATCCTGAGGGAGCTGCAGCAGTGGCAGAATGATTGCAGATTGTATTAGGCTAAAATAATTGTAATACAATTAACACCTTTTATATACAAAGTAAAAATAAGCTGATGATGACAAAAGGTGTCCTTTTTTCCCCTTGTGTTTTGTGTGTGTGTTTCTCAGTTAGATATAGACTCTCATCATCTTGCCCTCAAGAGTGTCACATTTCTAGCTAATGCTACAACTTCACTCATATTCTTCAATGTGCAGCAGACATTTCTCCTAGCTGGGGTTAGCGTGCAATGTGATTCTAAATATTAAGTGCTCCTTTTGCTGCACATCATGTTTTGAGCTGAAGTTGCCAAATTGTGCTTTTTGGCCAGAGGGAGGCTTGTTGTTTCATCCATTGTCAAATTGGGGTTATTACATGGTCACCAGTTTGCTTTATTGTATCAGCGCTGATCTCTGACCTTGTTGGTGTTTTCAGTTCTCTTTTCATCGTCCTTTCTCATTCCTTTTATCTGTTACCTCTCATTCCATCTCTCCGGAAAAATGTAATCTCCATCCCAGTTTAAATACAATCTGTCAAACACCAGAAGAAACTTATCTCCACACTGGTAACAAAAGGCAAACGGAGCTATCAGGTGCCTCTTTACAAATGTACTCACAAAGGAAAAGCCTTTGACCTGGATCTCATCTCCAAAAATACACACCCACAATGGATCCCTCTGGATTCAGTATAAGATCGAGGCCCATTCAGCGTTCTTGTCTCAGTGGAAGAGGACCATTCGGTCACATTGAATGTGCATGTGTGTTTGTGTGTCTCTGCAGTCCAGAGCTTTCCACTGTTGCTCAGAGCAGCGTGGGGTTCGTTGAGTTTCAAGGGGTTGCTGGGTTCGCGGTGCTGCTAAGAGCAAGTTTGCCCAAAGTCCTGTCCTTGAACTGTGAAAGAATATGCTGCTAGGGAAAGGCTTTTCAGACGGACTGACTGCAATAGTTGAAGTCAAGCCAGCTGAATGGAAGCCAGGCAAGACAAATCCTGGGCAACTCGTGAGTATTACACAGTGGCCAACTGAGAGGGGATGTTAAAGTGGTACATCACATGAAGGGTTTTCTTGTCACTATTAATTTTTAACACTTGATTGGGCCATGGTTAAACTTTCAAAACCATTTCATAGTAAAGAAGATGATGGACCAAATTGGCCTTGTGTAGTTGCTCTTAAGGGCTTCATCCTTCTACCAAAATTTATGAAACTGACATTCACCGGGATGGAAATTTGTGGGGTTTTCTCAAGGTGAAATAACAAAATACTTGACATGTTGATGAAGCAGTCACACACCCAAGGGAGTGGAAGTGTCTAAACTGTAAGGAAAATTCCTTCATTCAGCCCTGTATTGCTGCTGTAAACTGAACTGCCCCACAGGACAAGAGCTGTTTTCTATCAGGAGTTCCAGGCTGTAACCAGAGGCCAAGTTATCTAGCTAGCAAAGACTTCTGTATTCAATTATAGCTAAAGCAGAGAGAATGCTAAAACAGTAGGCTGGCATGTCTGAGGCAGGCTTTCTCTGTGCCGGTACGCACACACAACTTGTTTGTTTACATGTGCACACACATTCAAACGCGCTGTAAACCGCAGTATTCACAAATAAAGACAAAAAAAGTTTTCCTCTCCACTATCTTTCTCTCTACCTCGTCACCTCTCTCCCACAACAAGTTCCCTTTAAAGCCAGCCCAGAAAGAAGGGTGTGTGTGTCTGTGTGTGTGTCTGTGTGTGTGTCTGTGTCTGTGTGTGTGTCTGTGTGTGTGTGTCTGTGTGTGTGTACTTGTATGCCAAGTGGCAGCCACCATGGCCAGAAGCTGAAGCCAATGTGGAAGCGCCTTAAGATGGAGCACAAGTAATGGTTGCTAGATGCTTTCTCCAAAAAAATCTCCAGCAGCATAGAATTCCATAGAAAAGGTCCCAAATTTGCTCTTGAAATACAAAGTCATTAATTTATTTTGTCAGAAAAAGTTATGGCTTCACCAACTTATTTAACTCGCTAATTTGTGCCTTAATGGTGATTTTGAGTATTGCTTTTTCATTGAGGAGATATTAGGACTTTAACAGGAGTGTGCTTCAGGTGTCCCATCCTATTAGTTACTATTGTTACTGTCACAGATGGCAGCAAGCTGCAAATTGAAATCAAAGCTTTAAAATGTCACTTTCAGGAGAAACTATGGTTGACTTCACTGACGTTATGTCCATACTTTTCTTCAGGTTATGATATGTGTATGGACATGCTTGGTACAGAGTGCTCGCTGGCTGACCTACAGCAGTTCTTCACTGGCAAGCTTTATGTCCTCATGTACCAGCTAAAGCTGCCAGCTGAAGAACTGTTGTGGTCGGCCCTTTCCTGCACCGAAGACCTGTCCATCCGCAGGAGTGACATGAGGATAATGACCAATCCAGCCTCTGACCATCGTGTGAAATAACAAGCACCGTCAGCCACTGCGTGAAACCCCTGTTACTTATGCGGCATGTTCATGTGTTGAGATTCATACCATGACACCTGCTGTATCATGAAACAAAAGCATTGCATCATGGGACTGCAGTTTGTTTTTAATGACATGTTATTATAATGTTGTTATACTGTGTTGGCACACTAAGTTTCACCTGGCTTGCATCATCCCAAAAACAAATTTTAGTCGAGCATCAGCAGTCACATCTTAGGTTTTTTAGTTGTTGTTCCTATTTCAGGCTTGAAATACAACTCCTCATTAAAATTTTAAGGAAAAACAAAACATCTGAAATGGATTATTAGCTATTCAAAATTTTCCAGTGAAATTTAACCTCCAAAGGACTTTAGAAGCTGTCTACTAAAGCTGGAGCTTAATAGATCTGTAATCACAGTTAAAGCTATTAAAGTTGAATCATTATTTTATATATAAAAACACTGACAGGGTGGTTCCACTTTTTGTCTATATTAATATTATTGTTGATACTAATCAAAGAATCTTACTTGATAGTGGCTACAGTGGATTTGTGTCCACAAACTAATGACACTTAAAGGTCCAGTGTGTAACATTTAGGATGATCTGTTGGCAGAAATAGAAAATATTATGCAAAACTAAAAATAACAATAGTTATGTTTTATCACCTTAGAATGAGTCTTTTATATTTACATGGTCGCCTTCCATGGAGGCCACCATGTTGAACCGCCATGTTTCTACAGTATCCCAGAATGGACAAACCAAACACTGTCTGTAGAGAGGGAGTTTGCAACTTACAGAAGTGTCCAGCAGGAAATAACATATTCATAGATTCTGTCATTTTTAATGAGGTAAAAGGTGTAGATGCCTTTTTTGAGGATTTTAATGTGGAACTTTTTTGCAGAAAAGACATAACAGACACACAGTATTGTTCCAAGCACACTTTGTATATGTCTTAAGACATGTCTGGAACAGATCTTTAAATAAGAAAATGAAAAGATAGACAGCTCAAGTCTGCTGTCATCAACATGCTTCTGCTTTTACTCCCATGTCATTAAAAAGATATATAACATTTCTCTCCTGTAACAACCCCGAGTGTCATGCGGAAGAGCACACATATAAACAGACACACATCTTGCCTGTGACCCTCAGCAGCCGTAAATCGAACTTCAAGAGAGAGGGCGATGCCCAGAGCAGGATATGAGAGCAAACGTGTCCCTTTAAAAGCTGCCAGCCAGAGTCGAACAGAGGGAAGGAATGTTCTGAGGCCTTAACAAAACCAGATGCCCCGGCTTACTCTCCCTTGCACACATGCTCTCTGTTTCTTTCTTTCACTCCTCAAGCTCTTACTTAACACCGCAGATGGAAGCAAGAACTGGGCAGCCTCCTTTCCTCAGCCTGCCTGAAGAACATCGTCTTCTTTTCAAGACTACCTTTAACGTGGTCTGGCTCTTAGCTCCCTGTCTGTGTCCCAATCTCCTTATCTTCTTGTCTGCTCCTCTTTAACTCTCTGTCCTTTATGCTTGGCAGACCTTTTCCTCATCCCCCTCCACCCCCACAATCCTCCATCACCCCAGTGACACACACACAGACATACACACAGACATACACACACACACACACACACACACACACACACACACACAGCCGGGAAACACCAATGGGATTATTCCACTCTTTCTCCCGTACATCCTCTTTAGGTAGCACTGCCAGTACCTGCATTAATGCACCACACCAGTGTATATAAGGGTCACACCTTGACCCTGTGTGTTGTGTAGGTTAGTTTCAGGTCAGTGACTCGTCTGCCTGATCCTCTCCCAGGGAATCGGCCTGTGAGTGCATTAAGAGATTGTGGAAGGAGGGGATGCATGAGGAGGAGAAGCACCTGCAGTAAGTTGAATCCACCTGACCCAACAGGATGGGGCTGTTTTGCTTTCTGGTAGTATGCATTCGATTTTGTGTGTGTGCACCCCCCTCTCTTCCTCCCTCTTTGCTATCCAGATGTGCCACACCCGTGCCGCTAGACCTGGGTGGCCTGTACCTGTGCCTGTGCCAGCTGCTGTGCCAGCTGTGCAGGGGTGAGCGAGCAGAACAGCATCACAGAAAGAGGTGAACAGACAGCTGCTGCAAACAGAGAGATGGAGAAGCATCAATAAAGGAGGACTGAGTCAGCCTACACACCATCAATCATAATATATTCATTACTGGCTCACAGTTATGTTACAGCATAAAACTTCTCATTAAGTTGAAAGCATTTAGAATTGGAATTAGGGGCTGTATAATATGTACTTTGCTGTGTCATGCACTTGCAAATGTTTTATAATTACAGAAATTGTGTCTGTTTCCATTTTTCAACATTATTTTGAATTTCTTGCATTTGACTCGTGGTTCAGAGTCACATGGCGAAAGGTGAACTACAGCACTTCGGTGTTCCGGGCTCGAGGCTTATAGACTTAACTAACTTCCTACAGCCCCCTTCCTTGTTTGGAGACATACATTATACTGCCAGAGGGAACATAAACAATAATCTTCTTAAGGTGTGAGCTGCTCTGAGCAGTAATAGCAAGTCCTTACTCAAGCAATTTACTGTATATGAAGTTGAGATAGTGACTAGTACTGTATCGTAATGCGGTACTGTACAGTACTGTACCGTAATCAGATCCCAACGCCATGTTCTCAATTCACTTCACTAGCAGAAAACAGCCTCTTTACAGTGTGCAACTGTAACCTAGAATAGACAAAAGAACAGGTGAAACATTAACAGTGGCTCCTTTAGGTGTGAGCTATATCAGTATTCATAGAAGAGACCTGGGACCTCCATAGAAAGCCATAGCTCATGGTTTTGATAACAGTTTTGCTTTCATGCTATGGCGTGTTAAAATGTTGCTATTGGCTGAAGGTTGGTTTGCATTTTTAGTTCACTGTTGTTACTCATTTGAAATGGTTATGAAAGCCTTATTTCTTAGTTTTTTTAAAGCAAAAATATCTTCTTTTTTGAGGGAATTTTACTAATATAGTTTGGAAAATGTAATACCAGTCACATCATTGCACAGCATGTATCGACATCAGGCCATTGACTTTGACCCCTAACTGTTAGTAGATTAACTTTGTCTGTTCAAAGTCCTCCGACCCTCACAGAGAAGGTCACAGACATTTTCTGAAGAAGATTAATCGAATTCTGTTCTCTATCTGCTGTAGAGATATTCTCCCTCAGGACATCTATTTAAGATGTGATCTATGTGCCTTATCACTAGCTTTCAATATAATGGCTAATGGAGTGATAGATGATGTGTTTGAGCGTACTTTGAAATAGAAAGTCCGAGAACAAAGCGCTAATGGACAAGATGCACATATCCTAGATTTGGCAGGATGGAATAAATTGCAAATAAGTGGAGTTCTTTTTTCTTTTAGACTAAAGTATTCTCTGGTGTGGTGTCTGCTGTCCAGCCCTTGTTCACCTCTTAAGTCAAAGCAGGAAGAAGCTCCAAGGCCAGGTCTGAAGAGGTTTACAAACCTCTCCTAAATTCTTCCCTGTGGGTAAAATCATGTGAAAGCTGCTTAGGCAGATTATCCCTGCCTCGACGGCAGCTGGCAGCGAGATCCTTGGGAGTGCACCTGACTCAATACTGGTGGTGACGCAACCACAGCCTGTGGCACAGCGTGCTCCAACAATCCTCTGTGGCCTTTAGCCCCTGAGGGAAAAGTGCATCTTGTGGTTTAAAGCAAGCAGGAACTAAATAGGAGATCACACACACACACACATAATGCGCTGATCCAAATGCAAGTGATCTGATTACTCAAAATTTTGAAATGTTTAATCTGTTATAGATAAAGCATGATAAAAAAAGTTATTATATTGTTCAGGAATGTGTTTTAACTCATTTAGATTGTGTAATAATTATGGATAAATATTACAATTCTAAGTGATTGTGCGTAAGTGGTGCTTAATTAGTGTTTAAGCTTGTGTATTTTATATTTCTGGTATTATTAAATAATATAACACCGACAACCATCCCTGTTTCCTGGACTTATTTCCATCATTGTCCCTGGTATTTACACATTCTAATAACCTTAATCAAGACGGAGACAAACAAAAAGAGTCAATTTACTGCAAAAGTGAGATATATTAGAAGATAAGAACAAAGAACGACAAATCTGAATCATATGAGCGAACAATGAATGAAATCCTGCAGATTTGTAGCATCAGCACTATTCACTCAACCCATTGTTTATTGCGACAAACAAATCAAATGTGATTATATGAGCTCTCCAGCTCCCTTTTTAAGGTGTCATATACAATAATAGTATTGTATGGTGAGCCAACTGTACTGTATTTTGTCCTTCGTAATCTTAAAATATTAAAAGTCTCAATTCATGTAAGGTAGCTGCTTTAGGACACTTTAAATCTGGGTGAGGGAATTTTGTCCATGCATGCTCAAATATGCCAGGAACTGGCAATTGGATGGAAAGTGTCATTTTTCTAAATTAGGTGTAGGCATAAGTAGAAGAATGGTCTCCTTCCAAGTAGATTTTAATGAGGTCCCAGGTGCACTGTCACCTCATGAAAACACAATGCTCTAATAAAATCCATGTCCTATCACACTCAGCCACTGAAGCAAGTTTTATTAAAAAATGAAGGGACTTCAATTTCAGTGCTTCAGGAGTCCTTGCCATGTAGAAAGAAATATCAGTGGCAGAGCAATTGGTTTGCTGAAGTGAGAAATACTTTTTCTTTTCAGTTGATGCAGAGGTAAACTATGGTGCTTGGAGCTGTTGGAATACTCTTCATTCCTGAAAAACTACAATTTCAGGGACCATTACACAGCCCACAAAGCTAAATATACCAAACGCAGTGTCTAGACAACAGCTGCAGTCTTTGATTTAAAAACTAAAAAAGTCTATTTTTTCTGTGAATCACATGAATTTAAAAACAGATTAATGCAAAGAGGAACCACGGCTCATTCTTGGAGGACAAGATGGTGATAGAAGAGACATAACTGCTGGGTGATGGCTAAAAACTATAAGTCTGACCTTTGTCAGTTTAACGAAGTATAAAGCTGTCAGGAACCCAAAATATAAGAAAAGTAATACAGACACAAAAATAAATGTACAAATCCTTTGTGATAATCACTCAAAATATTATTGTTTCACTATTCATACACACGTGTGTGTATGTATATATGGCATTGCAAATCACTGAAAATGTAAATAAAACACAGTTTTAAACATGTCTTTTAAAATAAAATGTGTTACAGTTTACACACATATATAAAACATCTGCTGAAGAATAGACAGACTCCAGAGGGTTCTCTCTGTTTTCTGAAAAAAAGAAAAAAAGAGTACCAATGCTTTTGAAATAAACACATTGATTTATTAGGAGTATTCACTTGCTTGATCTAGCAAACTTTGTGAAATGTACAAAAATGTCAGCAACTCGCTCATGAGAATTGAAGTGTAATTGTATAAATGTCAGTGAAATGTGACATGTGGTGAGGTCTGTTTTGTATCATACTGTCTGTCTTCAGGATTGTACAGTTTTATTTTAAATGTAGGAAATGTATCACTGCGGTCTTCTGTTTTGTCTCATGCAACCGTGTGGCTTCGATAGATGAACAATGAATAAAGCAATTTACTGAAACAGTCAATACTGTAACTGTCTTTAGAGCTTTTTGTCATATTTAACTGTGTAATAGACATGATCATAAATCATATGAGGAACCACAGTATAAGGAGCACATTACTGGCACCAGTCTCTGCAAAAATTGTTCTAGCCTTCATAAACCTAAGGCAAAGTAATCTTGTTTGATTTTGTCATGAATGTTTTGAATGTGGAAACCCAACAGGTGAAAATACAATCAGGGACAAGTCAGAAAAAGAAGGATAGGTTGAGCAGACGTTGGATTTGCATCAAAATCAGATTTTTAACCCTACATTTCTAGTAACACAGTTGTCTAATGCTGATTCAAAGATGAAAATGTCATCACAGCAAATGTGTCACAAAAAGGTGCAAACTGGGATTTGAAAACCAATGTACATCCAGGGATTGAAAGATTACGAAGTAGCCTACACCCACTTACCACTGTGCCTAAGCCAGAAAGCATCCTGTCTCAAAGGGGCCCCTACCCGTGATGTGTTCTACACATTGCAGCCGATACTTGGCCGGCACTGAGCTCCCAAAATAGATAGTAGTTCCAGATAGGTGGGCTGTGAGGCGAAAGAGAGAGAAAGTGGGAATGCAGTGAGAGTGGGACGCAGGATAGTGTAACAAAAGGAAAGAGAACCGGTATTGTGTGTCTGCAATCTGCTGCCTGCACCCTGCACTCCTAATTCACTGTGTGTGTGTGTGTGTGTGTGTGTGTGTGTGTGTGTGTGTGTGTGTGTGTGTGTGTGTGTGTGTGTGTGTGTGTGTGTGTGTGTGTGTGTGTGTGTGTGTGTGTTTGTGTGTGTGGCTGGTGACGTCAGCAAAGGTGCTCTTGTCAGTGTGGTGCTCTTCAGTGAAGGCCCATTATGTAATTCTTTGGAAAGTCTGACCAGTGTAGTGGCCAGACAATCCTGTTAAATGGCTGTGATGGGCGCACACACACACACACACACACACACACACACACACACACACACACACACACAGAAACATACAGATATAGTATCATACTATTGTACAAACACAGCAACTGTGATGTGTTCCCCTTCAAGTCCACATAATAAAGCAGAACGCGGAGGCCCATACATGTCTATGTGCTGGAGTGGGCTGTAGAGAGTGGAGGCTTACCCAACAGAGTTATAAATAACCGGACGGCCTGCACCTTAAGACGGTTTTGTCTGGGTGGAGGGCGCTCAGAGTTCAATGTAACCTGACAACTTAATCCCTTGTAAGAGAGAGAGGCAGAGGCAGACTGGTGAACGTGGGGCCTTCTAGGATTTCCAAGCTACTGTTAGTTATTAGCACTTAAAGAGGAACAAACATGGGCTCTTTTTTTGGATACTGTTCAGCTTGTAATGCACATGTGCATACCCTGGGCACATTCACTTATAAACAGACTCATTGTTGCTGCTATACTTTTCCACTCACTCGCAGATTAACGTGTTACTGTTGCCTGAGGGTATGTTTAGTACTAGTAGGTGAAAACACATGAGATTAGAAAAAGTTTTGACATTTTGGAGAATGTGCTTATTTTCTTTCTTGCCATGAGATAGATGAGGAGATTGATTTACACCATGGAGTCTCTGCAGGTTGCCTGGCAACCTCATGGTTATAACTCCAGGAAGTCACTGCGCCCAGCCAAGAAATAGTCCAGCACATATTACATAACCCCCCGTAAAACTGATTCTTGGCGTTTTGATGAAACTCTAAAGTCAATTAGTGAGCTTAAGAAGTGCTGCTACTATGGGGCACCCAAATAGCTCACCTGGTAGAGTCCATACCACAGTGGTCTGGGTTCGATATTTTCCTGTGAACCTTTGCTGCATGTCACCCCCTCTCTCTATCTCTTTCCTGTCTATCTTCAGCTGTCAATGTCAAAATAAAAGCATATCTAGAGAGGGAGCCGGTCGCCTTCAATGGAGTCCACCATGTTGAGCCACCATGTTTCTACAATAGCCCACAATGGACAAATTTAACACTGGCGGTAGACAAGGTGTTTTACATGACTGAGCAAATATACAGAGGCCAACCCCAGGCGGGCCAGTATCGCTGTACTTCATATGGCTGCATGGGATAAAGTATAATTCATAAAAACATACAGTACTGTTAAAGATATTACTGTAAATTATTTTAATTTTTTTTCTTCTTAGTGAATTTAGGCCAACTCCAAGCTTCCTCTAATTTTACTCAAGTGAAAAAGTGGATGCTGAACCCATCCTCTAGTGCATGCATCCTTTGGATTCATGCCCATGACCAGAGGCAGCTTTTGAGTGTTTTAAGCTGGGAGATTCAGCTACGAAGAACTAAGCTGTAACCAGAATCTTCATTTCTTACAAGATAGATAGATAGATAGATAGATAGATAGATAGATAGATAGATAGATAGATAGATAGATAGATAGATAGATAGATAGATAGATAGATAGATAGATAGTGCGCACGCACTGCGTGAGAGCAGGTTGATCTTTGATTTTAGCTGCATGCGACAACCTCACTAGGATGGAAAAAGTGTGTGTGTGTGTGTGTGTGTGTGTGTGTGTGTGTGTGTGTGTGTGTGTGTCTGGGAGTGTGCCTCTCTGTGTGCATCTCATGCATACTTGAGGAAATTGTCAATAGTTGCTCATGAAGACCAGGACCAGCTCAGGCCCGTCCTGCCCTCAGACAGCACATGGTCCATATTAAAGCCCGTCAGATGCGGCTGTCTCCCACAAGGGCATGCTCGCCATCAGGTTCTCCAGTCAAACGTCTGCCTGTTTCAGTGGTCGTCCTTCGTCAGGAAATGACATTGCGTTTGAAATAGGGCTTCGGAGTGGATAATCTCTCCCGGGACTGTTAGCAGAGAGACTTCCAAGTTCACTGGGTTTGTGTTCAGTCATGCAGAGTGTAACAGTGGACTGTGATACTGTAAGGCTGGGATCGATGCATTATTCACATAACTTGGTTTAGCTCCAGAGCTCCAAAACAATACAGCTCCTTTTAAAGATATATAGTGTGCCTCAAGGTAGTGAGTTAAAATCAAACTACAGTGTGCAGGAGTCGAACCACAGGTTGCACATGTTAGAAAGTACAAGCTAATGATTTCTCAGGTTCTCATTTTTAGGATCATAAGTCACTTGTAGTGTCATAGTAAGTACAACAATGGCTTAGAGATTAAAGCTCTCTCAAAAAGATAAATGTATTATTACTTACTGCAATGGTTTACTTATTTTTAGGGAGCAGTAGTCTACATTTTGTTTGGTAAGAAGCTCAGAGTAAGTTGCTGGTGTGCTAAAGGGGGTAAAATTGGGTTAAACTGATGTAAAATATATAATTTGGTATCCATCCAAAAAAATAAACACAAACCATTTCAAGGATTATAAATTAATAAAAACATTTTACTGCACCACCAACTGGGCCTTCAATTAATATCACACTTTTCTTTTGCAGAGTTACTGCATCTTTTTGTAGCTTTATGCAACTGCTTCTAAACAGGTAGACGATTTGTCTTAAGGACTGGGCCAGGTTAAGTGTATTGAGTGTATTAAGTGTATTGAGGTCAGACGGGATGGCCGCCGAACAGCACCTGTTTAATCCCTTGACCTGGTCCAACCAACAGATTATTCTAGTTCGTTGGGGGAAATACTCAGGGCGATCCTGTCGCTCTCTGTTGGCTGCACTTCAATCACATTCAATATCTCACTTCCCCCTCTCATATCCCCACTGGCCCGGCAGGACAGGTCAATACAGCACCATCACATAGCTTGATCACAGCGCAGGACTACTTTAAACAATGAGTAATGATGGTAGCACAGACTGGATTTTCTAATAGGATGACGTCATGGCATTTAGTACTGACAAAAACCAGAAAAGAACAGACAATAGCGTAAGAGATGATGAAACCATAAGCCAGAGAAATTCCATTAAGGTAATCAGCTAAAAACAGAACATTAACACTTCTGCAGTAGGTTGAATAACAACTGCAACACACATCATGTAATTTAATTTCAAATGTGACAAACCTATGACACATTCTATTATTATAGATCGCATATTGACTGTTTAGTCAAGGGAAAGAGAGGTCATAACAGATGAAAATTTAAAAACTGTCCAATGAGTTAACATTGATTAAACACTTTTTAAAATGTAATTATCAATTTGTTACTTGGTTAAAAAAGATTGTATATGTTTATTGCAGCCGCAAGAAATAATGTATATGACAGTAATTCTTCTCTTTGTTTGATTATTTGAACGGGGACATTAGTCAAGAAAGTGGAGCTATAGTTAAAGCCTAATACACAAGACTGGGAGAGGTGGTACAAAATAAAACAGCTTTATAACTGTCTTTGTATAAAACGATAAAAAAAAATTTGAGTTTTATATTTGTCATTAGCTGATCAAAAATGTGCATCAAAAGCTATGTTTTGTGGCTTATGTGAAAACATTTAAATGTGATGATATGCATCTGTTATGTGTCTGTGATTTTTATTGCTTTGATCTGTAGACCCTAACCCTCTTGTTTGTTTAGCATCAAAACAAATGGTCTCATAGAATGTACTGTGATTATTGTTAGTTTCTCTATCTGTATACAGGTTTCTTTTTCATTTTGTTTGCCATTGGCGGTAGAGAGCCTTTGTTGAAAGTAAACAGTAGGATTAGGTCTGTGCAGGGCTATCAAGTCAATCAGCTCTATTAGTTCACAGCATGGGTACAGGAGGATTTGCCTTGTCTTTGTTAGTGTCTCATCAAAACTATATAGTCAATTACTATTGACACCATTGACAACTAGAGACATTACAGCTATGCATTCTCTAAATTAACCTCTTAAACCAACTCTGCCCTTAAAATCAAGAGATAAAAGAGGCTAAAATTATGCTTTAAATTTAATTTAATTTAAATTTAAATTATTACAGTGTGGAGTGTGGTACATTTTTCTAATCAGGGCTGTTGATAAGTACTGCTGCAGATTTTATTTTTCCTTTTTTTTTCTCTGATATATATTTTTATAGTATTTTTACTTAACTACACAGATACTTGGTTCTAAAAGTGATTCTGCCATGTTCGTCAGCCATGTTTGTCCACCATGTTTCTACAGTAGCCCAGAATGGACAAATCAAACACTGGCTGTAGATCGAGCTGTTTGTGTTTTACGTGCATTTTGCAGGCACCAAATATTCTCCTTTGTGCTTGAAAAGCAAGGGTGAAGCGGGTGAATACTGCTAGATGCCACAAAAAATCCTCCAAACACTGGCCCTTTGAAGGGACACTGATTTTAATATGTTAAAATCAAGTCATCATGACGTGTATTGGGGACTAAAAGTAAGGATATCTTGGCCTGTAGAAACTCTGGGATCTGTAGAAACATGGCGTGCTCCATTGAAGGTATAAAAGACTCATATTAAGATTTTTAAAAAAGGATTAGTGGAAACAGTGAAAATGAAAATGAAAATGAAAATGAAAATATAGTTATGAATATTATATTATATTTCTGTCAGTAGATCCTCCTAAATATTAAAACATTGGACCTTTAAGGACAATTTCAGCAGAGCATTTGTGCTTTTACTTGTCTGGATTTCATCCATTCTTAAATACTGTGATCTTAAGTGTTTTGCAGTTTATTATGTATTTGCGTATAAGTGTGTGCGTGGGATAATATCATTTATCTATTGGCCCCCAGTTCTATCCCAGAATATTTGCCTATAGCCAGCTGTTAAACCTGGGTAACCAAGCTCATGTGAGTGTTTGAACTGTGAAGGTGGCTGTGTCAGCAACCATGCCTTGAGTGTGTGTGTGTGTGTGTGTGTGTGTGTGTGTGTGTGTGTGAATCACTTGAAGTTATATACCGTTCTTGTTGCACACCACAGACCTTGATTCAATATTTCCTGTGCCGCAGAGAACACCTTTGCATTAGTGTGTGTGCATATGAAACAGGGAGCCGGTATGTACTGTATGAGTGTGTTTATGCGTCGTGTGCATTTGCCCTTTGTCCTGGCTGCTATGTGTTCTGGTATGTAGCTAAAGGTCGGGGCCAGGCGGAGAGCAGGACTGCAGGGGCCCGGTCAGGGGGAAGCTGTGGCTGGGAAGAGCCGCAGAGCCAAAGGCCAGCAGCTCTGACGAGAGAGATTAGGACAGAGCCAAGGATATCAGAGCAAAACAATACAGATCCTTGTGCACAGGCTAAACAATTACAGCCTATACAATGCAACAGGAAATAATCAGTTAGGGAATTATGTATCTCTAATGTATCTCTACAGAGACTGAATTAGGTAAAAATCTGTGTGTAATTCAAGAGCAGCAATTGATGTGCGCACCTCGGGAATCTGAGCTAACGTGTCATTCCAGAAACTTCTCGCCTGTCGTTACCCACTGCATGACTTCACAGGACTCCAGTGCAGGCTGTTCCTGAGAATTTTGCAAGTCAGGACAGCTGTAGCACACACACTCCGAGAGACACACGCACACATAATGAGCTATCCAGCAGTCCTCCTTTTGGCCAGAAGAGGTACTGCAGGGTCAAAAGTCCCCCGTCTCAGTGGTTTAGAGAACAGTGACTCTGACCTGTGACCCGTCATGCTTGGGCTTGTGGCCAACGGTCTGTTTTACACATGTCAGAGCTGTGTTTTACTGCATGCAAAGACTGGATTTACACAACGAAGAGAGAACTTAGTAGATATGGCCTAGATTTGGTCGTTTCCCTCTGTTATTTAAATACAGAAACGCTAATAGATCTGTGTTAAATATTTCACACAGATCTATTAGTTTCAGTATTGTATTTGTTCCTTTGTTAACCCAGCCACAGAACAAAATCATCATTGTGTTGAACTTTGTAAGAAATGGTTGGGTTGCTGCCATTTGTTAAGCAACCTTCTCAGATCTGCGACTTACAAGGAAACTTAAGTTTCGAAATATGTACTAGCGTAACATTACAAGGGTTGGAAACAACATTGTGAACACCTGTATAATCTTGTGATGGATATTATAGATATATTGATGTGAATACATATGAATAAGGACCAGTCATTTAACCATAACTTAGTGGATACATTGTTCGGGAGCTTAGGCGAGTGGGTGATTGTTGAAATTCCACAGACATCTGTAATCTATGAATGAAAGTTATGTGCACAGCTTTCCTCCATTTTGGTTACTTTGATAAATAAGCCATACGCACAGTTTAAAAAGTTGAATAGAAGATCCAAATATGAAATCCCCTGAGCCTGGAGGATATGGCTGGCTTGATTGAACTGCTGCCATCTTGCCTATCCTTTTCAAATCTTTAGAGGAAATATGAGGGATGGACTGTAAATCTTAAGAATTTCACTTCCTAATCTGGTAAAGTAGAAAAGTAAGAAAGGAGTCACTTTTATTGTTTTCATTCATCTGAACATTTTCTCTGCACTTCACTGATTAGTTAACTCATACACTGATTCGCCTGATTTTCACAGATTTGAATGTGCCACTCACTTGTGTGTTAATGCAGTGGCTTATATGACTGCAAAGGCAATGTAACATCAAAAAAGCTGGATAGTCAAAATGAAATATTTAAAAAAAAAAGTGCCCCAAGATAACTTCTGTTATGATTTAACACTATACTATACTTTACTATACTATACTATACTATACTATACTATACTATAATATACTAAACAACACAATGTTGTAGTAGTACAAGGAAGTCCTAACAGCTGATAATTGTTCATGAAGACAATAGCAGCTGGTGTGAAAGAATTCCTTCACCTATTTGTTCCACACTTTAAGACCACATACTGTCAAAACAAACAAAGACAATGTGACAAAAGTGACTTGGTATGACAATGGCTCCCTATGCACATGACTGCCATGTGGGATTTACCAACTATGCTATGCTATACTAACCATGCTCTCTTCAAAACCCACAAAACCAGTACTTTTACTATGCAGGTCATGGGAATTGTTGGTCTACTACTGTCTTGATTAGTTTGTTTTTCTTGTGTGACTTTGGTGTTTTAACATATTATTACATCTTAGCGGACTGAACTGGAGCCCCCCTGGGACAGTGGACCTTGGTGAGTGTGACCTCTCTATCTGCAAGCAGTTCGGTGCTGCAGTGTGACTCCTGTGATCTGCAGGAGCTTTGTAAGATGCTACATTTTCCAACAGTCCCTGCGGTCCCTGGCTATCTGTGCTAAGTGTGTGTGGAGTGAAGTTTTCATTTTAATGAGTCGCAAGTTTGCATCGCTGTCTGTATCAATAGTTTTGATGCGACATAATCACAGCCACACAGAGTGTTTTCGGGTCATTTATTCGTCATGTCCCTGATGTGTAAAGGCCTTTATTCCTGTTCTAGGCTAAAGGCTGATGTTGGGATTCAGGTTGGATTTTCAGTAGAATCTCTCCCCAGAATACGCTCCTGTGTGTCCATTCAGATAGGGTTCTTTTTATGGGGGCTTTTATTCCCTTTAATAGATAGTGACAGTTGAAGAGTGACAGGAAAGAGGGGAGAGAGAGAGAGAGAGAGAGAGAGGGGATGATACACAGCAAAGGGCCGCAGGTCCCATTCTAACCCTGTGCTGCTGAGGTAAAGACTCAGACTCAAGCTCTACCAGGTGAGCTATGCAGGCGCCTCTGGGGTTCTTATTGTCCAACTGAAGGAGAACATTTTCACACAGTCACAGAACACAGACTCCTTGAAATTACATCTATCTCTAAGTATTTCATCCGTGGCCTTCCTAGACCAAAATGAGCAAAGCAGAAATTGTGGAATAGCCTTGTCAGGCTGTCAGGTGTGTTTGTGTGTGTGTGTGTGTGTGTGTGTGTGTGTGTGTGTGTGTGTGTGTGTGTGTGTGTGTGTGTGTGTGTGTGTGTATGCATGTAATACGCGTCACAATGGAAGTAGCCAGGGAGGCTGTGATTCACTGTGTAGCCCTCCACTCTGTCATTTCTCCTCAGCATAAGAAATACACAACACAAGGACACAGAGGAGGTGTATACTTAGTGACTTGTCTGTGTGTGTGTGTGTGTGTGTGTGTGTGTGTGTGTGTGTGTGTGTGTGTGTGTGTGTGTGTGTGTGTGTGTGGGCCAGCGGTGTAGGAACTATTCAGATACTTTACTTAAAATTACAAGTAGCCTATTAAATGCTTTCAAAATTGTTTTCAAACTTGCCCTAGTGTATCTATAATGATCACGTGAATAATTACATGTGAAAAGGTTTACTCATAGAGACAAATCCACAGAGAGTTATCACCTGACTGCAGTTCCTCTCAGCTGGTGAACATAGTAGAGCATTTAGCAACTAAAGCGCCAGATATTTCCCTCAGGAATTGGGGGAGACCAAACATATAGAAGAACAATGAATATTAGACTTACATTCATCAGGGCACCAGCTGTTGGATATGTTAATATGTAAGTGTCTTACAACATAACAACTTTAATTAGGTCAATTGTGAATATTTTTAAATCAATACAAGTTTGAGTAAAAGTTATGGGATGCCCTATAGCTCACCTGGTAGAGCTAGCGCCCCACGTACCGAGGCTGAGTCCTTGCTGCAGTGGCCATGTGGCCTTTTGCTACATGTCATTCCCTCTCTCCCCCCACTTTCCTGTCAATCCTCAGCTGTTCGATCCAATAACAGTTCCACTTCAGACATGTTGTATGTAAAAAATACTCTATTATTAATATTTTGTTAAACATTTTCCCAGAAAGAGCCATGCACATCAAGATGGCTAGCGTCAGAGAAAACACTGGAGAAATTCAGCTATAGCTTAAATGCTGTGCACCAAAATTGCCGACTTGCAGATGTGTCAGAAAAGTGTAGTTTGCATCTTTTTTTTGTTTATGTTGTTTGTTAACTTGTTAGCTTGTGACTGGACTTGGCTGACATTAGTGGTTGTGAAATGTGATATCAGTGTGTTCACATTGTCATTACATAATAGATCGTGGGAAGATCTCCAGGGTCCGGTTTACATCCAAAAAATGCACGCTACCATGTTTGCTGTCAAAACTTTCACTATGCTAGTGAAAACTCTCGCTCTCTAAGTCCACTCTACCAGGGATTCAGGTTTCTTTGCCGGTGACATTTGCTAGACAGCAAATTACTTTTGAATTTCTTATGTATTAAATCTAGCTTGCCCTGGGAGCGTTTGAACATCAGATTTTAGTGTACAGGCATCAAGTCAACGTCAGACATTTTGGGGAAGTATAAATAAGTAAGTATAATCAGCTACATTTACTTAAAGTTTCAGAAATACACTGACCAGCCTTATGCAGCCACATACATTAGGAAACAGAAGGCCTCTGATTGTGTTAGTTGAATTATATTTAGGTAATTATATTTTAGTGAGTTGGTCATTGTGCTGCTACTTTTAACCATGTTACACACAATACTGTTAAACTTACTGTATAACAGTGCACTGTGTTTAATTATGCCCTTTGTAGGCCAAAATAAATGTAGTGGAGTAAATCTGTTTTTAAAAAATACTTTCCACAACTGTGTGTGTGTGTGTGTATATATGTGTGTGTTTGATGGTTGCAGGGGTGGGGGGGTGGGGTGACCTTGCAACCCTAAATCGTGACCCCCACGCTGCTCTTATTGCATGTGCGTCTTCCTTCCTGCTAGGTCAGCTCTACATGTCAATCTGACAGCAGGGAGAGAAAGAAGGATTTTCTCTCTCTCTTTCTTCTCTCACTCCCTCTCTCTCCCTCCCTCCCTTGTTCTCTCTCACCCTCTCTGAACCTCATTCCCACTGCAGGAGCACAAAAGGTTTACACATTCATAAACATTATGCTATGTGCGTATATGTTGTGCGTCATGGAAGGAGCCCTCCCCCATGCGTTATGTATATGAATGAATGGCTTTTACACAGGGAACAGCTCCTCCCCAGGAAATCCATGACTGTACTTTCCAGAAATAGAGTATGACTTGCTTAAAGTGGAACTAATGCATCAGCGACGGGTTTCCAGCAGGGCTAAATATGATGGAGACGGGGGTGTAGGCCTACCTCCCACTGGCAGGGCTGCGTGTAGCTGGACCTTTTCTCAAAGACGTATGTGTATGCGGTTCAGTAAACTGGCACATTTGATTTCCCACGCTACAATGTACATGCAGCAAATTCAGATATGCACGCACAAACACACACACACACACACACACACACACACACACACACACACACACACACACACACACACACAAATGCAGCCAGACACGCATAGGCAGAGCATTAGAGAAAGGTGTAGGCGTTGTGACGCAAGCATTATGAGTCACTCTGACACAAGGCCTGAGTTACAACACACACCATTGTCATAGTATTACCTCTCCAACAGGTTGGATGGATTGCTGCTCTCCCTCCCCTCACAGGTAAGAAAAATGACCAGACCAGGGAGGATGCTGACACAATGTAAAAACACTAAACCAAGACCATATTTAGCACAAGCCTCTTCTCTCACGTTTCTAATTACAGACAGGGGTCCAACAATAAGGATTAATCACACTTTTTTGAGTTTCTTTTAAACTCACAGATTTGATAATGATGTAAAAGGCTGTAACTATAGCAACACAAACCTGTCATCCAAGAGAAGCACCCCACCATTTGCCCAGTGTTTCCACAGAAAGGGATGGAGGAGCAAAATCCCAAAAGAGGAGAAACAATTTACCTGTTATATTAATTATTTAAGCATACTGTTATTAATATTATAATGGTATTGGTTATGAATCCACCACCTCACCGTGCTACTGCCTCTGCAGGGTCATAAAGTGAGAAGATCTCCAAGTCCATTCAAAAGTATCATTTGTGTAGCCCAGTATCACACGTCTAAAGGCTTTACTGGTCCACATTAGCAACTATTTCAAATGGTCAAGATGAGAAGGGCCAACTCCTGCTGCACTACCAACCTCTTCCACAAGAGAGCATGCAATGTGTTTATGGCCTGTACTTGGAGAGCTGCCAAGTACATACCAAACTGTTGCCCAATCCTGTTTGTCACATCAGTGGAAAAAAGGCAAACTTGATAGTATATTTCCAAGGATATAGAGGTCTTATTTGAATAGAGATTAGACAGCAGCCTTGCCTGATAATTCATGGTGAAATACCTATCCCTCCATGTTGCTCCACAGAGGAAACACAAAGCTGTAAAGTTATACAATTGCAAGCAGTGCCAAGGTGCAGTTATGGGGTTTTCTATTTGTGCAATTAGTACGGAATAAGGCATTAACACTGGGTAATGTTTGAGAATAATTGCCCCCTCAAACTGCTTGCAGACTTTGTTAGCAAACACTACAGGAGCCTTGGATTACTCAGACACACACACACACACACTGCCCAGATGGGAGACAGATGTTTAATAGACAAGGTCAAGGAGTCCATACAGTAATTGTCTGCTCCACCATTTCTCAGTATTCTCTGCGTTGTTCAGATCACCACATCCATATAAATCCAGGAAATTTCCTCTGGAATGGAAACCATGTCCTACTCTCACAGACGTATTTGTGTTTGTTTTCTTTGTCTCTCTCCCTCACACACACACACTTTCATTCTGTTCTCATGGTACATTTGATAGGTTGGAGTCATCACCCACACAGACAACGACACGACAATCTATATAAGCCACTTCCAAAAACTGAATCCACTTCACGTTTCTTTCTTTCCGATTCTCCGTTTCTCCTCCTTTCTGGATGCTTCTGGGGTTCGACAGTGTTCGAGAAAGTGCTGATAATGACTGATACACAAAGCGACACAGAGATGATGAAACATAAGGAGAAGTTTCTAATCTCATTATCTCTGCCTAAGCTAATCCACCAGGAACAGCACCTCCAAGTCATCCATACCCTTTTATACATGTTGTACTCCACACATCATACACACAGACTTACTCATTATATATATATATATATATTCACGGTTATATAATACCATACACTAAACAAAAAGATGTCGGACGTGCATGATACGATGTTGCTGGGCTCAGAGGGAATCAAGAAAACCATCCTGTATGGAGGGACCGGAGACATCCCAAAACTCACTACTGGGGCAAAGGTACGGTAGTCCTTCAGAAATTTATTTACACTTTCTGATAAATATAGAGCAACACTGATAGGCATACACCAAATATGTGTCCACAGCTATTTCACAATACAGTCCATTTACAGTGCAGTAAATACTTCTAATTGAACCATATTTCAGATAAACAGTATCGGTCTTTCTTTAGGACAAATTGAGGAGAGGATGAATAAATACATATCTCACAAGGCCAGTTTTAATGTTCTAAATCTAATTAAAGGAAGAAATAATTTAATTTAACATATGCACTGGATTATCAAACTGCGCACAGTATCATATGACCATGGAGTTTTTCTCAAGACTGTGGCAGAATAGTTGCAAAGCATCAAGAAAAATACAGAATGCCCAAACAGAGGCTCTATTTATTTATTTAGATGTGCCATTTTTTTCTAATAAATGATCCAATAAAGCTGTGTTTGTTGTATGTCCTCGAGGATCCTTCTTATTATGTACAAGACTTGAAGGAGCAATGAGTAAGAGACAAATAATAAGACTATTATTGGCCTGTTGAAAATCATGACCGCGATATATTTTGCAAATATTTAAAGGGGTTTTTGTTCAATATGCATGGCTTCATTACTTGAGATTTATGGATTTCATTTTCCTGACAATGTTAAGCCTTTGCAACTGAAGAGGATGTGTGAAGGAGGCACATTTATGTTGTTGAAATTCCCACTGGCAGGCAGTAGAGGTTGTCACTCAATGCACCTTTAATGAGAACAATATTTTCAGATCTTAATCAATGCCCTTTGAGCCATCTGCATCAGGTTTGATACAATTAAACCTTAAGCCTCACCTTCTTTGAGATATTACCTTGTTTGAAATATGAAACCCTTCTTGAATTTAAAAAATGGCTTCATATTTCTTGGATATCTACTTTTAACTGCTCCCGGTGGTTCCCTAGCGGTGTTTGACATCATCCTATAATTTTATAAAATTGCTGGTCCTGTAAAAGGAAGGCACTGACATTGTGAAATATGTGAAAGAGCAGTTTTTGCACCACAGTGTGCACACAGTTCTGTGGGATGGTTTCACTTTCCTTAGACGTTATACAACCACACAACCTTGGTATGTCTGTCCTTCCTCTTGTCTGTCTGCCCTGTTGAATAACTGAGCTGTGTGAAGCTCATGACATAACATTTTTGTTTAGACTGATGTGTTTTCTGCCATATTTCAACAAAACACCATAGCTTTGCCTGTCAGTGAGTTTTAACTTGAGACAACTTTCCCTCATGTAATTTCATTAAATGCTAAATGCTTGTCCACAGTGTATAGTTTAAACAAGGTTTTTTTTGTATGTAGTTCTTGTCTCAATATGGTTCATTTCACTCCAGGTGACATTCCACTTCCGCACCCAGCTGTGTGACGATGATCGTACAGTGATAGATGACAGCAAAGTGGTGGGGACTCCCATGGAGATAGTGATCGGCAACATGTTTAAACTGGACATCTGGGAGACCCTGTTGGCGTCCATGAGGATTGGTGAGGTCGCTGAATTCTGGTGTGACATTATTGTGAGTGCTACAAAAAAACAGCTAGTTTGTGTTTTATTTTTCTTTTGTGTTACTTCTCGTTTGATTTAAAGCACAGTGCATTATAGTTTGTCAGTACAAATCTCTTCCAAGGAGTTTGACTGTTGCAGATGTGGAAGTTATAGACCCTGCTTACAATAATAAGCAACAAAACAACTCAATGAGAAGTTTTATGTGCTCCATTATACATTTAAAACCTAGGCATAAAGCACAGGCATCGCACCTAACTCTCCCCTTCAGAAAATTATGATAATTATGATAAAAGCCAGATAATAACAAATAATGTAATAGAGCTGGATGGGTTACTTAGAAGAACTTGAGTAGAAACACTCACATCATAATAATATATGTGGTTTATAACAAACATTCATGTATTAATAACACTGATTCAATTTCAGTTTAGTTTCACTTTGAATTCCCTGAACATTTTCTGTCCTGTTATGAAAGCTGTTGTCTCATACAGATATCTGATATATATACATATATATATTGTTATGAAGCAAACATACTTTCTTAGAATATATGTTGATGTATATGTAATCTATAACTTGTTATGTCTGGTCTTTGTGTGTGTGTGTGTGTGTGTGTGTGTGTGTGTGTGTGTGTGTGTGTGTGTGTGTGTGTGTCAGAGACAGATGGGTTGAGGCATACTGTCATTAATCTGCAGCAGCCTCACTTTTCCCTAATCGGCTCTGATTCGTGCTGAATCAGCACTACTGACTCCCCTCCACTCTGATTAGATTTGATGGGGCTTATTCACTCCTCTGAACAACATGGCTGCACCACACGCTCCGCTGAATATGTTGTGCAGTATCACTCCCATCCAGCGGAGGGCAAAGTTGCCATACTAAACCAGGAGGAAATAGACCGGAGAGAATGTGAAACAACTCATTTATGTTTAAATGATTAATCTGTAATCAGTTTAATGTAAAATGAGATCAGATGTAGAGTATGAAGAGAATCATGTATATCACCATGTTACTCTTGACCAACCAAGTCTATGCACAAGGGGTATTTTTTCTTGTTTCTACTTCTACTTCTAACTTATTAATTCAAGGTAACAAAATGTAAATATGTGATCACAAAATGCTAAATACTTCATTCATTCCTGTCACGCTTGGAATGATAACTTGTAAAATTTGTAAGAGAAAAGATGAGGTTGGAGGTGAAAAAGCATATTCAACCACTAAATCTTTACAAAGTCCAAATAATACATTTTTTTTAGTTTCTCAGTTCTAGTGGTAAGCTTTATATAAATTTAGAAACATGTTCAGTTAACAAGGTAACAGGGTTGGTCCTTAAGGACACTGATAAGGGTGTAAGGTAAGAATGAAAGGAAACCCCACCATAAACATGTGTATTCCTTATATAAGTTTACAGTCTATCTATAATTCTTTTCATCTTCATTTAACATATTGTAATTTTGCCATTCTGTTCACACAACATCTATTGTATGTCTTCCATCCTGGGAAAGGGATCCCTCCTCTTCCAAGAAGTTTCTTCCATTTTAATCCTGTTAAAGGAGTTTGTTCAGGGAGTTTGTCTTTGTCTAATCAAGAGGATATGAATAGAGAGTGTTGTATGCTGTACAGATTGTAGAGTGAATTTATGATATGTGATATTAGGCTATATAAATAAAAATGACATGACATCTAATATTGTTGATCTCAGGTTTGGTTTGGGGTTTGTAATTTAATCTCTCCATAAGATTAAAAGCTAAAACAGAGAGTAATGATGTCATCTAGAGACAAATCCAGGAGCAGCTTCATAAGCAGCAAACAATGGAACAATTCATAAGATTTTAAAGCCTGCAGTTACATGATAGTGAGGCATTAGAGGCAAATTGGTCATCCACTTTTTCTTCAGAGGATCAAATATTAAAATCTTTGTCATCTTTCAGTCACAGAGTAAGATCCTTATTATGTAGTCATTCTTTTTTGAATGTTGGCTCCTCTGTTCTCTCCAGCACACTGGGATTTATCCACTTGTGTCCAAGAGTATGAGGCGCATAGCAGAGGGAAAAGACCCAGTTGACTGGCACATCCATACATGTGGTATGGCCAACATGTTCGCGTACCACAGCCTTGGCTATGACGACCTGGATGAGCTGATGAAGGAACCAAAACCCCTCTACTTTATCCTGGAACTGATCAGGGTGAGACAAATATGTATGTGGATCTGTGTCAAAGGGAAGCTTCCTCAGCAAGGAAGTAACACATGAGGTGTAGTGTTCCAGGACAATTCCGTGACAATAGTGTTTTAAACTACTACAATTGACGGAAAACTAAAAAACCCAACTCCCATATATATGTGTGTGTTGACAGGTCCACCACCCCAGTGAGTACAACAGGGAGACGTGGGCTATGAGTGATCAAGAGAGGCTGAAGGCCGTTCCTGTGCTGCATGGTCAGGGGAACAAGTTGTACAAACAAGGACAGTACCAAGAGGCCACACAGAAATACAAGGAAGCCATCATCTGCTTAAAGAATGTTCAAACAAAGGTGATTGCATCAAACAAGTGGTCCAAAACAGAATTGTACTTGCTCTTATAAAACAGTATTTAAAGACATGGATCTGAACTACTTCCTCCTTCAGGAGAAAGCATGGGAGGTCCCGTGGCTGAAGCTGGAGAAGATGGCCAACACCTTAACATTCAATTACTGCCAGTGTCTGCTGCGCATGGAAGAATACTACGAGGTCATTGAGCACACCAGCGACATTATCAACCAGCACCCAGGTTTGGCACTGACAATGTAGGGTGTGTGTGACTCCACCGGGTGGCTGTGGCTCAGAGCCAGAGCGGGTTGTCCCTAATCGGAAGGTTGTTGGTTCGATCCCCGTGTCGAAGTATTCTTGAGCAAGATACTGAACCCCAAATTGCTCCCAATGCACAGCATCGGTGTGTGAAAGGGCAAATGTGGCACATAGTGTAAAAGTGCTTTGAGTGGTCGGAAGACCAGAAAGGCGCTATACAAGTACAGGTCCATTTACCATTTACCGGCATGGAGTGAGGGGTTACGTAGGTATTTCTAAAACATAACAAAGTTTCATTTTTGCCACTTCTTTGAACAAGGAAACAAATAAGGTTATCTGTTTTAATTGTAATTTATAATGATCTTAGTTTGACAAACTGTAAAGACTTTTATCTCTATACTTAACAATAAAAAAAAGGGGATTCCTTAAGACAAAATAGAGGTCTGTGGCCTATTGTGCATCTATATTTTGGGAACCCTTGCTATAAACCTGTAGATGTCCCTCACAGGAGTTCCTGCCGTCAAACATGTATGTGTTTGTATTACGTCCTCTAGGTGCAGTGAAGGCCTTTTACCTTCGAGGCAAGGCCCACATGGAAGTGTGGAATGAGGCAGAAGCCCGGCAAGACTTCAGCAGGGTGCTGGACCTGGACCCCGGCATGAAGAAGGCCGTCAAGAAGGAGCTGGGGGTGCTCAACATGCGCATGGAAGAGAAAAACCAGGAGGACAAGAACAAGTACAAGGGCATGTTCTGAGCGGGAGAGACTGCAGCAGACGTTGGAGAACAAGAGAAGTGATGGGCTAAAGAAGAAGAGTAAAGCTTTGAAATCACTGATCTCCATGTTTCATTTTACCTTCAACCAACAAACCCAACTCCCTGAATTGACTGTCACTCCCTTATGAAATCATAAACCTTTCAACCTGTCTTTCTCTTTCCTCCAAACCATGACTGAAACAATCTATATAAGTTAAATAAAGGACTGTTCACCCTTACAATGTATTGAGTTTGATTAATATTTCATTCATTTGTAGTCTCATATTTACCTCATATTTATCAGAGTGATGTCAGTCTTCTTATCTAACTCTCTGAAACAGACCGAATAAGCGTATTTGTCGCGTGTTCAAAAAAACCATGCATCCAGTCATCTACCCCTGACTGACTGCTACTGATACATTGTTGTGTTTATGTCCCACAAGATGTTACACGAGCCAATGGCACCACCATCATTGCAGCTTTTTCCAAAACACTACTGCCACTCATTCTCCTAAATAACATCAAAGAACTGAAGTAGTGGCTATGTTGTTTCCTATGTGTTATTAATAGGTACTAGTACTAAAAAAACCTTTTTTAAAATGATACCAAGTCACTTATCTGAGTCTTGTAAGCACATTGCCTGTCCACAAGGTGGAGCTCTGCTCACAATTATTCTGTTTCAACCTGAACCCTGTTGAAGAAATTACCCTGAGCCCTGAGCAGCATTCTCAATTTCCTGAAGAGTCTAGGGGCTCATAAACACGGGCTAAATGATCTGTGCTGTAGGCCATCGACTGCTTCCTTTGTACATCCTGAAAGAGAATACTGCAGAGTGTTTGTTTCACAGTGGGGAGGGGCAAAGCTTTGACAGTGAGAGAAGCAAAAACAGATGGAAGGAATGAGGCACAGGGGGAGTTTAGGGGAATGCACTGGAAAAACACATTTGAATGTACTTATGTTTGTGCTGTGAAAATATTAGATCAATAGCATGACATCAGAGCGGGAGCTCAGTTTCATTCAGGGAATCCCCCCCACCCTCCTCCTCATCACTACCACAGGTCACAGTGCAGTGTAGCAGTCACTTTGGGGAATGAGGCTGACGCTAATGCACCAGTCTAATGATGAGCAAAATCAATAAGAGCAGATCAAAAGGAAAAAAGAAACACGAAAAAAATCGTGATTAAACATTGAAGCCATAGCATGCAGTACGACCAGCTTTACTAATGCGCAGCAGTGCCTGGTCTGAGGCAATTAGCTGAACAAGGAGACTAAAACGTGGTTTAATACAACACTTATTGGACACTATATGGGATTTATTGCTTATCAGATCCAGTAGGCTGAATATCCAAAGTACTGTTTAGAAAATGCAATTAAAAAAAGAGATTTGTGATGTAAGGCTGCTAGAAACCAGCCGGACTGAAACACGACGTGGATACAGTAGCCTGAATTCTGCATAGCTGGCTCTCCTCCATAAACCGCTGGTGCTGATGTTGGGAAGAAAGGGAGGAGGAGGAGGGGGAGGTGGTGGTGGTGGTGAAGGAGGCTCCGCGCCAGACTGCCCTGCTCCAACATTTGATGAGTCAAGTTTGCCAGAGAAAGCCAATTTCACACCGGAAGTACGAGCATCGTGGATTCAAAATAAAAACCTAGAAATGTCAGGCTTTGAAGGTAATAAACCAATGTATATGATTTTGTGGTGGTCTTTAGCCTGTACTTTTACTGTTAAACAGATTGCTTTGCTATAAATGTATACTGTGATTCTCTTTCATTCATTTTATGTTGCATTTTTACCCATTCATATAACATTGGGAGTTTTGTGGGTTCAGACTTGACGTGTGACTAACAGAAGGAGGTGTATTTTCAGTCAGCCTCTACAATCTGAGCTATATACACAGAAACCGTATAAATGCAGAGTAGTATTTTGTCATTTCACATACGTTTCCTTTTAATATGAGCACAAGTGTTTACCGAGGAATTCTGTATATGGAGAAAAAAAGACACACCAGATGAAGTGTACATGCCACAAAATAAATAAATTAAAATATAATAATAACTATATTAAATAGAATAATAAATACAGGACAGTTAAGAAATAGAAGAAAAAACTTAAATGTCTTTATAAAAATAAGTCTTAAAGTGTTTTAAATCAGGACAATGTTGATTCCCAATTAATGGTTATTCCACTGCTATGGATCCCTTACAGCTGCTGCCCTACACAGAAAGGGTTTAATAAGAACAACAACACGTATATTTTAAATAATACAAATGATAAATAGAGTATATCATGTATCGGTTAATTATTGTCACATACTGTATAATCAAAAGCCACTCGTTGGCAAATGAAGCTTTTATTTTGTGTTTAATCACCGGAAGTGTGCTGTTGTAATGTAGATAACTTGACACTGGTCCCAAGTTGTGTACAGTCACTGTGCTGCTGCGGCGTGGAGAGTAGAGTAGGAGAGGGGAAGAAGGTGGCTCATTTGGGGGGTCTGCTGTGAGAGAGACGTTTCAGCTTCATCCTCCTTTCTTGAGAGAAAGAAAGAGACTACGTTCAGTCTACTTTTCAAAGAACAGACAGACTCAAAGGAAAAGTGGTGGGACTGGATGAAGGCGTGCGACGGGAGCTCCTCTGAATGAATTGTTCCTCCTTGGATGTATAAGAGAGGAGGAGAGGTTTTCTGATCTGAGCCCCCCCTTCGGAAATGAGTCAATCGGCGGATGTGAAGGAAGGTGAAGGAAAGTGATTGAAGAGGAAGAATGATAGCCTATGTGCAGGAATTTTTCATCTCCTCTCTGATTTTATTCTTTTAAGGGTTTGATCTGTTACAGCAGAGCTTCTTCTTTTTTTCTTTTTTTAAAAGCACATCATCTTTCAGATAATCTTATTTTTATTATCCCACCACACCTCGGCTTGTGATCACACTCCTGGTTATTAAATCAAAGTTGATCCCAAAGATTAGTTGTAAAAACTTGCTTTGTATTACGGGATGTCGGGGCCTCCTGGCTTATAATCAATTTTGAAACTAAGTGTTGTTTTTGTTTTTTTAAATACTCCCTTTTCTGATCTAATTCCACACAACTGAGACTTGAACATGGCCATCAACACGGACACCGACTTCCTCAAGTCCAACTTGGGTGAGGGCGGAGGAGGCGCGCCGCCAGCGGACTCCCACGAGACGGAGAAACTCCTGGCGCTGACCACCGAGCCCGGAGGGAACGGGATGAAGATGTCCACCTCCTTCACGGTCAACATGGGCGGCGATAAGGGTCTGGAGGCCGACCAGAACGGCCACAGCGTCGCCGTGAGGTCGGGCTCCGCCGGTCAGCTGGCCGCCGCCCCCCTCTCCCCGTCCAAGGTCAGCCTGAGCCGCTCCTCCACCGGGAACGCGACCGTGCAGGAGACCCCGAAGCCCAAGGACTACCTCATCCTCGTCATCATGTCCTGCTTCTGCCCCGTCTGGCCCGTCAGCATTGTCCATTGTCGCACTGGTGTACTCCATCATGGTGAGTGTCACTTTACCAAACTGTCACTGTAGATCACCAAAACTATACTAAAAAAAAATTTAAAATTATTAAAATATTATAAAATAACATATATATAAATGTCTAGTTTGCATAACTCACATGACAAATAAGACAGAATGTTTTCTAAAACAGCTCTTTATTTCTGCACTGATCTGTTTATTATCTTCTAGATAATATATAGTAGTTAGCATTCACTATTTTGTACATATGATTTTGATATTTGCAGAAAGTGAGAGTGATATTTTAGAGAACAGGGATGGCAATCAAACTGCTTTGATTGTATTTGACAGGTGACGTCTTAAAATTACTTAATTTGACAGTCGGAAAACAGATTAAAACAGCATATCAACCTATCTTTGAGAGGGCAGAATTGATATTTGGTGTTCACTGGAAATCACAATTAATAATAAATCAATTATCACAATATTCATATACATATTCATATATACATATCACTGATTCATTTTCTTCAACTGACACAACTGGTGTCTTGCCTTTTTATTGTCTACCCCGCGTGAATGGTATTTATTTAACAGACACCAGAGTCTGCAGAGCGTAAAAATCAAATTTCATCCTTTGAGGGACACATTTATGGTGGAAAAACAGGTTGCGTAAGCTGTTTCCAAACAATTCCATCAAAACCAGAGAGGCCCTCGGATGCCACAGAACACTTGTCTGATCTCAGTGTCTTATCTGAATATGGATATCTCAAAAGTCCTCCAAATGTTGCATATTCATGGAAAGAAAAAATTGCAGCAAGTGCAATGCAGTTGCTTCTGTGGTCCCTGACAAACTCACTGAATATCAGGGTTTGCTGTAACGCACACACACACACGCACACTCTCTCCCTCTCTCTCACACACACACACACACACACACACACACACACACACACACACACACACACTAGAGCTCAGTGCATCATTAGCTATCCCAGTGCTGAGGCTTTAAGTGATCCCAGGTCTGCTGCTGCCACTCAGCTGCCGGTTGTTCTGGTTTAGAGGAGCTGACACTTGATTAATCCTCTCACCCAAAGTTTCAGGATGCAAGAAATGCTGACACAAAATGCAGCTGAGACACTGAAGTCTCAACGGGCAGCCAGGGATGCTTAATATGCTGCTACTGTTTAGTACTCTCCATTCAATCATTGTTTTCTGAACTAACAATGGACCTTTCACATGGTCCACACTCATACTGCAGCACATGTATCTGAGTCGACGAGAAGTATGTTGATGCTCTACGATAAAATTGAAAGCTGCCACTTTCTTGTTGTCACCCTGCGCAGGGGCGAGAGGCTGCAGTAAAAATGGTGGCGTTACAGCCGTGAGAGCTTATAGCTTATTTCAATCATCCAGTGCAAGAGTGTCCTAGATATCAAAGCGATAGATGCTGAATTTAGATGTGTAATTATACAAACGAGGTGTGAAGGTCAAGTGTAACTTGAGCAGGGAAATGTGTGTCAGTTTTGTGTCTGACAATTACTTTATGGTTTTTAAAAAATAAGCATTGATAAAGTCAGCTATACGTCATTAATAGCGACCCTCAATTCACTTTGGCACACATATTGTATTAATAAAAACCTATAAGTTACGCAATATGCCAATATTACACAGTGGCATCACAGCCTGTCCACTTAGCTGATTAGGTCCACATTTTGTCTTCAAATTAAGAGGGTGTAAGAAGATATCAAAAAATATCATATTGCTATATTTTACTTAATGATAATGTATTGATTCTTAAAAATAATGTATTGATTTTGGTGTTGAAACCCCCAACTGCTTGATATAAGTGATGTATAACGTAAACTGAGGGCTATGATGTTGGATGTTACAGAGACTGTGATAAACACAAAAGCAGATCCCACTGCTCTGGTACAAGTAAACTTTTTTAACTTTAGACTTTGACAGTTTTCCTAAAATTGCATTTTCTATTTTTCTAAATCACAATATACTGCCTTGCTTACAGTATATAGCAATATATTGGATTGTAACTCTTGTATTATGATATGTATCGTATCGCCGAACGAAATGTTTTGTTATTCAGAAGTCCAGAAAGGTTTTTACAGCCAACAATTGACTGTAAAATCTGTGAATTATGTCACTCAAAATTCGGAATTACACCAAAATGGGATGCTAGTTTAGAGGAGATATATATATATATTTTTATTTTTTTATTTTTGTTGAAATGTAATCTGATGAAAATCATAAAATATCAGGTTTTGTGGAACAGCAACAAATAATTTTGTTTGGTTGCTTTACAGCAGGTGCACTGAAAACATATTAAGTCTGAAATGAGAAAACTGAACCCACACAAGCTGAGAGAGTTTAGGGCGTGTAAACTACAGGAGTACTAAATGAAATATATAACACAATGAAGGTTTGTTTACATCCTGGGGTCAGAGACAAAATAAGATAAGATAAGATAAGATAGGTTTTATTTGTCACATGCACAGTTATACATAGTACAATGCACAGTGAAATGTATTAGTATAAATAAATAACCAATTGAGGGTGCACCACCTTCATTGCAGCAAGCTAAGTGTGAATGACTCAGAGAGGCAGTGTTACATCTGTAAGGAGTTTCTCAAATCTTGAATGTCGTCGTCATGAGATATCTAGTTGTTTGGATTTTTTGTAGAGAATCAAAAGCCAAAGAAAACAAAGTTTACAGAGGAGTTGGAAACTACATAATTTGTCGGTTTTTGTCACTCCCCATTGCAAACGCACATTCATGCGAAAAATAACTTTATGCATTTGGCACAAACAGTGGATCATCAAGATGTGTCACAACAAAACAAAACCAAATAAAGTGTCTTGTTTCGTTGGAACTTTTGTGTGTTGGAGCCGGGAAACAGCGGCAGAGAAGGCGTTCTGTACCCAAGCAGCACAGATAAATACAGCTTTTGATTGGACTTTGCATTAAGTACCTGGCAGTATTCTACCAGGAGTCTTTTAGTGGCATCAATAGTAACTCTGTTTTGTCAGGATTTTAACTCCTGTTGGTGGATGGCAGCTTATTGGCACACGCCATTTGATGTTTTTCAGCGCACTTTACATCTGACACTGTAGAGCAGCCAACACACGGATCTACAGAGAAACAAGGCAAAGGCAATGCAGTAAACCCATTAGTTCTGTAATATCACTCCTGTGGGCACTACACACCAAAGGGAATATCAGGCAGTATCCATGAGACTGCTTGTACTTCCCTGAGCCATCATCATGAACCCACTGACATTCACAAGTCAGCCACTTGCTAATGGCACAGAGAGAGTGTGTGTGTGTGTGTGTGTGTGTGAGAGAGAGAGAGAGAGAGAGAGAGAGAGAGAGAGAGAGTGAGAGAGAGAGAGAGGGTGAGAGATAGAGAGGGGTTTTGACAGAGGGCAGAAGAAAGAAAAGTGAAGGAGGGAGAAACTGGATCTGGCCACTAACTCAATAGAAGGCGAGAGAAGTCAATTTAGTTTCTCTGCAGAGGACAGATTGAAGCAGTTAGCCAACTCTGTGGCAGCGATCAACATTCTCTCTGTTTCCTGGGTGTATGGAAAGGGTATATGGGCCTCGCAAAGAAGATCAAAACATCATTCGCTACAAGGGCAGATGGGTGTGAGAGAGACAGCAAATGGCTATAAAGTAGTTTAAAGTAGTTAGTTTCTATCACTGGAATAGAAAGGAATTGAATCAGATACCACAGTGATGCCAGATAAGTGCAAGTGAGCCAGAGCAGGAAAACAGAGGTTTACAACACTCAGTAATGTGGTTTAAACCACACGATATGCAGCCCTAGAGTGTGAGCTCACCACTAAGTGCCAATATTCTCCTCGCCCATGTGAAATGGACATTTTTGGAGAGTTGAATGGGGGAAAAAAGAAACTGCTCAACTGATGTTAAAATGGTATTAATGAGGGGAGGTTAGAGGAAACAGCCCAGACTCCAGGAAATTAAATTAAATTTAAAAAAAAGAAAAAGAAAGAGAAAGGGGATGAGCATGTAGCTGTGGTTGCATTGTTGATGAGTTTGCCTTCAACATCCACTGACCTGGGTTCAGGTATTACTTCGTAATGAGGCTTTCTACTACATTTAATACTATTATGTACAATGTAATATTTTACGCTCAGTCTATTCACTTTAAACCTAAACCATAACCTTAGCTTGCAAGTATAGTATTCAAACTTAAATATTACTTTAAACCTGCACTAATCAATATTTCTTACTGTATAAGTGAATTATATAGTGAATTACTACGAGATAATTCTGAGAAATCTCAGATCCTCTGCAGTTCTATGGAGTCTTTTTTTGTCTATTTTGGATCATTATTTTTGGTTTTTGGGCCCGCAACTCCGCTCTCATCAACCCTTCTTTCAGCAAGGCAGCTAATTTGAGCAAAAAAGCTCTGAGACATTGTACTGTACATTAACCTTTCCAGCACCAAACAGCAGAGAGACAATGGTATCGACAAATACGAGAACATAGTGGATCCTTTAGCAGCTGAAAAAGTTCAGATGTTTCCTCCAGAAGTTGGTGAAGACCAAAAGAGAACTTAAAGGAGAGTGAATTTTGAATTTACCTTCATCAGGATTCATCATCATGCATGTTTGATGTGTCTATATAAACTATATATTTTTTTAAAAACCAACGTATGCAGCTCCTCTTAACCAAATTGTTGTGGAGTCCACCTTCAAAATGACTGGACAATTCATGTTGTCACATCCTTTTATTGTGGCGGTGACATTTCTTCATGCTATTTATGTCCACAGTAGTAACTGAACTGAACTGAAAGTGTTATGAGGCATCACTGTAGGAAAAGTTACAGTAGGAATGTTATGATATAGATATTAGATGAAAAATGAATTGTGAAACTCTTTTTCAATAGCAGAGGACGCTATCTGCTTTTGATTTCTTAAACATCCCACGTCACTCATGTCAGTAGCTGTATCAAGACGTCAGTTTCACTTTTACCAAAAAAAGGAAATGTGCATTGTTTTGCACAGTTTATAACTAAAAAAATCTATAATATGATAAAGAAAATACATTTTCGTGTGAAAATAATTGGTTTGTATTGATCATTGTATTGTATTGTGAACCCAGTGCTGTGCATTAAATCAAATTGTGAGTTGAGTGCATTGTTACATCCCTAAGTAAAAGTTATAAGTAATATATACACTGTACAGACACAAAGCATGAGATAGGTTTCCATGTTTTAATCCCGTAAGCGACCAAAATGAACTATAATTAAGTACAATCTGTTAAGGCCTCATTTGCCTTGTAAGAGTCAGCGTCTTTCTGTACTGGCAGATGGTGCATTGCTAACAACAAAAGTGACATTCATCATCATCCACTACCACTTCCAGCAGCAGAAGCACCTAAAAGCCAACTTCCAGCTGGCTGCCGCCACAGATCTCTGACAGATGCTCTGGCGAGGAAGGCTTGCGGCTGGCAAACGCAGAAGATGTGCAGTCAATTATGGGGATTGGAGAGGCAGGGGTTTTTACTGCCCAGACCAGCCTATCCCAGTAATGGGAAGGCCCAAACTGCAGAAGCGTTATTGCACGCTTGGCAGATTTGCCTGTGAAATATGGACTCGCAATGCTGCACTGGATGGATGACAGTGTGTGTGTGTGTGTGTGTGTGTGTGTGTGTGTGTGTGTGTGTGTTGTTTGCTGCCAATAATATGAAGCCTATTAAAGAGAAAATCAAAGACTACGCCTATTATAATAGTAATTAAAATAATAGAAGATTTACTTGTTATTTGCAATGTTAAACTTGTGCAAGTGATGATATTATCATTCCACAGTGGATAAAATAGAATATATGGAAAGCTAAGACTGTCATGGTACAGCTCAACTCAGCTTTACCAGGCATGGAGGAGGGGTGCGTCAGCCTTACAGGGGCTTGTATGATACTTGTACTGGGAGCTTCCAAAGTCAGAAAGATTCAGTTCCTACTTCGATATTAACACTGAATGGAAATTGTATCGTACCCCAGCAAAATATTTATGTATTACGAAGTGTTTTTCACATTTTCTTTTCATTAGCTTTGTTATTACAGTAATTTATTACACGTAAAGAAATATGGATGAATTCCACAGTAATAAGTAACACTATCAGTTGCTTTTTTAATGGGATATGGTTTTCAAAGTATCTTTATATCCAAAGTTGCCAATAAGTCACCAAAAGCACTACATTGCAGTCTGTATTATATTTTAATACTCTTGAGCTTAGCTATTATTTATGTATGTCATCACTCCTATATCTCATTGGGTTTTTAGCCACTTTGCTAGCGGCTTGGCTCAAGTGATGGTGATGCCGGTCTGTCAGTCTGTCGGCCGACCACTTTGGCCCAGACTGAAATATTTATGAAACTGCTGAATCGATTGCCGTGAAAACTGGTTCACACATTCACGTCTCCCTTAACCATTAGAAGCTGACCAGCCTCAGCTGTATGCTACTTTGTATTTAGTGCTAATTAGCGTTGTTAAAATTTCACCACTAAATCACTCAGAACTTCTTCCTAACTTTATCAAAATAGTCCAAATCTAATTTTACATCTCAACAAGGTAGTAAGGAGCTATACGTGCATTTAATGTTGTAACTGGACTCTTGTTGTTGCTCATCTTTTTAAATCATCTGATGTATCCGGATAAAGCTTCTCCTGATTGGTTATTAGTGCTTCCTCTTCTTGTATCAATCTGATAGCTATTTAGTTACAGATGTGTTTGCCTCATTCAGGACAGGAACTTTGTAGACGTACTGTGTAATGATAATCTAATTTTGTTTTGACAAACACATTACTAATAGCAGCATGCTACATTAATCTTGAACTAAATTGTGAAACTTGACCCTAGATTATCTAAATAAGCCCGTCTGATAGTGGTTCCCTCATTACTGATGTGCTAAATGGCATATACCATGTTGGTGCCACAAAAATACAAGGTCATAATTATGATCTTGTATTTTGTGTACACTTACACACTTATTTGAACTGTGTTTCCAGTTCAAAAGCAAACCAAGATATAAATACAATTAATGTATGAGCTGCAGCAGCAACTAAAATGCCACGATGGATCTGACAGATTTGATCATCTGACAACATTGAGTGGTTTGCAATTTTAATGGCGATTCCACTGTAACAAGACTGAGTCTAAAAGCCCTGTTAGCTGCCCCTAGAGGCTGTGATGCTCCTTACACCCAACCAGACTAAAGTGGTTCAAACTAACAGACTGAGAGACCAAAGGCTCAGACAATAACTTGTTCTCTCTCTTTTAGGGCTTAAAAATAACTACAGTTACTTAAAGTTACTGACGTTTTTATAGTGTGGGGACACATAAAACAAGAGGTATGAAGGAAAATGAATGTTATAATGGGTGTAAATGCAAATTAACAAATTTTATCGAATTGTCTGATAACATAACTACACACCAGCTCCTGGTTGTACACTGTTCCACTCCACCAGGCTGCTGCTGGCCCTCTATTATTAATGACAAGAGAGAAAGGGAGCACTTACTGACTTACTAGTCTCCACCTCCCTCTGCTGAACACATGGACTAGAGACAGAGTAGTGTGTGTGTGTGTGTGTGTGTGTGTGTGTGTGTGTGTGTGTGTGTGTGTGTGTGTGTGTGTGTGTGTGTGTGTATACACTGGTAGCACAATGAATACTGGACAAGACACTTTGAGGGTAGAATTTCCCATTCAGAAAACAAATATGACCAGGCTTACTCTCCCTGTGAATCAATACAAACATTCATCAGCTAAACGGAAGGTGCCTCCCACTAACCACTACGCACACACACACACACACATACGTACGCACACTAAATCTCTTGCTGGCCCTGAGGCTAACATTAAAAATAGGCTGGGTGTAAAGGATGCTGACATAGAAGCCTACCCTTATTTCTTTCCCTCATTTGTTTTAAATCTTCCTGTTTTTCATTAATGTTTTCTCTCTAAGTGAGCTAAATAGGCAGTGTTTTCTGAAAGAGGCTTCCATTGATTTAAGGTGCTGATGTTGCTTTTCACTGCGATGTGAGTCCAGATCAATACAGGCTCCACTGGGACTGTGTTTGTACCATAGCTTCACATTGCAGTCCTGGAAGTGAGAAGTGTGTGTGAGTGAGAGAAAAAAATCTCTTATTACTGTCAAGACCCAGATTGAAACCTGCACTGATTTAGCTTTTGTGGCTTAAGTCACATTGATTAATACAATTGTACCAAAGCCTGCTTGAATTGTCAATTTTTGTCAGTGATATCTCTTACTGTAGAAATGTTGTGCTTTTGGTATAATGTGAATATATATGCTAACTAAATTGAATTAAGTAAACTACTTGTCATGATACATACAAACCCTGTTTCATCTGACATTCAAGGGAACTTTTACCCATCAACAAGCAGTTAAGATCATATTTTGTATATGCCACTTAAATAAATATCCAAAATATTCAGATGAAAACTTTAAATTATATATACTGTTTTCCAAAAACAAAAAAAACAGATTGCAACATCAGTGTACTTGTTGCTCCCTGGTTCAGTGGAACACCCCAGGGTTCCTGTCCCCACCTACCTGCACCAAGTGCACTGTGGGATCTGACTACACTAGAGACTGCCTGGAGACAGAGAGGCTCATGGGAGTGAGAGGATGAAGTCAGGAGATCAGGGAGGATAGAGGGAGGGCTCTCTCTCTGCAGTGTAATCTCATTTAAAACTGAGGCAACTCCAACTCCACACCCTCAGTATCGACAGAGTGAGTCAAGAAGACACACTGAAAACATTTTTGTAATCAGTATGAGGTATTGTCGAGGAGTCCCTTCCATCTCTGTGTTGAAATTTAAGGAGCAATACCACACTTCCTAATATAAAAAAGGGAAATAATAACACCTCTCCCATTTTTTCATCTTAGATGATTTCCACAATGGTTAAATTAAAGCCACATTCATTGGGGGTAAATGTAAGAGTTAAGTCATTAGACAACGCACAGCTAAATTTGCTTTAATAGGCCACATTTTGTCCTTAAATATTTATGAACATACATTGAGCGAAGCCTGCGAGCTAGTTCAGGCAGTCAACTCGAGCTGCACCTTATTCTATAATCACTAACCAAGTGCTCCCTTCCAATCTGGCGGTCTATTTAAACTGCACAATTTCCCAGCTCTCCCTCTGCTCTGTCAATGTGGCTGTTGTCCTGCATCCGTATTGCTGCCTGCTGCGCTGTAAGCCCCACCACCACCCCAGCATCCACCTGTAGGCTCCGGCTAGGGGTTTAACGTATTTTCTCATCACTCCCCAATATCTCTATGTAAACATACCTGAGGGGAATGATGAGGTTGGAGCCAAAATCTAAATATGCTATACTGCTGTAATAAACATTTCAAACGTGAGTTGTCTGACTGAAATGTATTTGTGTGTGTGTGTGCATGTGTGTGTGTTCACATTGGGTGATTATTCCATTTAATACCACTCTATCCTTATGGAGAAACACACCCTACATATACAGCTGTGTAATTTAATATAGACGAAGGGAGTGAGAGGTCCATTTCCTGCTGCACTGCACGGAGCCTTTGCTTTAAAAAAACATGTTCAGAACCACGGACAGCTCCTGAAGTTTTTATCAGGTTTAAAATGTGCAGGATGGTGCCGTCACAAGAGCAAGTACATGGCCTTGTTGCATGGGAGGTTTATATTTAGTCTGATGAAGAGCAGCGTTGCTCGATACAACATTATTTGCTAACTTTCAGCTCAGCACCTGTCTGTGTTTGGTTTGTATGTGCGTGCATATACGCCTATTTGTAGGTTTGTGTTTTGAACATGAGCTTTGTTACATGTGATCTCTTAACCTTCTCTCCTTGCTATTTGGTGTAGCTATAGTGTGAGTGACACTTTTCTAATACTGATTCCGTCCTCTGAACACTCTCAGTTTATCGGGGCAAGGGCCCAAATAGTAGTTAAAACCACCCCACAGGGATGCTGACCCAGGCTGACTCCACCAGCTGTTCTTGTATACAGAGCCCAAGCCGCTCCGGATTGAAATCCAATGAGTGGACAGGCCACTGCATAACCTGATTTCACTGTTTTATTCATGAAAGCATTCTTGGACAGTTTTGACCTCCTGACATGGTGCATTATACTATTAAAAATCCCTGATAGGTGCTCACACTGCTGGCATAAGGGGATGGTCAGATGTCCTCTAGCATTCAAACATGAATTATAAAGGGCTCAGTGAGTGCCATGCAAACACAATCAACACCATCACACTTCCACCAGACTGCAATGTTTTCACTCTGCGTGAGTTTGTCCAACTCTCCTGTGTCCAATGTTGTTGTTCCTTACCTCAGTACAACCTGTAATTCGTGTTATGAGCAGGAAGAAACACTCTGTTGGGTCATTAACTGTAACTGTATTTGTGTTAAGGTGGGACAGGTTATGCATTCCCATTATTATATTATTATGGAGTTTTCAGCACCAATGCTGTACTCAGCAGCTATTCCCATTCAATAATCACAACAATTGAAATGATGTTCAAAAGAGAGAGTCCATCTCTCTTCTTCTTCTTTCCTACCGTATAGTAATTTCCTAAAACAGCTTTTTACCAAACGTTACCCAAGCGGGAGTAAATATTTGGGGACTATATACTGATTGACTTTTTCAGCAACAACAATACACGGTTGGTGAACCTTTAGTTTTACAACAAAATCGATCAATGACAAGATGTCAAGAGTGTGTGTGTGTGTGTGTGTGTGTGTGTGTGTGTGTGTGTGTGTGTGTGTTTATACGCTGGTTGGTTTTTGTACAGTAGTGTGTGTTTAACAGTATCAAAATTAAAAGCAGCCCAAATTTAAAACAAATTCAAATCAATGAGAAGATCAACTGTGTGAGATTTGGTGTTTTGGGACTCTCATACATGGAAGCAATGCACAAGGATTGAGGATCCATCCATCATTCCTCGCACACATACACATAAATCATCCTGTCTCCATATCTGCAGCATACATAAAGCAATATACATACAACATTAAGTTGATCTACAACCCCTTCACACTGCTGCGCTCACTCCATCCAATTGGCTCTGCAAGTCACATCCTTCCATCAATCCCAATCCGCCAATCTGAAATAGACAATTTCACTGCTCACAACTGGGAATAAACTATCGTTGGCATTTTACCTTACGGGACTCTACAGCACCCCGCAGACAAGTCAACATTACTGCACTGTATGTGTGTCATTTCTCCTTTAAAATAACTTGGCTGTCGATTAAAGGAAAACCACCTGATAAATATTTTAAAGTGTTACTCTCGGAGAACTCAAGCTCTTGTACTACGGAGGGAACCGTCTCTGGGTTGTGTTTGGAGGACCAAAACTGTACATCACTGTAGTTTATGATGGGGTTTTTTTATGTTTTATGTTTTATGTTGTGTCAATATGTATTTGTTTATTAGGATCCTAACTAGTGCCAGCTCTTCATTGGGTCCACAAAACCATCAATATGGTTACTGCTGTATGTCATGAAAATATTTAGGTTTTCTTTGTTACTGGTTTCTTGTATTGATAAATGTCAACTCACTGGCGAGTTTTACTTATTGAATGTCACTGTGGATAAATTAAATATGAACATCACAACTCTCAGAAAACAGATTCAATAGGTCACATCTTATAGGCAAGTTTATGTAGCTCAGTTTTTCAGTATTTTACATATTGATCATATTGTAGCATTAATGCCCAGGAATTTAGTCATATAGTATATCAGCCATATTTTTTTCCCCACATGGCCTCCAGTATCCATCCTGTACCTGATAACCTCTTTGAGTAAATTTCAGCTGTGGATTCAAAAAATATGGTATTACTTTCCCCCAAGAGAGCTCGCTCCAGGACCTTGGGTTGGTAGTCTTAGCTTTCCCATATATTCGATCGTCTTCAGATGTCTATCATGCCAGATTCCTTCTCCCAGTTCTGTTTGACACAGACACAAGTGTAGTTTTTGGAGGTTTTTATTCTATTGTATATTCATGATATAAGATACTTGTTATCTTTAATCCTCTTTAGGAATTATTGATATTATTGCCTCGTTCCATTTTTGGTGTGTTTGTCCTTCTTTAAGTGTGTGGTTAAAGCACCTGAGAGCACTTGCATTCATTCAGGCTTGAAGGTTTTGTACCATTCAGCTGTGAAACCATCAGACCCTGGTGTTTTGTTCGCATTCGGTCGGGAGATGGCATTATCCAGTTCACTGACGGTTATCTCTGCAGTCAGTGTCAGATGGTGTCCTATTGTGCAAAGATCCAGAGATTTCAAGAATTGTGAAAAGAGTTTTGTCAGGTTGGGTTAAAGGTCCTTTGTTTGGGCCTCGAAGAATTGTTGAATATCTTCTAGTTTGTAACATATTTTATTATTTATTTGATTTCTTAGTTTCTCTCTGTTGTTTTCCTGATCAACATGATAGTCGTGATGTTTTTATAATATTTTTGTCTAGTAAATCTCTGTTTTTCTTCATCACAAATTCAATTTATTCATTTTTGGACATTAATTGGGCTAAACATTTTTTATTTTATTTTTTTAATACAGTTCTGAATTTCTAGGTTTTTCAGTTTCGACTAGTTCTAATAAATATTTATGCTTTTCCTTTTTTCTATGGGTAGTGAATGCAATAGTGTCACCTCCTGTTGATGTCACAGTACATTTGCCAATAATGTTTCCTTATCCTTATTTTCCAAGGACTGTTTCAATTTTTTTTGATATAATATTATCAATATTCAGTATACTGGTGTTAAGTCTCCACAATGTTTCCCTCTTATTATTATCCAGGAGTAACGTAAGATACGCTCCTGAGTGGCCTATAACATTTCTAACACCTATTTTGCAATGGACATGAAAAGTAATCTAAGCTGTAGTATTTTGCAAGTAATAAGCGAGTTGCTTTTGAGTGGAGGTCCCTCCATCTATCACACCAGATTCCCTCAACAGTTTCCTCATGAACTTTATTTTTTCTGCTTAAGCAACTTAGTACCGTCAAGTTTGGGTTTTATTTGATTGTTCCAGTCCCACAGATTAATATTCCTGATGATGACTTTATCTTTATTATTCTTTTTAATGATCTGTCACGACCTGATGAAAACATTAAATAAAGTTACTTCTGTGTGATCTATCATCCCTTTAACTAGAATATAGTGACCTTCCTTATCGTAGATTTGAGTGGTTAGAAAAATTACCTGTTAGAGAGTAATATGGCCACTCCTCTCTTTTGCAATGATTTATGAGAGGAATGAAATGTATTAATGAATCCTTTTTCAAAGTTCAAAGTTAGAGAGACACGTCTTTTCCCAAAAACATCACTTGTATGTTTTATTTTAGCAGTAACATTAACTATTTCTCTGCATTATATAACCCATTCATCTTGTTACCTTTGGTGGCCCATTGAAATTGAAAAAAACTGCTATTTTATAAGCTATGGTTAACAATTTATGTATGAATGTAACATCTTACAGTATATAAATCTATGCCTTGCTTAACATTATGATTCAAATGTTCCTCTTGGTGATATACTGTGTTTTTGTGTGTCTCCAGTCCAGAAACAGTCTCCAGGTGGGGGATATTGACGGGGCAAGGAGGCTGGGTCGACTGGCTCGTCTGCTCAGTATTGTCTCCATCGTCCTGGGCATTGTCATAATCATAGTCTACGTCTCAGTTTCAGGTACAGAAACAAAGACAAATAGGACACATTGCAGAATACAATGACGTACATTTTGAAAAATAAATGTGTTAAACCTGCCTGCCTTATACCACAGCTGATTTTAATGTTTGTGATAAAGACTCATTATTTATTTGTGCATGAAGTAAATTATTTGTTTATAGTAGAGCTTATTTTAAGTCTGCAAAGGGAGAAATATTTGGACATAATGTATAGTGTGTGTACGTGTGTCACTCACAAATGCACACAGGGCTTTTACAACAAGTGTTCATCAACAAAGAATACCTACTGCATTACGATTACAGGGTGATATATGACACTACCACACAAGCATGAGATGTGTGTTTTTCGATGTCCTAACTCAGCACATTTCCAAGCGTTGTGTGTGTGTGCGTAGATTGATTTAGCACTGCAGCGAGTGTAGTAGGCTGACTGTGCAGCAAGGGCGGCTACGCTGCTGCTCAAAGCCTACGACACTTGAGCTACACCAGTCAAAATAATGAAGCTGTCTTTGTGTCTGACCTGACTTTATCTGACAATGCCTTGTTCTCCTCTTCTTTCTTTTACAGTCGTAAAGCACTGACATGGAGGACCCGAGAGAAGAAAATGAACCGTGAAAGCCTAACCACGGACGCAACAAGGGAAAAAAATAAAAGCCCATTCCAAAAAAACAAAAATCTTAACTTAATGTCATATGGTAATTACATCATGACCACCCTCAGAATGCAAAAAATAGGTAACCCATGAGAGTAGAAGCAAGTATACAAACGAAAAAATCATTCAGAGATGCATGCATTAGAATCCAGTAACATTTGCTTGACAAAAATAAAACCTGATGTAGAATTGTTCAGGTTAAAACAGAGGAAAAATAAAATGCAGATTTGTTTGTGGACAGAAGGACTCATAAATGTTTCTTTTTGGAATAATGGACTTCTTAAAATGAAGAGGATGACCTACTATGAGGAGGGAGTGAACAATTGACGTTTTCGTGTCTAGGATGGGACTCCTTTGAAAAATGGATTCTGGGTTTTGGACGTCAAACTTTGGACAGCTGCATATAATCCTCATATATTCCTTACTGAATCTCTTGCATTCAAAGCATATACAGCTACAAATATATTTGAAATATGGATATATGAATATATATATATATATATATAGATGTACATTTTATAAAAAATGTTTGTATGCCAAGTGGTGCTGGGTTTGTTAAGACTGTCACAATGGCTTTGTCAGCACTTGGATTATCACCGGAAATTCAAGGGTTTGTGAAAAGACACATTTTTAATTTTTGTTATTTATTATAATTTTTGAAACTAAAAAGAAATTGAGACCAACTGCATGCCTGAATGTATATAACCAAACGTCTGCCTTCGTTTGACTGTTATTAGTTGTCTCTTTTCATATAAAGGAGTCAGAGAGGCTAACAGGTTTGCACATGAAAGAGTGATTTGTGTACATTATGTGAGTCCAGCCACTGTAGAATGTGTGAGGACTGTGATCTAACACTCAAACACCCCCCTTTATGTCCCAAAAAATACCTTTGCCTTGCTCTGGCAGAGACTGAAACGCATGCCAAATCTCCCACCATCCCTTGGTCCCTTCTTTTCTTTCACATACTCTAATTCTTTACCACAAAACCTGACTTAGTGGCTGCCATCCTTCAGTTTTGTCTCTTCCTTAAACTCCATTTTACATACCTTGTACTACCTTTCTACACCATAGCTCCCTATTTTCCATTACCATTCTTACCCTGTTATACGTTGACTGTTAAATTTCATTGTTTCACTGAATGTTTTTTCTGCTCCTTGTGCTGGTATGAAATGTATTTATATGGGAAAATATATATATGCAATATGTACGCATGCTATGGGCCAAACAGGCTTACACACATTTATTTTTTTGTAAACGAACAGGCCTTTGAGTTTGAGTAACAACAAATAGCATTTAAATAATACTTCTTTTTAATCCGTCACTTTATCAGAGAGAAGTCACTCTATTAAATCCCCTGTGGCTATGCAGGACTGTTGTATTGACACATTACAGGCTTATGCTACAAGCACAGCTAACATCACTGTAAGATCATTTAGCATCATTTACATCCACAGCTTTTCTTTACGCATTTATGTTTTTGTTTTTTTATCTTGTGCAATTTAAATCAGGAATCGTTTGGACAAAGTCTCTTTAAAGTGGTATAAAGCGATTAGTTGAGTTCCAGTGGTTGTTTGTTTAAGGGCTCATACAAGTGAAACAGGAAAATCACACCAGCTAATTACGACCGATGAGGGAGGACATTTATCAGACTATGCAGCTATAAAGCGATTCTTCCACGTCCTAAACTGAACATCATCAATGTAAGGCTGAACAACTGCAATCATATCAAGTATAAACACCATGTAGCACAATGTTTTGTGCAAAATGGGGTTTTAATCGATTTCACTCCAGTTGTACATAAAAATCACAATGTTTATCAGAACACCAGAAACAGCAAAATCCAAAGAGTCCCCATGTTTACCACCACGCTAATGAAAAAATATTTACATTACATTGTTGCCAAAATGGCGGTGTGTAATTTCTGTAGAAGATTAAGTTTCCATCTCTGAAACTGGTGTCTAGCCTATAAGCTCTGCTCTGTCAGTAAAACAGTTCAAAACTTCATTCCATTCCCATAGATTACTGTGCTTATTTTTCCAGTATACTGTATGTTCCAGTTTTCATCTTTGTGGTGTACATTAAGCATGTCTGGAATAAATGTTACCATGCATGGTCCAATCGTTGCCTTTTATGTGGGGTTTGTGTGCTGACAGCCAGAAAAAGGAGAGTTTACAGCCATGAAGCAGCTCTGAGAGGATCTACTGAGATAGATGCTAACATGCTCACAATGACAATGCTGACATGTTGATGTATAGCAGGTGTATGTTTACTATGTTCAACATCTTACTTTAGCATGTCAACATGCTTACAGAGTACAGCTGAGGCTGATGGTGAATGTATTTGATCATTAACAAAAATATAAACGTTTTACCTGAAAATGAAAGGATCAAGTCATGTCAAATTCATACTGATAGGAACATGAATAATATAAGGGCCAAATCTGATTGCAATCTAATCAAAATATCTCATTAAAGAACAAAAATGTCAACCTTAAGGTGGCACTTCAGGGAAACGCCAAAGTCGGTAGACTTTATCTTCTGGGGATGACGAATGTGTACAGAATTTAATGTCCATCCATCCAATGGCTGGTGAGGTGTTTCGGGCTGAACCAAAATGGTGGCCCAGCTGACTGACTTTGCCACCAGTGGGTAAGAAGTTGTGCCAGATATTAAGTGTACTTTTTGAACAGTTGTAAAACAAAAACAAACAAAAAATCACTGTCATCAATGATGAAAAGGACCAAAAAAGAAGTCATAATTTCTCACACTTACCTCTCATGCATGAGGAGATTGGACACAATAAGAGCTACACCCGTGGTTACAGAATAAAAGACCACATTTGTGTAGGTAGTATTTATACATAATGTTCAGCTTTTATTGAGACTGAATCAGAGAGATTGATTTTACTCTACATTAAGGCTGCCATCTGCAGTGCTGCTGTATTGGAGTGCACTATATTGGACAGCTGTTGCTCGTATAATATTTAAAACCCTGTACATACAGCAGCACACAAACACCATTTATCATGACTGCCACAACTATGCCTTAGAGATGGTTCTGGAAAAAAATGGAACATGAAGAATTCATAACAGATTTTGCACTTTTAAAGCTCCCCACACCTACACACTGCAGAGTAGCGGCCTATAACGTAACCCTTTCTTCTGCCATTGAAGGTAAGGGCTTTTCTCTGTTTCATATACAAACATTCTGCCCTTTAATTGACCAAAAAAATTTTGATTGTTTTGCTAAAAGCTAGGATAATGCCTATCTTTACACTCAAAAAGCCTTTTATCTCATCAATAAACATCCGCAGAGAAAAGCGATCAAGGCCCGAAAGTCATCAGACGAGCGAATCATCCCTGACGTTCACGAAATACTGCTTAAAATAGCCATTATTTCCACACAGATACAGAGGACCAGACTTGTGTCTTACATTTCAGCTGCTGTGAATACACAGACTTTGTGCTTGTCAGAAGTCAGTGTAGTGGGACCCGTCAAAGTGAGAGGATCTGGTGCTTTAGTTCTGCTTGGGTGGCGTTCAGTTTGAGTAGCTGAAATATTCAGGAGTTTAACACAAGGTTAGGGTCTGCAGTCTACTTGATGGCATGTGCATGTTTGAACCAAAAGTAGACTTCAGCACAGGATTTCCTTTCTAAATTAAGTAAGATATTCAAGGAAAGATGTAAATGCGTGTCTGTGTGCTGTAAACATTTTTTAAAAAAGCTAGAAAACATGAGGACATTTTATAGAAACTGCAGTCTGATCACAGTCTTCTATACTTTGTCTTTCTTTGTGAAGACAGCATCAAACAGAGGGAATGAGGACAAGAAACCAAATTTATCCTCTTCAGCCCATTGAAGTGAGCCTATTTTATTTGGATTCCAGTTGAGTAACCGCCTGAAGCTGCGAGACAAAAACACATTGATGTTTCTCACACGGCTGCCTTGCTTTCACATTTCTACACCCCGGCCAACTTGACTTTAATCAAACAAGTCAAACCTAGTCTGCAAGCATTCCCATCTCAGATGTATGCCTAGTTTCCCACCTTTAAATGCGTCACTTCCAGGTGGATGTAAATCAAATAGGAGGTTTATGATGGGCTCTGCCAGGTATACTAACAACAGGTGCAAAATGGTTTGAATCATTCAGTAGAAATTTAGAAGTAGTGCACTGAAGGCAACAGAAGAGGCTGGTTTGCTGTGGTAGACATTTCACCACTTCATACAAGATGCTTATTTCACATGCAGTAGCTCACTCACAGCTGGTGCCCAATGTACCAAGGCTGAGTCCTTGCTGCAAAGCTCTCTCTCTCTCTCTCTCTCTCTCTCTCTCTCTCTCTCTCTCTCTCTCTCTCTCTCTCTCTCTCTCTCTCTCTCTCTCTCTCTCTCTCTGTCTGTCTGTCTGTCTGTCTGTCTGTCTGTCTGTCTGTCTGTCTGTCTGTCTGTCTCTGTCTGTCTGTCTAATTAAAGGCAATAAAGGTGCAGAAGAACTTTTACCCTATAATCTCAGACATCCTATAACCTATGATTTAAAAAAGAAAATAGATGTGCTGGTAGTTAGTCGTTCATGTGAGAGCCAAACACACACATTTGATAGCTGACCATATTGTGCATTTCACTTATCTGACTGTTTGTCTAACCAGCAGCTGAAATGCTAAACATTGAATATTGAATATTGATTTGAATATTGAAGGCATCTCATCTTCAAATATGAGAAGCTATTTGGAATTTGTTTGAAAAAATACTTTTCGATCAATTATCAAAATGGTTTTCTTCCTGATGATTTATCACATTGATTGATTCAGCTCAAAATGTAAAGCCAATGAGGAGGTTCAGGTGCAGACCAGAAACGAACAGAAATGTTTGAATCTAGCTAAGGATTCACTATTCACTCTCTCTTTCTCTCATCCTGTCAATTCTCTAAAAGAGGAATGAAATGCAAATGCTTAAAAAATTGAGATATGGAAATGTAGCAAAAATACTATTAATTTTTATAACCCTTGCTGTGGCATCCTGGTGGTTTAACCTGCTCAGAAATAAGAAGGCCCAATACACTTTCCAACAGAGCTCAAATCATATAATTTAAAAAATAAAATGCTTTAGATGTTCAGTATGTAGTAGTGTCACACACTAGTTTGCACATACTGATATGAATAATTTATTAATTCACATTTTACAGCCCACAATGAATTATCCATCCTACTCCATCAATTAAAATGGACCCTTCAACTAAAAATCCTTCCACCTGTGAAAAAAAGTATACATCACACAGTCTCTTCATACTTCCTTCAGTCTCTCTCCGAGCAAGTTATTAATATAATTGTTTAAAATCTTGTTTTATTTGTTGGCAGAAGAGCACCCAACCACTAGCCCTCCATCTGTCCCACAGCTCAATACAAGTTCAGTAGTTCATGTTGGCCAAAATGTTGTTCCCATTCAAGAACTGGACCAACTGAATGTCCTTCAGCTCAGGAAGCCTCCAGGGTCCTCCAATCACTGAGCTCGGTCTCCTGGGGTTCCCACTCTATAAAAGAGCAGATCAATCCTGCTCCTGTGAAGATTTCACCAGGCCGGTGCTTTCAGTGAAAAGCGTAGAGCAGGAGGAGAATGGTGCAGACGCCGATCACTGTGCCGAGGATGAGAGAGTCCCGCCTCTTCCGCAGGTTGATTCGCTGGATGAGATTGTTGATGGTTGGGAAACGGTCTCGGAAAGTCAAAAGTTAAAGGAAGATCACAAATATTCGATATTCACAAATGTTTCATTTTAGAAAAAAAAACTCTATTTAAATTAGATTTTTTTAGGATATAAATCCACTGTACAGAAGAGCTTACTGTCTAAAAATAACATTGGATATCAGGCGTCGATCAAACAATTTCACTGTTGATGCAATGCAAAAACCAAGTGTGAAAATGTGTGAAGATATCAGGAACACTCACAAACAGAAGGATTCTGACTTCCGGCTTAAAAAGCAATTACTAATAAGACAACTGTTTGTTAATAATAACTTGAATGAGGTTGGTCTGGAGACTTGTTTAGTGTTAAAATTATAAAGAAAGGAATACCTTTCCATCATAGAATGCAATATGTGAGCATCGATTTCTGAAGGACTTGTGATTTCATAACAGGAAACTTTCATCTTCTAATCTATTGTGTGCTTTCCTCTACTTGTAGCACATAAGCAGCATAAAGGATACTGGCCAGCGTGTTGACCCTGCTCTGTATGGATTTCAGTAAGCCCCTTTGGGAGGTCATGTTCTCCTTGGTCGCCATGGCAATACTAAAGAGACAGAAAGAGAAATGAGTTGAGAAGTGACAATATCCTACATGTGGTTGCTGTCATTAGTAGTGTAAAGTGCCAGTGAGTTCACACATGATTAGAAATTAAGCAAGGTACAGTAAAACAGTAGTCTGCCAATCTTCATATCCTGTGAAGCAATCAAATAGACTATGTCTGTCTGTCTGTAGGCACGTCCACGCGACAAGGAAGGGAATCATTCTGGGTACCTACAGGAAGCGAGTGTGAGTCACCTAGGCTTGCAGAAGGAAGGTATAAAGTTCCTGTGATATTGTACCCCTCTTGCTCTCAAACTTGGGCCTCAGCAACTTTCAGCAATAGCAAAGTGCAGCTGGGCAGTTGGCAGGAAAAGTTTCAGGCTCTATGTTTGCCTTCTGTGGCATCCGTTACACACAATCAATAGCAGCTACTGAGCAGCCCTTTACGGTTGAGAGCATTTGGGTAAAAGAAATCCACTCAACAAAGTAAAACACTGACTTAAGTGTAGTGTTTATAAGTTTGAAAACAATTGGTCCAACCTTTTTTTTTTCTTCACTGCAAGTAGCATGATGTAATGCTTAAACAGCAAGGTGACAACCAGTAAGCACTGGCCACAGGGGACAAACTCCACCCTTCCCAGAGTGACAGCGCCCCACAGGGGCCGGGTCAAAACAGGGTAAATGAAATCAACAAGGTTGTTTACTCTTTTGGCGAGTGAAATTGATGAGCAGCAGGCTCAGAGAATGTGTGTGTGTGTGTGAGCTTGAACGCAGGTAGAGACAGAATTTGTCGCGTGTGAGTATGAGTATGTGGACACCCTCCACACGGGTGCGAGGGTGAGGTCATGGCATCTCCTGACAGTCCGCAGTCTTGGCCTGGAGCAGTGTTTTGGGGATCATGTTCCCCTCAGTCAGGAAGAAACACTTTGCTGACTCCAGCAACCTCCCCAAGCCTTTATCTCATTGTTAACCAGCTCATGAGAATCAGAACTGGAGGAGAAAGACTCCCTTCCTACACACACTGTGTGTGATCAGTCAGTGGTCGCTGTTTAAAAGTGACCTGGGCAGTGGTCTCAAGCTGTTAAGTTACCTGTCAAAGGAAGTCAGTTAAAGTCAATTTTATTTATATTACCCAAAATCAGAAATCTGATTCATAGGGGCTTCACAATCTGTTCAACAACATCCTCTATCCCAAGACTGAAGGCCCATTTGGATAAGAAAAATGCCAGAAGAAATAACCTTTACCTAAAGTATCAAATCCAAAGAAATGCTTTTCTAAATGCAGTGGTGGCAGAAGCTGAGAGAAGGGCTGTGGAAAATAAGCTGAGATTGGGGGAAAATGTACAAATAAAGGAAAGAAAGTAAGTAAACAAAAGGGGAGAAACACAGCATCGCCATTTCAGAGACAAAATCTACCAATCAGACCACTATTCTAGCCAATCCCACGGGTAGTCATGCAAGGACTGAAAACAGAAAAGGCAATGGGAGATGACCAAGGGAGGAAGATGGAAGAAAAACAGACTGAAGGGAGGGAGGGTAAATCCTATGAAACATATGTGATATTGAGAAAGAAGGAGGGAGCAGTGAGAGATGAAAGAATTGGGAGGAGTTAGTCACAGTCCCGTTTATTCTCAGACTATTTTATGTGACCAGAAGTAGTTTGTGCATTAAACTCACCCAGTTAAATCACCAGTACAAACAATAAGCAACGACACTGAAAAGTTCATTGATAAAAAAGGAAAGGTTCAACAATATACATACAAGCTCTGAGGAAGAAGTCAACCGTAACTCCTAAGACACATTACAGTAAGAAAAAACCATTAATTGGGCAAAATGATCTGGTTTCTGCACTGCTAATATCAGGCTGAAATCAAAGGTTGGGTATTGTAAAAATACATTTTAGATGAATTCAGCGACTATGGTTAGGCCTTTTGTCCGAACTCAAACAATTAAACAGTTTTAATTTGTTGCTCTTATTGGCAGCTGTAGTCTTTTCCATAACAATTGCTGCTGAGCCTCGTGGGCACAGTGGTATTTTACTTTTGTCATACCAAAAAAACACAATTCAACATGATTTCTTAGAACTTAGCTTGAAATATTTATGATTTGACCATATTATGGTTAAATTGTGCAGAAGTCACTCATGTTTCTATGTAAAGAACATTAATCTCATTAAAAATCTTTTGAATGCGAAAGCAGAGTGGTAGAAAACTGCAGCTCTGCCCACTCTTTTACTTTGCTTTTCAGATGATCTAGGCTGAGGTGTGAGATAGTGGTTACTGAATCAGGAGGCACAATAAACAAGGACAATATTTCTGCAGGTTGGCCCAAGATCAACATGACCTGTTAGGCTTGACATATCCAGGCCAGGTTAAGGTCTACTGAGGGTTTTGAGTCAGGCTAAGCTGGTAGATAAGACAACGGGGAAGGGGGATGGGAGCTGTCACATATACAAATATATGCGTTTCCATATGTGCAACACAGAAAGCAGGTCTTACCTTATTGTGTCATCCATCAGACGGTCAGAACTATAAACAAGGAGTGGGAGAGGGGGGGCGGGGAGAGAAAGAGAAAGAGCGGTTACTTATTGACATGAGGCAGTGTAGCAAAAACATGGAATGGTAAATGACGAGGGGGGCAGTCATCTGTATCAGTTTCAGATTGGTTGCGATCAATACTGAACTCTAATCAAGTTACTTGGTGACACTGAGCTGGACAAAGAACTGAATTAAATTTCATATCAATCTTATTAACTCCCACATTGTCACTATCTTACCAGTCTGGCAGAACACAGCATAACGTCATCTGAATTTCCCCACTAACATCAATGTGGTCTCGCCTCTGTGTCTATGTTGTCAACAACTGAAAGTAATATATGACATTGGTCACACAAAACACTAGATATATTTACAGCCCAAATCTGTAGTTTCAACTGCTAACAAATAACTGTAAGCTATTGTTAATTTCTTCTGTATAACCTCTAACCTCTGCATAGAATAGTAGTTATAGTTTATTTTCTCCTCATGGATGATTCCCACAATGACTAAGTAAGACTGGACTAAGTAGACCCTGAGGGAACTCCACTTCAGAGGTCCTGGAGCTTAATATTCTGTATAGTTACATTAAAGAGGGAGTGTCAAATGCCGACTTTTGTTCTACAGAGAATACTGGAAAGCACGCGCGCACACACACACACGCGCACACGCACACCTCGTGCTGCAACACCAGTTTCATGTCTCAGGTTGCTCATAAACAACAATGCTCTCAGCAGTTTATTCCCTAATTGGAATCAATTTGGATAATGTTCCAGAGAACTAAAGGAAACCAAACAAGCAAAATTGCAGGGATTGTATTTCATAGCCCAACATCCATTCAACAAATCCACATCCTCATTGTCATGCTCAATATGTGGCTTCTGTTAAGCTCTTAGCATGCTTACGTAGTCAAACAAAGTTACAGGAAGAGAGGGAAGGTCTCTCGAAGATTCCTACCAAAACCTTATCCACACTAGACCACAATCATCTCCAACCTTTACCTAGATCTTTTCTTTAGACCTTAAAAAAAGGACCAGTGTGTGGCTGTGTGCTCAGTGGCATCTAGCAGTGAAGATGCAGACCGCAACCAACTAAATAACAGTTCAACCCTATGTGAAGCCATCGTTTGGTTTGTTCATTCTGGGCTTTTGTAGAAACATGGCGGTTCAAAATGGCGGCCTCTGTAGATAAGGATGTCTCATTTTAAAAGGTGACAAAGACACAACAATTATACACTAATTAAAATATAGATAGGAATTTTATATTCAATTCATGCTAATAGATCCTCCTAGATGTTACCGACTGGACTTCAACTTGACCATCTCAAGGCTAATACACCAGTATTTTTAATCTCATGCCTGAACCCAACCAACCCCAACCCACAGTGCTCATGCCCATAAACACGATCCATAATGCAGCTTCTGATGATGCATACAATTGTCTGACTCCATCGACTCCTTTTTACCTTGGCCTTGAGAGAGTGCCATGTCGCTTTTAATGACATTATTTAATGTGAAGGTATTAATTTTATTAATTTTATCACATGGTAAACTTAAAGAGAAAGTTGGATGAGGATAAAGATCTCCTTACATTCAATTCTCTCTCTGCACTGCAGTTTTCTTTTTAAGTGAGGGGAAAATATACCATGAAGCTCTGCATGTGCACAAGCACACATGCATTGTTGGCAAGTATGTGCGCTGAGCTACCAGTTTTTTTCAGCTAACAGATGCTAGGTAGCCCTCAAAGGAGTTTCAAAGATCCAGTTTTTCAAAAATGATGAATACGAGGAAGACTTAATAATCTCATAAGAAAAACAAGTCGATTGTTACAGAAGAAGCACTACAAGGTTCAAAAATGCAACTTAAGCTTTGATTCAGGCAGACAAAAATGATAATATAACTACATAGCCAAGTAATACCATTGAGAGGTTCTAACTAAATTTGATTGTGGGCCACACAAGTGACCTTCACCGGGTCACTTATATGGTCAAGTATTGACCAACTGATTTCTCAAAGGGGAGACCATTTTCTGGGTAACATATTAACATAATCACTTTGAGACTGGTCCTGCAAATGACCTGTAATGCTAGGGACTGACCTCAATCAGTAAATGGGGATGAGATTAATTGCTGTAATCCCAATATTTACCTCATCTCAACCTCATTAGTCTCTGATTTCTACCTGCAGTTGCATGGTTACGGGTTAGGTCAGAGGGACTGCCATGAACAAGGGATGCTAATAAATGTCAGTAGAACGAAGTCAAAGAGATTCCTATGAGAGTGGACACTGAAAGGAAAACCGCACAGTCACGATTTGGGCTGGGCCGGCTTCTCGTTTCGGATCATAGTGCTGCATATGAGCACCAAACGCCTACTTGGCAGTAGTTTGAAATATCCTATCATATCCATCGTCTTTATAACGCTGAAATGAAATAATTTACAGGAATGAAATCACTGGATGAAAAGGGATTGTAACGATCTGGCACAAATGGATTGTAGGAGCATCATGCACAGTGGAGTAGGATGTGTAGGCTTAAAGAGGAAAAACAATGACACCTAACCCTTCTTCAGCCTTACATACAACTGACTGTCAATAAAAAATCCTACAAACACATTATGCTTATCTGATTAACTTCAGCCCCATGTGGTGAGGTGACAGCCACACAGCCACCTGACACTGGTCTTAAATGATGGAAGAAAAAACATCATGGTGGACAGACGAACGACTGACAGATAAAACTAAACCTTTAACTGCCTGCCGACGGTGTTCACCTTATAAATCATGCGCTGAAGAGCAAAAGAGAGAGTGCCTGTGAGCTGAGGTGAGCCTTGATTCATGGAGTTTTATATGCATAGATGAGATGGGGAAAAGATTTATGCTTTGTTCCCTCCATCATCAAGCTGCAGCTGTAGTGGTGAGGTTGATTGTCCCATCACGTTTATGTATATATGGCTTTCTGAGGTTTCAGCTTTGAGTGGGTTCCTTCCGTTTCCCTCAGTCAGTGGTGTTTTGCTGCGGTCATTAAATCGCTCATTAGCTCCAAGCTAATTGCCTTTCCCAGTGTAATGAATCAACCCACCCTGCCCACATGCTTCCTTGCCCTCTCTTGCCAACACATGAACATAGAAAAAGACAAGACTGCTTAAGGCTCACATGCATGTGTCAACGAAGAAATGATGTCTGCATTGGCAGTCACTCAAAGCCTAAATGACTTAAAAGATTTGAATCGAAATGATAACAGAATTCTTTTCTGTTGACTCGTCAATTATTTGAAGTGGTATTCTGAAAGAAAATACTTTACAGCAACCTTCTAAGAGTAATGCTCTGTCAGGTTGGCTTTTAAAGCAATATGAGGCAACTAATAGAATCAGCCAGGTAAACTGAAACATTAATTACTTTGCCTAGGAAACGGGCTTGCAAATCTTGGCAACAGTTGCAGAAAGCAAACTGCATCAGGAAAGAGGAAAACTGGTCACAAATCAAAGCTCAGAGCTGATTCAAAAATCCACTGCTACACACTCAACACACATTACACACTGTGAGATTCGGAGAGATGATCTTTACAGTAACGGTGCCATTAACTTTCATGGCTAATTAATATATACAAAAACCCAAGCATATAAAAAGTGCTAGACTCTAGAGGTGCAAAAAAGGCAAATGGTGGCAAAAACTGGGATTTTGGTAAACGCTGGGAATCTGTAATAACTAAGGACTAAGGATCTACTAAATATTCCTTCATTCTTTTGTTGACAGTCCTGCTGGTGGAGCCGGCCCTACACATTGCAACTGGGCAGCAGAGAAAAAGCTGTGGTGATGTAAAGCATCTGGCTGCTCAGAGATGAACATCAGTTAAATGGGAAGTCCTTGGGCAAGTAAGTAGCAAAACACTTGACTGGAATCAATTAGGAAAATGGTGCCTTCTTCCACAACAAAGTGGCAATAAATGGTACACAATCTTAATAATGTCTTTACTGGAAAATGCACTTGCAACAAATCATAATTGACTGATAAATATGAGCTTGTCAGTGATGATGGTTGATGCGCTCAACAAAACCTGTGTCTGTTAGGTGCTGAGGTCCATCTTCTAGCAGCTCAGTGATATCCAAAGAGAGCAAAGCACAGAAATGAACTGACCCAAAATGTGTCAGACACTTTCACATTCATGTTGGGTAAACCTCTAACAGAATCTCTAAACTTTCTGAATTGAATTTGAACTGTTTAGATCCCTTTGGTGAGCCAGAGAGAGCAGGGCGGTACTTTATCCTGAATCCTCAGAGCTCCTCTGCTGATTACATTAGCATATCAGGGAACTGGCAGTTCAGATCGAACTTCTTAAAGTGGGCAACAAGCCAGGGAGAATAAAAGCAGGGGTCTCAAACTTGGGGAAAAGAAGAGAGAGAGAAGGAAAACAATGTAGTGAGAAAGAGAAAGAGGCTGCAGCAGGTGGCCACTGTGGCAAGTAAATAATTAGGTCAAAATGTTTCAGGTAAAACTTTGATGATGAAGGATCCAACAATATACCTATACTTTCAGATTATTGCCAATTGTGTATTTTATCGCCAACATCGCTTTTTACAATATATAACATGTTAAAAATGAAAGCAGAAATTGAAGCTACCCAGAAGTGGGTAGGGTTATACTGACCCCATAATTATCTTCTATTAATATAAGTCCATTTGAGCTTTTCAATCATTTGAAAGGGGAATAAACAGTTCTGGTTTAATCATAGCTACTGACTGAACAACATGTTTTTGTGCCTAAACCTTAAATTTGTGAACTGTTAAATGGTTGAAGCTCAACTTATAAGCTGTTGAAATGTTAAAAACACTCCATGAAGTATCCAAAAGAAAGTGGAACCGAAACAGGATGGCTATGACAAAAAACATAATAGTTTTTTACATTTTATTATACTTAAGACTAACTTTAGTGGCATCTGGCAGTGTAGTTGCAGATCACAACTACCTCACTTCCCCCTCCATTTCCTAGTGCGAAGGAGAAACTACAGTGGCTGCAAAACCTGCCAAAAATGCAAACGGCCACAGACAGTGTTTAGTTTGTCAGTTATGGGCTACTGTACAAACATGGCGGTTCAACATGGTGGACTCCATGGAAGACGACCTGCAGCATCTTTAGATATATACGACTCATTCTAAAAGGTAACAAAACGTAACCATTCCTCTATTCAGTTGATTATAATGAAAACATACTTATGAATATTATATTACAGATCCTCCTAACACACTGGACCTTTATGGTTTTTAAAACTTTTAGATGCTGCATGAATGCATACAAAGTAATTCTAAACTAAACTTGCAAGCAAATATAACTCTATAATATCCAGTCCAACCACCCCAACACAATTTAGACCCAGAGGCTCATCAACCCAAGACAACTGGGGAATTATGCACATTGCTAGATAGAGCTTTCAACAACTGGTTTAGCATGAATTTGGCAGGCTCAGATGTCCTCAGACAGTGTACAGTGCCAGGAAGTGATCCAGCCTTGGAACCAGAGGATTGTTGAGTCTATTGCATGCAATTCCAATGGAATTATGTTAGTTAATGAGAGTAGACACAGATTTGCTGTAGGCAGCGTGGACTGATTCTCTAGTACCAGAGCTGGAAGAGTCCACTTTATGAAAGTAAAGAGGCAAGAGAAAAAAGAAACAAATGTGTGTCAGTGTAAGGTGTAAATTTGCTTTGCTTCACACTGGCACCACTGCTGTGGTAAAAAAAACAATTCTGTTTGACAGGAAGTCCTTATTGGAATGACCACTGCCATTAGAGCTGGTCCAACATGAACTTTTAATGGACCTACCCCTCCCTCCCTCTAGATTATTCATGAACACTGACCTTTATGGCACAGAGAAACGGAAAAACAGACATACAAAGAAGGAGAAAGAGAAAGGGATGAGCTGAACTCGCACACAACAAGTCTGACTGATGTGGAACTATACAAGATTCATCACTACCAACAAGAACTAGAGAGGAGGCTATCTTATACATTAAAGTCTGTCTCATTGGGCTCTGTTGAGAATTAATGCAGGCTGGCATGTACTCCGCCCACAGGAGTCATTTGTAGATTAACTGGAAGGGACTTGTTTTGGGTTTTTTTTAACCATTGGAAAGTGATTAGTCTTAGCTGGTCAGTTTGGCAATGCTGGAACCATCACATGCTGATATATTATAGACTCACACACAGAGTCACGATACAATGCATCCTATGCTGCGTTTGCAAATTTATACCAATACCAAAATGACAACCCCACAGACTCTCTTTAACATGGTGTGAATATTAAATATTTAATTAGATCCAAACAGATTATGTAAATTCACATATGGGAAACTTCATCATTCATAAAATTGTCTTTTGAAAAGAGAGCATCAAAGACTGTGTCAGGAATATCTCCTCTTTAATCGAGTTATCTGTGCTCTGCCCTCAGTAAAACTTCAAACCACTGCGCTGGCCGCTAACACATTTTAGTCCTTTTCTCTTAAGGCCCTCTTTCCTGTTTTATGGCTCTAATAGGATCAATCAAGCGTAACTTGATCCTCATCTCCAATCTCCTCTTTCCCCTCCCATCTTTGCCAATGGTCTGGGGAAGTCCTATAATATGGGTTGTGGTTTAATAAGATTATTTCATTATCAATATTGTGATCAGTTGAGCTGGATTGGCACAAGAGCTTGCCTGCTGGGAATGCAAGTGGCTACAGCAAGCCGGAGGAGGTTCAGCACAATGCGTCACTGGACAACCCTGTTCTCAATTCACATTTCTGAGCTTATTTTATCTTCAGTATTCAGTTTTGGTCATTTGGAGACCCATTTGAATAAATTAGGTTGAATCTTAGAATTTCCTGACACCACATTATCGAGAAAAGAAATACTACAAGTTACACAGCAGATACATGTAACCATATGACTGTTTTTTCAGGGCGACTCCCTTAATGACAGGACAGGAAGAGTGATTCTCTCTCTCTGCTTCACTGCATGAATCCATTAAAGCATTCACTTGGGTCTTTCCTAGTAGTGTCATAGAGACACAATGCGACTTGACACTTGACACAATGTTGGAGAATCTATGCAACTACACTGACAGAATGCTACTGCAATTAACAAGATTGCAAGATTTGATACAATTCACAATACAGGGTTCATAATAAAATATAATAATCTTTTTCATCTTCAATTTGAATCTTCACATATTGTATCGCATCTTGCAATATAGTGAAGTGCACCAAATCCCATGTAATACATCTTGGATTAACATAGGTTGCATCAACCCATCAGTTTCATCACCATTTGCTACAGATCTCTTGTTACATTACTGTCACAAAGCATGGCAGCTGTTACAGAAACAAGGCCCAAAGTTGACTGAAGTGGTACTTTACAGGGTGTTTCTAAGTCAGACTTCATTTAGCTGATAATGTTGATGCAAATTAATAATTTAAGGCATAAGCCAGCCATAAAATTAAAAATCTAAAACACAAGAGTCCTGAAAATTGCCACTGCTAAACCCTAAAAAGTAATATTGTCTCTAGATGTGATAACATTTAACAACAACACACATGTCTGGCTATATCCACACATGAACATACATATGTACAAGCCTATTAGGAAACTGTATTAATTGTGGAAGAGTAAACATTAGCATGTCAGAGCAGGTAATGTCTGTTCTGAAATGAATGAAGAGGTCTTTGATGGCGAATAATTGAGTCCTTTCAGGTTGAAACAGAAAAACAAACATCTAGCCAAAGAGAGAATCAATCAGGCTGCTTTGTATTTGTTAGCCATGTCCAAATTATCAGATGGGATATTCAAGCCTGAGCAAAGTTAAAAGCTCTTCTGTGGTTTATTTGGATTTTGAGTGTTTGTGTGTGTGTGTGTGTGTGTGTGTGTGTGTGTGTGTGTGTGTGTGTTTGTGTGTGTGTGTGTGTGTCCGTCCTGCTGACATCCAATTTTACTTTACACACAGGGTGCCTCTCACACCTCTCACACACAGGTACACATATACAGATTTTGCAAACTTTGCTACGTCATGCTGTTCTGCAGGGCTCGAGAGTCAGCCAAATGATAGTAGGGCACTAATGAGGTTGCTGGCAGATCACGGTTTGAACTACTGTGTCAGAATGAAAAGTCTAAGTATGCCTAACTTAACAGCTTTGAGATGCAAAGTTATGTAATAGAGTGGAAAGTTGTTTTGTGAATTAGCTTATTTTGAATCATGTGTCACGGAAATAAAGTGAAAAGTCCACCCCACAGCTGAATCGAAACCTGTTACTGCCAATATTTTCTTCCACACAGTGTTAAGTAAAGCACAAAAGGTTTGTCTTTATTAGCCAGGAAAGCACTCAAGTTAAAAAAATTTAAGTATACAACAAACTCTAGATTAATGAACGTAACATTATGAAAAAGTGACTTCCGATCTGCTGGAGAGAAAAGGCATTAAGAGGTAAAGTGCCAAGGGGTGCCAGATCTTGACAAGCGAACATCAGTAACCAGTGTTATTTCAAATGGCTGTGCTGCACCATCAAGATGAGTTATCCCAGCTTTGATTTCTGGAAAGCTGAGGCTACTGCTTTGCCAGGAAAGGCTGTACAGCTCTGGAAAAATGGCAGCTATATTCTGCTTTAAACTGCTGGGATTTATATGCCAAAACGAATAAATATCCTTAAAAAATTTTTAAAAAATTAAAAACTTTGAGTCTTGATTACTATACATTCTTCAAATATGGTATAGAAAGGAGGTGGGAACTTACTTTCTCAGGTGCTCGTGCTCCTTTAGGAAAAGCTCCGTTCTTCTATTGTTGACCCCGGAGCCACTCTTGTATGTCCTGAAAAGGGCATGCAGATACACTGGTTAAACATTTTGAATGAAGTTACAAATTAAAGAAAGTTATGGGACAATATTTGCTATTTGTGAAATATAACATAACATTTGAAAAACAGTGAGAGAATGTACATTTTCTGCCTTCAGTCAATGATAAGTTATGGCATCTAAGTCAAAAACATAAAAAAGATCCAGACTTCACAACCATACCCCGGATACCTGGAAATAAAGTCTTATTTCAGGGATCCTGACAGACGAAGCTGACAGTTAACTGACAGTCGACAGCCTTGAGCCTGATCACAGGCTGTAGCTTTCGCAGTCGCACCAATGAGTCTGTTCATATCAGTGGGCGTCAGAATCACTCGCTCGGGGAAAGAGCTACCTGAATGGCTACCCAGACATTTTTCCATCACCACCACCTTTTCTTTTCCTCATCCGCAGTCAAAAGACCAGAGCTGAAAACGGTTGACTAGTTTTGACACACGTGGCCTACAGCTCTTTATCTTACTAGCTCAGTTTGGCTACTTTTTTTTTTTTTTTTTTTTTTTACTAATCCTTGCTATATTAAATCGGATCCACTGACAAAAAGCACTGGCATAACTGCTGTGTACACCATTTTTTATGAAATAGCAGTCAGCGCCAATACCACTGCATTCCCTCTACCTGCTTTACAGTAAAAGCTTTCTTGTGGTTCACCAATGGAAAGCTCTTAATGTGAAGCAAGCAGCAGCAGCAGCAGGAAATGTTCGGTTAGTAGTAACTTAACAGAGAACAAGTATACTTGTAGTAAACCAAATCAGAAAACAGGCTATTGCCGGTTGGTTAAAAGCAAAAACAGGATGGTAGGAGTGAAACAGACCACCTTGCATTATATAGTTACTCTTCTCTGGTCATTTGCATGACCATGCATGTTAAACCAGGAAGTTTACTGAAACAACACAACTTGGAAGGACAGAGATGGTCATCTTGTTCCCAAGCAGAGCCATGCATTGTGAGCCAGTCTGGTTCTTCCCTCCTCTAAAGCTAGCAGTGGAAATGAGTAAAATCACAGCTCAACATGCCACAACACAGCTAAACATCCCATACTGGGCAGTGGGAAAGGGCTAAAGGAGGTGCTCGGCTTCTGGTTCAAAGCAAACAACAGTTCTAGGACGGCAGCCTAGAACGGATAATAAACTATTGATTTTGATGGCTTACAATTCTTATACTACTCTATTGATTATCTATGTAAGAGACCACTGATTCTATCCACACATTGATAGCATTGTACAATCTCAGGTTAATGAAGAAACAGAAATGAAGCGATGTGCTCTATTAATGAGCTATCAGGCAGCAAAGCAGTAAAAGTAAATGGATGGGTTGTTATACCATTCACAGAGCGAACATATCACACCCATTCTCTTTTGCTTGATGCAACTGTAGCTATCAGCATTGCTGAACAGCTGACTCCCAGTGCTCTCCTGGGTTTCTGCTCATTTAACACGGCCCCACCCTCCTGTTGGGCGATAACGAGATAAAGAGCAGGGAAGGAGGGGGGACGGTGAAACATAAGGGTATGCAGACATACACCATAAACATCCTACCCCACCCAGATCACCGCAAGCAGTCCATGAACAAATGTGCCTACTTCATCCCCAGTGCGCCATCCAAAGCCATTGAATGGAAATACTATATTCAGTGCACACACAGCACACTACACAGTGGCTGCCTTGAGACCAAGCTGGCCGCCTGACTGGCAGAGCTGATGTCTTTGTGGGGCAAGAATTTCCTGTACCGACAGCCAGCTTCATCACTTCAGCAAGGCTTTTTAAAAGGGCACCAATGTAAATCACAGGCAAGCTGTCATTTTTGTTGCTGACATTTAAAATGAAAGCAGGAGCACAGGGGGCATTCGGTCTGAGCTCAGCTGCGCTCCATTCTACGGTTTTGAATGGTGTAGCTGTGTCTGTGTCTGTGTGTGTGTGAGATTTTGATAAAATGTCTTATTGCTCATTTACGTGCTTGTATAAATGAGACAGTGTGCACTATTTCTTTTAATAAGTATGGATTTTTTGTGTGTGCAGTGTAAACAACACGGACACACATAAAAATGTACAGAACAGGGTCCTGGCCAGGTTTACTACATGACCAAGATCTCTACTGCCCTCTACCTGACAAAAGGGACAAAGGCTCAGCTGCAGCATAAACATCTATCATTGTATACATGGACGAAAGCCAACAGATCTCAGAACATTTTGCTTTCCAAACACAACTCAATCCAGAATATATTAAGTTTAAAAACTGTGAAACAGGTTTATTATCATGCTGTTGTTATGATGCAAGTTCTGAACTATTTCAGTCTTCCAGCTGTTCAGGATAAGGCTGCTTTCACATATTCTCAAGTCCTAGCTTATCACGTTCCCATGCCCCATCAGCAAAGATAAGTGAGGGAGGTAATGGCTTATTGCTATTCAAAAGAAATTCTCTCGGTACGACTCAACGTCTCATTGCACTGTGCCGTAAAAGCAGCAGTTGTAATTCCTCTACCTGTAAGTTCAGATGGTTCCCTCATTAGCGGGCCCTGGGCACATTAGTCATTGTTAGGCTGCACACCGGGTCAACAACACCGGCTCATTTCTATGCATTAGATTCATCAGCACTGAGCCCATTAGTAGGGTCAGTGGCACTCCTTAGTGTTGTGATTTAATGAGAAGATTGAGTGAAATGTTGCATGTGGTGCTGTCCTCATGGGATGTTACTAAATGCGTAGACAAACTGTTCAAATTAGATTATGTGTAGCTGCGACTATAAATTATCATTAGATAATAACAGCTTGGTGGTGCACTGATACAATTAGTTATAAAACAGGTTAACTTAACTTTGTTCATTTACGGATAAAGAAAGAAGGCTGTTGAGAGGAGAAGTGGCATGTTACTCTTCAACTCAGTTGCTCAGTGATTAGCACCTCGCCTCACAGCAAGAAAGTCCGAGTACAGGTTTAAATCCCAGCTGGGGCTGCGTGGAGTTTGCATGTTCCCCTTTCTTGTTTGCGTGGGTTTCCTACCGGTTGCTCTGGTTTCCACCAGCACCAAAACATGTATATTAGGTTAATTCTCTAGTCACTGCCCTTGACCAAGGCACTGGCTTAGAAACAGAATTGGTCCCAGGTGCTGCACAGTGGCTGCCCACTGCTCCTAATACTTTCCCTAAGAAAGAATTTCCCTACAGGGATCAATAATAAACAGCTTAACTCAGTCTTCTGGAAATTCATTCATATACAAAAATAAATAATCATTCTTTAACTTTGGAATTAATCATACAATCATACAAATAACGGCAGCAATAACAACAAGAACAACAATAATACCAGTAATACTTTAAGAATAAGTATGTGTGTGTATGTGGTGTTATCAAGTCTTTAACAACACCGTTAGAATAAAATTTTAAGTTGCACTCTGAGATCTTAATGAGAAAGAGTTATGATCTACCGTAAAGTGACGGTGAGGCCTATGGAACACGTATGACTGTGTGAGGTATCTGCAGGCTATCTGCAGACTCGTTGGATGGAGGGGGATCAATAGGAATCCTGCAGTGCTCACCGTATGCTCACTGCTGCGTCTTACAGATCAATAAGCCATTACAAAAAAAACCCAACAGGAGTCATGGTCTGGGGGAGCCTTCATCTCATTTCAATACACTCACTCACAACTGAGCCAATCTGAGGAGAGGACACACTTTCTCAATACAAGGCCAAAGAGGCCATGAATCTTCTTACATTTTAATGGCCAACATTTTCCCAGAGTGTGCCAAGTAGAAGTCAAGGTTCAACTATCCCTCCAAGGAATTTTTTTCCCTTCATTGTCACTAAGATCAAACACAAGTAATGCATCACATAATATTTGTTTTGTATACAGTATCATGCACAGTTTGATGTGAGCAACACAATGAGAGACTGTGTGCTGGCCATTTACTGAATGAGTTATCAATACGTCTGTGCATTGAACGGTCAAATTAATCATAAAGGTGGTACTCACTCAATGTCTTTCCTTACAGATCCTAGCAGGTCTTCCCTTTCCCGTATGGCCAAAAAGTTGCCTTTGGTTTTGTGGAATTCATGTGTGTAATCCTGCGTACAAAGCAAATTAAATTTAGAATGAAGAAGAGGTTCATTTGGAGAAAACCTAAAACAATAAATGTAAAGAAAATACATAGAAGAGAATAGTAAATAGATAAGCAAAAAGAATAAAGGGAAAAAACTAAGAAGAATAAGAGGGCAAACCTGTAGGATGTCTCTGTGTCTCTGGAGTGTGTGCATGAGTGCAGCATTGAGAGAAGCTGTGCCCGGTGCGTTGGTGTACTCCGCCATTTTGTCATTCACTGCTGTCAGCTGACAGAGAGATGGAAAATGAATGGATGGACAGACAGAAGATAAAGACCCACACAGAGTCCCAATACAACAAGCTGCACATAGTAAACACGATAAACATACAACATGCACCACTTGGAGGATCTACAATTTTTATTACATCGTTCATGGCACTTTATAGGGATCAATGCATTGTATCTTTTTGTGATCAGACCAGCAGAATATTTCTATTATAACGTAGCTGCTGTTTTTGATTTACATCTCATGTACTCGTGAACTTCAGAAATGATACTGTATAGTTAAATTCTACTCTTCTGTTGTGATCTGTTGTTGTTTACATAGTCTACCTTTAAACTGCCTCAGGAGGAATGAAAGAAATATTATGAATCCTAAATCTTTGAGTTGAACTGAATACATATTAATACATTTAAGCATTACCAGGTCCAATGTGGACAAGTAGAGCCTACAGTCTGCTCTTTAGGTGATGAAAAACAAGCCATAAATCTAATGCTGTTCTTATTAGAGTCTTTTTGCTGGCCTTTCACGGGCCACTGGCCCATGAGAATTTACTTACTTTGGCCAGCAGCTGTTCAATCTCCACTGACATGGTTTCAAACATCCTGTCCTGGGTAGAGTTGTTTAACAATGGGGTGGTGTCTGACCTTGAGGAGGAGAAACAAAGAATGGAGAGCAATTTGATGAAAGCTGTATGTTTGTACAATTTTTTATTAATGCTGCAAAATAACATTTTTACTGGTTTCTTCTGGCTAAATATTTAAAAATATACTGTTCTAATTTGAGTTGTTTCGCAGATTGTGTGGTTCAAATAGTGTACACTTTGTGAACATTTTTGGCAGGTGTGAAGTCCAAATAAAAATAATAAATTAATAAATAATTAAAAATGTCTTAATAACACCATCCACTTAGCAACCAAAGTATGTATGACCTAAGACAATCCTCTGGGAAACATACAGTACTCCAGGTACTACATGGGTAGTTATGGTAGTTTCTTAGCTGGGTAGTATTCAGTTAATGTGTAAGGATGTAAACTGGTTGTTGAATGGGAGATCAAACCAGCACCACTTGCAAACAAAGAATCTTTCATATGCAGATGGCTGTTTCTAGTCAAACTTTCCTCCTTACAGCTCAGAAAGCAGTGGCTTAATAAGCAAAGGAAACAAATATGCAGGATCTCTATAGGGAAGTTCTCCGTCACATGCCTCCCTCCTAGGTTATTACAGCTAGGGAACAACCACACAGAGTTGGTACGGATTCAATGTATTGTTCATAGACACTTCCTTCCTGCAGCAAACACCTTCCTGTGCTAGCAAACCTCCTACCACATGTCCAGGCACTCTGATCACTACAAATCGGGCCACATCGTGCACCTAAATGATCTTTGAGATTGTTAAACAAATGTTGGGATAATTTTCGTGATTTTTTGATCACAGACAACCCCTATTATAGATTATTCCCTTTATATAGGTTTTAGGTAGGCATCCTTTCACTAGCACACATGGAAGGACTTTAATTAATTAGGGCGGCAGCTAACAATTATTTTCTGTATCAATTAATCAGACCAATAATAATTTGGTCTTTAAATAAAAAACAATAGTGAAAAATGTATATTATCATTTCTGCTTGAAAAATTACAGAAATGATAAATCGATTACCAAAATAATTGCAGATACATTTTCTATGAATCGTCTATTTGATTAATATAATAAATAATAAATAATCCTGTTTCAGATGTCAGATTACTATTTTAGCCATCACATCAAGGGAACTCCACCTACAAATCTCAATCAGGTGAGATGTGTCCTTGCCTTCATTAACCTAATATTAGTCAGAAACACTTTAACCTCTAAATATATCATAACCTGTATGTCTGATAATCTACTCAGACTGTTGCTTTGTCGGTCGTTGACTCTGGAGGTGGGACAGAAAACTTACGAGTCTCCTCGACGTCCATCCCTGGAGCTGCTGTAGCTGGTGCACAGTTTACTGAAGGAGACCAACTTCAGGTCAAGTTCATTCTCCAGCTGTCTGGCCTGCTTTCGCAGATCTGTAACACAAGAAAACACACAGAACAAAAACACACAGAACAAAAACACACAGAACAAAAACACACAGATCGTTTTTAATTCGTCCAAAGTAACGTTATGAGCACAACAACGCTGATTAAACCTGCACCAACTGAGTAAGCTAAACGAGCTGCCTTGCTAATCATTAACATTACAGTTACCATCTAATGATAGTGACAGTAAGAGCTGACCCCAGGTGTTCAGAGGGGGACGCAGACTGAGCAGCTTCATTAACAACGTTAACTTACATGGCGATGTGTTAGCTAGCTAGTCGTTGTAGGGACACGTATGTTTAAACCGGGGACGTGAGGGACAAACGCGCCGTCACCCACACTGGAAAATGAACTGTTGACAACATGAATGCTGTACTAGATGTTGCTACACACACTGTTTGCTGTGAATCGAGTGTAATTTAGCTCCCTTACCTTCCCAGTAGTTGCTGCTTCCTATCCCTGCCATCTTTGTTGTTCTGGGACGTCACCGAGTTCCGGGTCTGGGTCACGTGTCAGGAGAAGACGTTTCAACTTACGTACCAAACACAGGTGACGTGTTTTTATCGCCCTCAGCTGAGCCTGTGAGGCGGAGCACCACCCAGGCTCCACATGTGTCACCGCCATGTGTACAAACAGCGCCGCCTAGAGGTCATTTTTAAGGGCTTTTACAATAAGTTTAAAGAAGTATCCTGTTGGTTGAGAAAGAAAATCTTGAAACATGCGATTATATTATTGTATGTATACTGTCAGACTGTGATTTTTAATATTACTGCCGTGTTATGTACTGTAACTTAATAGCTGTATTTATCTTGGTGTATTCACTTCACTCGGTTCATTCTGTTAATGCTGTTCACACTGCTAGTAGTACATACATATATATATATACATATATAATGTTATTTTTTATATCCCTGTACATATGCACATTACTCTGCACTTTACTGCTTTTTGCACTTCTGGTTAGATGGTTAACTGCATTTTGTTGTCTTAGTGCTTGTACTTTGTGCAATGGCAATAAAGTTGAATCTAATCTAACTAAGTTAAAACTATCAGGGTTGGGAGGGTTACTTTAAAAATGTAATCCAATATAATCACAAATTACCTGCTAAAAAAAATGTAGTGAGTACCCTAATCAAAGTATCAAAATATTAAAATAATGCAACCTGATCATTTTCTGTTGCTTTTGGTTTACCTCAACACCAAGCATGCAAATAAAGATAAGGGAAAAGAAATATCAATAAGTACAGATGCAAGTGTATTCTATAAGACAACAGAACAATGGAAGCTTAGAAAAGAAGTAGGAAATGAAAAGATATTTAGCATCAAAAACGTGTCCTGTGCTCACGTATTTTAAATGACAAATTGATGTATTTTACAATTGTTATCTTACTAAATTATCCCTATTTTTACTAAAGGTAACTGTAATCTGGTTTGTATCCTGAACTCAGTTACATGCAATACTCAGCAAGCCTGAAAATCACTAAGAGAAATGTTAAAGGTTGTTAATATGTTAATATTGCATCATATAACCAGCAGGGAGTATTACAGAGCAGTTTGTCAAAAGACTACACTTGACCCAATCAGCCTTTCATATTTTAACAATAATATTTGTCATCTTTTGATGCAGATCCTATAAATCCCGCCCTCCCAGTACAGCTTCTTTTTCCAACATCAAGGACTCTTCGGCTTGACAATCTAATGAAGTGTCACAAAACGATACTATCGAAAGAATGCAACACAAAAGCAAGAGAGAAGTTGTAAGATGTTTTATTGTTTTGAGTTTTTGTGCATTTTCATGGTTAACACGAATTGCATTTGTTTTCCCATTCACAATTGGCAAACATTATTTACAGCTGATTCCAGTTTGTATAAAATCTTCTCATCAACACTGCGTGACCCTGACACACGCTCAACTTTCAAAATTCATACACACGCACTCAGATACAGTATAAGAAAGAAAAATATACAAAACTGTCTCTCTACACAGATATCAGGTTTAACTTGTGGTGATGACAGCTGCATTTGTTTAAAGGAGAAGAAAATAAATCTCTTCTCAAAGTAACTGGAAACCAAGGCAAAGTCTTAAACAAGCTCATATGTGGTGAAAAACACGCATAACATTCCCAATTTAAGATCTGATTTTAATGATCCAGTGCAAGAACTTTAATTCAGTTAGATTTTAAAATACATTTAAACTAAATTTATACCACAATGGTTGTTATGTACTGAGTAGCTTTAAAGGTTTTGTGAGACAAAAAGGTCTCAACTCGAAAGGTCAGTTACATTTCACAGTCGAATGGATTGCAATCTATTTGCCCTTTGCTTTACGATAAGTTGAGAAAAGTTGGGAAATAGGAATTTCTTTGCACTGGACCTTTAAATCATGTAGTACAGGTGGCTCTGGCATGGATCATTAATGGACGGACAACCCTGGTATGACTTTTGCATTCCAAAGCATTGTTTAGCTGTGGGAATAAAACCAGAATTGATATTCCTTGTTGTGAGAAGTTATAGACATGGTGAGAATGCACACAGACGGGGCACAGACTCAATGTGACATGCATGAAAGTCAGTACAGAAATTGCCCTACAACAAAACCTATAGTTTAAAACAAAAATACATTCTTCTTATGATTACATAGTTTGGAGATTCATAGTTGTTTTTTCCTGGCCAATGATATAGGTCAATCCTTGCCTTCTATTTAGTGCAAGTGACTGATGCATTAGAGAACCTTGCACTAACTGGGAAGTGTTTCATTCAAGCATTTCATTGTTAAATTCTCCCTGATGCTTTAAAGCTTTTGATAAGCTCTCTCTCCCGTTGTGATTTTGGCCAAAACTCCCAGGAAAAATACAAAAACTACTGAACCCAGGCCAGCCAGCATAGAGTCAACTGTGCAACGTTCCTACCACCTGAGTATAGGATGGATAATATTCCAACATGGACCAAGTATAATCTTTTCACTATGTTGCTGCTTTCTGTTACATACTAAAGCCCAAGCGGACTTAAAACTTACAGAAGCCAAGGCACAGTATTGGATTCAGTCTCCAAAAGGCTCGGACACTTCAAATGTGGCAATGCTGTCTTGAAAAGAATCATTTTTTAATTTTATAACTTAATGCAGTATTGAAAACAATGCATCATATCAGTGGGGAGGTTGTGTGAGATTAAGCACTTGCATCCAGAGTTCATTATACAACCAATAAAGGACAGTTTATTTGGACTGATCGGGTGGAACCCCTTAGCCAAGCAGGACAGGTAGTGGTCTAAAAAGAGCATTCTTGCGTGGCTCGGAAATAAAAGAGCTGTGGGCCTCAAAACCTGGACAGATGAGGGCCACAGTGGAACAAACCTATTTCTCTTTTCCATCACACTGTTTGTCTTTTTCCTCCTGATCCAGTCAGGTAGAGATGGAGCAAAAAAAAAAAAGCCCATCCTTCAGTCCAGACACCAGCAGGATTCTCTTTGTATTAATTTAGTACCACTAATAAGTGAGTGGTGGGGAGTGAGGCCTCAGAACTTGATGGTATAACAGAACAAAGTGTCTTTATCGCTCTATTATCTCAGACATAAAGAGAGACAGATGCTGCCTAGAGTTCAACCGGTTCCTTGTTGACCAGGGGTTAAATTAAAAAGGGGAGATCAAAATAAATGTGGAGCCAACAGCCAAATTAGTGCAACACTTCTCAGATTTTGTTGGCATACAGCGTCTCCTCATCGCTTTCACTCTCGTCCTGAAACTCGTGGGCAAGTAGCGACTTCTTGGAGCCCATAGAGGTGAGCCGAATCTCATCGTCATACTCATCTCGGTGCTGTCGTAAACGGTGGAAGCCGTCTTTTTGGCGATTAGACTTTGCTGCGCACACACACCAGATGATGCACGCCGTCACCACCAATGCTGTCATGGAGGCAGCTGCAAGGAGGGAGAGAAATACATGACTCATCATGTCTGCATACAGTTTCTAGCTGGGCGAACATTACAAAGGCTATTATAACATCACACATCTAACAACGGAGTAATCAGATTCCCATTTAGTTTTGATGATTAAGCACACTAAACATGAAATTGTCGCATTGAAGACACTAGGAGTTCAGTATTGACAAGGACAATTGTTTCTTGGACTCTGCAAGAGTTGAATCGTAAGAGCTACAAAGTATGTTAACTGTTAAAAGGTTTTTAGCAACATTGAATCAAGACATCGACATGAAACTAAAAGTTGGAATACTCTGTTAGTTTTATGTCGACATGTCACATAATGCATATAGTCAACACTGGTTACAACAGGCCTTTCATCCACATGCTTACCTGCACTGGCCACCACAAACTCTCTGGGCAGGCCAAAGATGCTGTTATCCATGTCAAACTCAATGATGATCGAGTTAGCAGCTTCATAGGAAGACACCACCACCTGCAACACAGGAAAAAATAAATATTCAGTAAGCCTCTGAGCCCTCCTGAAACATTGTCAGATTTCATTAATGTTGGGAAGATGACTGACTGTATAACAGCAACATTTCTAAATCGGTGAATTCTATGTCAAACATCAGAATCAAACTCTTTCTTTCTGTACTTATTTTGGATGTGGTAGCCTATAAATATAAACTGCAACCATTTTCGTTCAAATAATGAAAGGTTATTGTTTTTGTTCTTTTACTAAATTTACACCTTTACTAACTTAGACGACACTCGAATTGCAACAACAAAAAGAAAACTTTACCACATCTTATCCATTCTGACTATTTCTCCAAACAGCTAAAAAGACATTGAGCTGTCTGTTGAAGCTCCCTACAGAAGAGGGGTTGTTAATTGCCTAATTAGCAAACCTCATTTGCAGGTGTGACTGCTTAGTATAATCTGCTGCACCTTGTCTTTATGTCTAAAATAGGATTTGAGTGCTGGCTCATAAAAATCAAAAATTACTCTGCTATCTTCTGAGAGGTAAATCACAAGAATCTCAGCATTCACTTTTTGTAACTTGCTTGACTTTTCTCCGTAACCAGTGAAGTGTCTCATTAATTCATTTATTTAAGTGCAGTTAAAAAAAAAAAAGGCGAAACTAGACCTAAAGCTCAGGAAACAAGGATTTAAACCATGTGGTTTCAGACCTGATTCAGTAATGTTGTCAAAGAGTAAGTGTACGTCTTGATCCTAATTTTCCTCTCTTTTAATTGTCAATCTGGTTTGCTGTTTGTTTTCTGGCATCAACACACAGAAGAACCTAAGCATCCAAATCCACTAAAAGTAATGTCACTTTAATTTCCAGAGGAATGAAATGCGCCCCTATGGACTGAGGCAGAGTATTCGGTGTCCTAAGAAATATGGGGAGACTATTAAAGAGAGGAAATGCATGTTGGCCCCAAGTTACGATTTGGACCTTGTGTGTGAGCAGAGTGACGCCGAACCCCAGAAACCCTTGGATGACAAGTATATAAGGAACGCCGCTGTTCTTCCAGACCTCAAACTGCCCCACAGCAACGGAGCCCTCACTACTGAAGAGAGGACCTACAGCAACACATCAACTAGTCAGCCAGGACCTCCGATGATCCACGGCTTCACTGTACCAGAGTACCAGCAGACATATCATTCAGTGGTGGATCCCTTGCTCTTTAGTCCTTGTGGGAAGCTCACAGTCTACAGTCTGGAGCAGGGGCGCAACATTAAGGAACATCTGTTTAAAGAGCTGGCCTACCCCACACTTCAGATTTCCGAGCAGCCAAACGGAAAGGTGGAGGTGATTGAGAGATTTTGTGTGCTCCGCCCTACACCTGTCATAGACATAGATGGTAATGGGGAAACAAAGTAATATACTCCCAAAGACTTTCTGACATGAGTGTGCCTTTTATTTTTATTTTTTATTTTTTTATTTATGTCTCTCAATACTTCATTAAATTTATATTTCAAATGTTTATTGAAAGAAATTGATGTCAAATGGTTGACATTTTGCAAAGAAGCCCCTCTTTATAAACATTATGTAAGACCTAAGAAGCCAAAATATCAAAAGTATCCACCTAAACTGCATCCAGAGTGTTTCAAAGTATATCAAATAATTAGTTTGAAAGCTTGTCAACCACTAAGATAATGTGTGTGTCTCCACCTGTTCAACACGTGGTTGCAACTAGGGCACAGCTGATTTCTGCCTTCATAAAATCAATATTCAAAACCAGACATTGTAAGCCTTTTATTATACTTGGCATTATCATCCCTATTAGATGCTTCTTGTGCCACACCTTCAAAATGTTTCATGGCCATATATATATACATATACACATACATACACACACTTTTTAAGCCCTGTCATTCCAAGTCTGCATAATACGTTCTATGTGTATAACGGTGTACCTCTTGACGTTGTTGTTGGTAACCATCAGCAACAGCTTCAATGTTGTGGTTGCCAGGAGCCAGCAGCGCATGGAAGTAGCCGCCTTCTGCAGTAAAGACTCTCACTCCACCGTTCAGTACAATGATCGCCCCAACAATAGGCTTTCCACTCTTGTCCCTGACCACGCCGCGCACCCCTTTATGGACCTGGATTGGGTAGAAATGGAGGGAAAGTTTAAGGCTGGATAGTGATGGGGAAAAATGATCATGTTAAATAACTGAAAATATCTAATTTAAGATTTGTCACAAAGGTTCAAGTCATACAAATGTTAAAAATCTATACTTAGTCAAATGAACAAGTCCATTAACAGTCTCCATGTTGTGTTGATAAAATATTACATCATACCTCCACCAACATGCTGAGGAGAGCCTTCTTGTTCTCAGCCCAGAGTGTGGCCAGATGCTCGGCAGAAGGGAACAAACAGCAGCCAGTATACACTGTGATTTCTGGACAGTGGCCAAAGTCCATGCTGAAGTCCTGGGAGGACACGTAAACATGAGATAGCACACAAGACCAGGGCTCTCCAAACTAACAGTTAGCGTCTCAAAACTATACCAAGCTAAAAAATGAAGTGAGCTATTTCATTTCAGGTCATATTTGATAAAAACTCACTACATAGCAGCAGCTTGGAGGCCATCTTAACTGCTATCACAGACACTGCAGTGGACAGACTTACCTTCATGCTCCCCATGTGACTTTGTCTCTCTGCTGCCCTCATGACTCCATCTGGGATGTTGCCCACTGAGTAAAAGAAAAGTTCCATCAGTAGTTATCCACAATCATCTTATTAAGGGCCCACATTCATACGACTGATGACACGACAGCAAGAATTATTCATAGTGCTTAAGTTACATACTCTGCCCATTATTTGAACATCCAGTGTCCCCGAGGTGCATCTTGGGGTGGTTGTTGGCATAAACACTTGCCAAGTACTTTAAAGTACCCTCATTTTCAACTGTAAAAAAAAAAAAGATTAAAACAAAACCACACAGCAGAATTTAGTTCTATTAAACAGTGTTTGTTGGTTTATTATTTGTCCTACTCTGAAAATTGCTGCTATATAATGTTTATAACTACAACTGAAAAGCTTGTCATGTCAGCCTGTAGGCTGTAAGGAAAAGTACATTAGTGCTGTGACTGCATTTACCAACATTTTAAGTTACAAACAAAACCGTGTTTAAAGTGTTGGACACAAGAACAAAGGTGACTGTTTACTTCAAATAGGTTTATAGCATCATTTTATTTTATCAATAGTAGGTCTATAAATATCATATTTTGTCCTCAGGGTGGTGCTAGAGGAGAGGATTTAGTGTCTTTTATTCTCTTGGGAGCATAACTTCTATTTCGGCAAATTTCATAGTAATCAGCCACTTCGACATATAATCTGCATTTTTTGTGCAAAGTTGTTAATGTGGAGACATTCATGGTCAATCTGGGATCCACTGGGATCATGAATGTGCTCAGTAAATGTCATGTAAATCAGACATTTTGATGTCTTTTGAATACATAGTAGTGTGTGGAAGATTTGGCCTTATGGTGGTTAGGTAAAAACATCATCTATCCTCATGGCAACATGCATATCCATACCAAATTTTACTTTAATCTGGCCACAAGTTGTCAAGATCATTTGCTCTGGACTTAACATGCTGGATGTATGACGTGTGCAATCATAACAGTGGTCCCATTTCATACAATCTAGATGACTGATTTTAAAATCTTAAATTTACTACAAGGACTTCTAAACAGGTTATGAATCCATCTTAATTTAATACTGATGCCTTGATATGACCTACATAAACTAACAAGGTCATCAGTGAGAAGACTGGTATTTCTATATAGTTCTTAATGCCTGCCAGGGGTCGGATTGGGTCAGATTCCCTTTGAAATCCATGAAACAAGATGGTAGAAACACTACCATGTTTTGTCAACAGGGGGCACCAGATTTAACACAAAATAAAAGTTCCTTGTAGGGGTTTTTAAATATACTATACATTATAAAACCTAACAAGGCATTATTTCTGAACAAGTTCTCTGCATACTTACCAGACTGGACAGGTTTGTCATAAGGGTACGTAGCAACAAGGGAGCCTCCATCAAGGGCTACAGACAGAGTGAAGCCCCTGTCTAGAATCAACTCCATCATCGCTCTGGTCTCTGGTTGGGCCTCCACCACACGCTGAGATGCATTGCCTAAGATAGGAGGAAAACAGATGGTGGACACAAAATGTAGCTTGTTAGAGCATGCTTAGCTTTTTATGGCAAGTGTATGTACAAGAAATTGTTACATTCAAAACAAATCTTTGACTATATATCTATATTAACTCTCTCTCTCTCTCTCTCTCTCTCTCTCTCTCTCTCTCTCTCACTCTCTCTCTCACTCTCTCTCTCATACACAAATCCATACGACTGACCAAAGAAGTCTGTGTCCAGATCCTTGCCATGGGAGTTGCTCAAGCCCCTGGCAGAGGTGCACTCCTTCTCAACAGCCAGTTCTCGTCCATCTGGGTTGATAGAGGGCACGATGACAATCCGGGTCTCATTGATCAGCTAGGGAAGATAAATGGAGAAAAAACAATTACAGACATGGCTGAACTATACTACTACTACTACTACTACTAGTACTACTGTATTTACTGTGACTGGTTCTTTCCAGTCAAGACAAAATTACGATACAGACTGTGAGAAAAATTTACTTCTTTTTAAAAGATCATGCTGAACGCAGTTAATACATATAGACCAAGCTATCAAACACTATATTTCCCGAGGGGCCCCAAAACTCACCCTGGTGATGACTGGGTTCTTGCCATAGTTGATACACAGGAAGGCAGCAAACTCCAGCAGCAGCTCTGTGCCCACTGGGGCATTGCCATGGATCCCTGCTACAAAGCGGATCTTGGGCTCAGACGGTTCAGCTTCCCCTGGTTTGTTGGAGATTTCCAGAGCCCAGATAGTTCGAAACTCCACACTTTGACCCAAACTGGACACAGAAGAGAAGAAACCAGAATTTAGGTCCATATTTTAAGAGAAGTAACTGAAGTTATGGCACACAGAGCAGATCTGGGCAGCATTGACCTTAACTAACTTGACAGGATTTACTAAACTAGGATGAGAGCCTTGTGGAAAGATAAAGTCTCCCTCTACCTTTGTAAAGATGTAATTTTGGGAAAGTTAAGCGTGAGGCCTCTCACGAAGGCCGCCATCTCGTTGTAGCGTCTGTAGCGGAAGCTGTTCTCTGTGGCTGTGCTCTTGACCAACTGCTCCAAACCCTGGCCTAGAGAGAGGTCCTTGATTAAGCTCTGGAACTCCTTCTCAGATGGGTTCTGTGTGGGTTGGGGGCCCTCAAGAGGCTGGCCATTTTGGTCTGAGTGTATACGTGTGAGTCTGAAGTCCACCACCTCTGCTTCATGCTTTGAGACTGTGGCGTATGTCCTCACAGGTTTATATCTGGACAACCGATAGTAAATTAAAGTTAATAGCATTGGACGCAAAATACAGAAACATACAGAAACGTCATGGTAAATTCTCTTGTTCGTTCTTCCCTCTGAAATCCAAACCTCACCCATGTGCGGAGGCAGTAATAGAGTAAGTCCCGAGGGCCAGCAGTCTCCAGTAGTCTCCAGTATGAGCCGTGGTGATGTTGTGGTCTATCTCCTCCACACTAATGGTGGCATTGGGTATTCCTGTACCATCCCCAATGTCAGAGACTGTGCCCTTTACTCCAATGTGGACCTACAGAGACACAAAACCACATAAACGTGAGTGGATGCAATACTGAGTAAAGTGAGGAGAAAGCTCAAGGTAATATTAATATTTGTGTTTATTACCTGGTCAATAAACTGAAGTAATGCTCGTCGGTTTTGTTCCCAGTATTTTGGCAGCTCTTTGGCCATGGGGTACTTCACACAGCCCAGCTCAATGGTCACCTCAAAACAGTTGGTGTTTAAGTAGTTCCAGTCCTGCATGCCACCTGGAGAAAAAGAGCCACTTTAGACTCAAACTTGAAAGCTTTCACTTGAAGCCACTGTAGCATCTATGATAGCATAGGTTTAGGGTTAGAGAAAAATGAATCCCAGTGAAAGGTGGTACAATCTATGTGTTGTTTTGTAGCATTTTATCCTCAGTGTCACCAAATCAGACCTGTCCTTTTGCTGTACCACAGTGCCCTGCACTGTCAGAATTACAAGGGCTTTAATTAAATGTCAACTGTGTACAGGCTTAGAGAGTCAAAATGTGGCAGATTTACTTTATATCTCCAACAGGTAATTACAATATTGTGTCATTTACTGAAGAACTAGTAACACTGAGACTACAGTAGCTAACTACAGTAGCTAATTTTATTTCTTTATTTTATAACCAACTGACTGAACTTGTAAATAAAACATAAATATCAATTTTCTGTGTATTTTGAGGCTATAAAAGAGAAATCTTACTTTCTACATAAAAATTACTTTTCCTGATTATGTGAATAAACTAAACACCTCAAATAGAAAAGGGTGCTTTGATCTCCTGTGGGAAAAAAATGAATGTGGTGAGTAACAAAGGAAGACGTAGGCATACCAGGAACATTGTACCAATTGGCACCATTGGTGATGCCATCCTTAAAATATTCATCAGGGTACAGGTCCTCACAAGGGTGCCCATTGTGCATCAGAGGATTCTCCTGCACAAACATTACACACAAGTGAGAACTCAACAATGAGTACTGTTGTAGTCAAGTTTTCAAAACTCGTCTCTCCTCAGATGTCACAAACAGCCAGTGGCTTTTATCAGCCCTGTCCACATATTGTATTCAATTATAACATGAAACCACATGCAGACAGTCTTCCAACCTGAAACAGATCCAGCAACAGTGTCCAGTTACCTGTGAGTAGGCTTTAGACACCTGCTGAAAGACTTTGTCATCAGGCGACTGACTATACTGAGTTATCCCTTTTCTGTCATCATCATAAGGGTAGTTGACCACCAAGGAACCTACATTGCACAACACAAAGATAAGACAAATCAGTAAGACATCTGAATTAGGGGTTAAAATTAAATATAATATGCATAACTGGATGACTGGATAATCTAGCCTAATACTTTAAACTTTAAACAAATTGTGTGTCTTGTTACCATCTTAAAACATACAACATTACAATCTTTAGCACTAAAAGATCAAAATAAGACCGTGCCTCCGTGTAGGTTGGCTGACAGGACAAAGGGGATGCTCTTCAGCCAGTTCATTACAGCTATAGTCTCAGGCTGTCTGGGTTCTGTGATGTTGGTAAACTGGTCCGGGAAGTTGCGGTTCAGGTCAAAATTGTTGCTGTTGTTACGCCCTCTGTAGCCCTTAACATCACCTGTGAGGAAATAAGTGATCAACTTGTATCTGTAAGCTCAGCATGTTTCTGCTTGAAGAAGTACACAACCACAGCTCCACCTCCTCTATACTTCCTTTCTACGTGCTCAGTTGAGACTTCCCCTGTATATGAATGTGATGAATGTGGTGTGGTCACATTGCAAGCGAAAAAACACTCAAAGAATGTTAGTCACGTGATTAAATTACTGTTCAAGACCTCTGTAATGTTACACATTTGCTAATGTATCCAGAGCAATATACCTAACACCTGTATTATAATATAATGTTTCATGTCTTCATTTCATACTGTGCAGGTAGTGTTACTTGTGTGCTCCTTTCTCTTACCTTCAGATGCTTCTTCATAGCCGTCAGGGTTCATAGAAGGCATGATGTGAATGCGAGTATTGTTGACCAACTTAGTGACCTCCGGGTCAGTGCCATAATTACGGCACAGGTACTCGATGAGGTTGAGCATTAACTCTCGTCCCACCACTTCGTTACCGTGCATGTTGGCTACATACTTGAACTCCGGCTCACCTGATACAAGGAAAAAAAGGAGGTCAGAGTAAAAATTCCTAATAAAACATGACATTACACATTTAAAATCTTCAACATTTGTAAGTAAGTATTGTATCGCAACTCCTTTAAGCAACTGTCTAAGACATACCATGCTCGTGGACTTTGGGGTTGTCTGAGATGACCATCACATAGAGTTCAAGGTTTTTCGCAGAGCGGCCGACTGAGTAAAGGTGGACAATAGATGGGAACTCGCTGCTGTATTTGCGCAAGAAAAGCTCCATGTCTGCGTAGTTGTGATGACGAAATTCCTGGGGCTGGACGGGCTGGTGTTCAGGAGGAGGCAAAGGAGGGCTGCTCTTGTTTTCCTCAGCAGGAACCACCGTGGGGTTAGAAGAGTTGGTAGTGGTGGTGGGGATGTTTGGATCATTGGTGGATGTCATGGAGTATGTAGTCACAGTGGTGCTTCCTGCAGCCTCGCTGACCACAGGTGCCAAGGTGAAGTTAAGTTCTGCTGCTTTTCCTTCCAGGACCTGGACACCATGAACTGTCATTGTTGTGTACCTGTGTACAGAAAAAAAACACCTGTTTGAGGACTTCAGCTCCACCTTAAAATCACCAGGAAGAACCAAACTTAGATGTCACAGATTGCATGACAAAAAACCATCAGTGCAGTTTTCTTCTAATCTCTTATCTTTCTTATTTACCAGTGAACTTATGAAACACATTTTCTTCACTTCAGTGACAAAGAGTTACTCTGTGTTACTACAGGAAGTAATTGATGTTATGCATTTCTTTAGGGCAGCAGTTGTGGGTAAATCTAGCTGAGACATGGAAACTGAGCTTCATTGTTTGATAGTGAGATGGTGGAGAACCAGTTTATAAATTTAGCTTAGTTCATTATGATCTGGCAAAAAACAGCTCACTGGGTTTTTAAAGATGACTGAATTGAATATTTTTAAGTGTTGTCCTTTAATGCCTAACCTCTGTTTTTGAAAACCTGCCAGGCAAAGAAAGTTTATTGGTATTACTCACCCTGGGACCACAGCTGTGATGTTGTATGTTCCTGGGATAAGGAGACGATAGAAGTCCCCATATTTCCCTGTGGTGAGGTTGTGGCGAATCCCTTCCACCACAATGCTGACATTGGGGAGAGCAGCTCCACTGATGGCATCTTTCACATAGCCACGGACACCTATATGGACCTGGAACAGAGCGGTATTGTAAATACAAAGGACATGTTGCTGAACTGGGGCAATGGTATGCCAAAAAATATCAGGCTAGGTTTGATTATGGCATTATCCTTTTAAATAAAGAAACATACATTACAGAACACCTGGCAGTACAGCTGACAACAGAACATACATTAAAATGAATACTTATGTATCATTCATATTTTTTAGTTACAAGCTATACCTTTTCAATGTAGGCTAGTAGAGATTCCCTGTTCAGATCCCACTGATTATGAAGCTCAGCAGCAGGAGGATATTTGCAGCAGCTCAGCTCCATGGTGATTTCCAGACAGTTTCCGTAGAGGTAGTTGTAGTCCTGCATACCTCCTAGATAACAAGCCAGCAATGTAATAAATAAACCAACCATGCAAGTAATGGCAGAACACATTCAATTCAAGTGTCTAAATCCAGGAACGGATGTGTGCAACATGTAATCATAAAGTAAATTCCTAAACATGCTCTTCTTAGCTAAGTTTGACCCCTAGTGGCGCCAGGCCAATTGATTAAAAGGGAGAGACGCTCTGTCTTGAAAGGCTTGAGCCTGTCTTTGTCTCTTCAATGCCACAATTTAAAGACTGTGTTTAATGTGGCAACAAGCCATGACATTTGCAGATCGCCGGTCACCCTAGCCCCCCAAGTAAGGCAAACAAAAAAGACACAGAAGGGCAGGCCGTTCGGCTGGCCATCCCACAGGAGCGAGAGCAGGCAGACAGAGCCTCCCTGGCTGGAGGGTTGCCATGACTGCCTGCTGCGGGGCCACGGGAACCCAATGAAACTGCCACCATTTGCCACTTTGTAACAGTGAAAGTGAAGGACTCACACACCAAATACTGACAAATAACTTCAGTAATTAGTAACTTCTAATGAGGAAGACGTCACACACACCACAACTGATAAATGTCGGTCTAAGCACACTACACTTTAGCTATCACACAGACAGAGTACTACATAGGCAGTAAAGTGCAATGAGTACTGATCAGTGCTTGCTGCAACCTGTTTTATTTAATTCCTATCTATAGTACTGCACTGTCACTGAACAAAAGTGGGAGGATTCTACAGCTTCTACTGACCATTTGGTTAAATTGCCAAACATTTATACTTCTGCCCATTTTTAAACAATCTAACCTGCTTGCCTGATGTTGAGATCCTGCTGAAAGTTATATTTCTAGCAGAATTTGGAAACTGAGGGAAAAAAGGATCACAGAAGAGCCCGCAGGCTGTGATGTGGTACAGGCCTTGGCTCTGAGAGCAGGCGTACCAAAATATACACGACAAACACAAGTTCTTCTGAGTCATCGCCAGTCAAGCGACAGCTGTTCAGCCGTCTGAAACTTAGCGAGGGTAACTGGCTGCCAGGGCATTCACTGTAAATGGAAACTTTAGAAGACGTGATAACCTCTTATAAATGGCACACTGGACAGGTTTCAGTTGTTTTTCAGTTGTTCATTTAGCACAGGTCTGGCAGAACAGAAGAATGGGCTTCCCCGTTGTATTTTCCAGAGTAACTGGTGGGTACAACCATTTACAGAGAACAACAGGGACCACATCCTTTGAGATTATTTTGAATACGGGTGGTGTGTAGAGAGATGTGTCAGGGTAATTCGTTGGAGCTTTTACCCTCTGTGGTGGCAGCAGAGACAGCAGGGTGCAATGTCAACAAAACAAAACGTAAGCTTTAAAAAAAATGATAAGCAAATAACGCAAGACAAAATCCATACAGTGCTGCAACAACAGCCAACAATATAAAACTCTTTTCTCCAGGTCACAAGGCATTAGGCACTGTCCTGTGCTAAGTTATTTTAAGCCTTTTAAACCGAATCTAGTACCATTCATTTTAAAGTAAACATCTCCCATATCCTGATAGAGCATGACAAACAGAGAGATCGCAGACCAACCTTAAATATCCTGTTTATGTACCGGATCCAGTGGCACGCCCTGAACTTAGCAGGAAACCACTGCCCAGACAATGGAGCAAAAGTTAGAGCGAGTAACTGAAGTTGCTGTGTAGGGCACAGGGATGTGTATAATCCAGGATGACCTTAAGGGTTTAGTGATACTGCAATGCAATAACAAATTACCCTATTTCTTGTCAAGCGTTTATAATAATACTGTTATCAAGGAGGAAAAAATATTTGAGAGAGTTTTACTGTCACTGGACTGTCAGCAGTTTACAGTGACATAGCGTAAAAGTATGACTATCACTAGTGTGAACGTTCACAGGCACTTCCAGGGCCTCAGATTATCACAGCAACAGAGCAGTATTTCCATACAGTAAAATGATATTCTTGTTCTCTTGAAGGGATGTGCATCTTTCAACACGTACTGGATTACAATAACCTAGGCCTACAGCTTTAAACAAATACCCCATAAACATTTTTACCGGTTTAGAATCACTCAAAACACAACAAACCAACAACAAACATTTTCAACAAAACCAGGGTGCTCTAGCTATGTGCTGAGGGTTACATAAACCAAATTAGAGTCAAACAGTAAAGAACGCTCTCTGAGGCTAGACTGTGTCAAAAGATTATGAGTCGAGATAACATGTTATGCTGAATCATCATTTCAAAACCTGACTGCCACACAAAAAATGTCCTGTTAACTGACTCCTGGTCCTGGCGTTTCGCCTGGGTCACTCATTATGTCACACAATGTCCTGGCCATTTCCATCATCTGCCATTAGCCCAGTTTTAGCAATGACATTTCGTCCACTGAGACATGACGGACAGATACAGGCTTTGTCCATTCAACAGTTTTACACTTTTTGCTGTTTATCTTCATATTGAAATATAGACGCTGTTGCTGCTAATAGCTTTAATAACTGGCTCCTATTACAGCCTGAAACTTCTCTGCCTGAATACTGGCTGTTGTGTTGGGAAAGAGCAAAGACAAAATAGGCAATCTTCAGCTTAAACAGCCATTCAGTAAAGTCCGTGCTTCTAGATTCTGATGACAATTACAGCCAACATTTACACAGTGTGTGTGCTCGTGGCTTTGGTAATGATTTACCGCTTCAGGTGGTAAATAGACAAACATGTAATGACATGATAACACGTTAAAGTGACCTGCAATTGGGACAAATACAGGTGTTTTAAGGAATCCTGAAATTACTTATCAGTTTTAATACAAACATTATAAAATCTAGGGGGATGATGCAGGTAAATTAATTATTAGAGCAGGTTTTAAAGAAATTAACTACTTTTGCTTTTTGCCTGTATTATTATTATTATTATTATTATTATCATTATCATTATCATTATCATTATTATTATCATCATCATCACCAGTGATGGAAATGTATACACTAAATATCAAACACGCTTGTAAAAGAGAAGAAAAGGAATTAACAGGAAAGCAAACGAGGTGCCACTTCTGAAGAATTCTGGTTCAGTCAAGTCACTTAATCTAAGCAAAGCGCAAAGTGCATGCATGCTAATCCATGGGAAATTACCCAACAAAGCACATCTCAACAAGAAAAGCAGTGCGGTAACCTGAAGCTGAGACCCTTACATCACCACATCCAAACCCGTCGGACAAACCAACAAAAGTATGCTGATCAGGTTACTGCCCAGGTGATGCAGAGAAGAGCTGTTTCTGAATCTGAATGAAGTGGAGCTCATGGAGAAAAATAAAGGCAGCATTTACTTTCGCTGGTATATATTTTGATAGATGAGGTGAGGTAGATTTTAGCATTTTGACACCTGGCAAACCCAAAATCATGCCACACTATTCACTACGCTTTAATCACTGAAAGTTTGAGACTGACATTAGGTTTTGGTCATTACCAATTACCAATGTTGAGTATGAAGAATCACAAAACCTGTAAACTGTCTATAACAACTCAACTCAACATTATTTATATAGCACCTTTCATACAAACATGCAGCCCAAAGTGCTTCAAATAGAAAAATTTAAATTTTTTTTAAAAAAATTAAAAAAACACATAAAAACAAAATTAACAAAGACAAAAAGAAACATATAAAATAATTGTCAATATTAAAAAAATAAACAACGTACACAGTGCTGCTATATGGAGTGTAACAGTGCTCACAGTAACAACAAACTTAACATTGCACTTTATATGAGCTTATTAGATGAAAAAATAATGATCGTGGTATTTGCCTCTAAGCAGCTTTCCTAAACAGTTCAACTATTCAAATTACTTAATCTGCCATGAGAGAAAACCTTCACATGACAACAGCTTGAAGTCTGCTAGGAAATTGTAATTTGTTCCTGAGTCTCCTACCAGCAGGTTGTAGCTTGTATAAAACTCGTACAAACCCACATATACTGCACACAGTCCAACAAAAAAGAGTCACATTCTTGGCTTTCAGATGGGGAAGCAGCAATGAAGGTTAGACTGTCCTTACAAATACTTTTAACAGGAGTCTTAACTTTCCTGCTGTCCACAATAAATAAATAAAACTTGAGGTAAATAAGAGTCACAACTCTTGTGACTGGACAAAATAAATATAAAACAATAGGTCTTCATTCAAAGACACAACACACCAATTCCACTTCTGTTATCGCCATGGCAACACATCAGAGTGTTATATCTTTTAGCTCAATAACAAAAAGGTGAGACGCTACATTGAAGTCCATATGAAACATACAGGATGTGAACCACACAACCACAACACTGAGTTATCAGACACTAAACTAGGCATCATATCAATGAAAAAATTACTCATCTTACCAGTCACGTCATACCACTGCGCCCCATTGGTGATGCCATCTTTAAAGGTTTCCTCTGGGGTATCGGGACAATTTGGCTCTCCAGTCTTCATCACAGGGTGGTTCTGGGAATACACCAGGGCCAAGAAGCGAAACAGACTGTCGTCCTCTGACTGGCTGTAGTGGCCCTGCCGCTGGTGGGATGCCGAGTCATCAAAAGGGTAGCTGGCAACCACCGTGCCGCCATGCAGGTTCCCTGACAGCACGAATCTGGAGGGACAATGGCACATTTTAGAAGCAGCCAAAAAGGATATAGAAGAGCGACCTTGGCACTAAATGCATTGGACATTTTGGGAGATAACCACTTGATTTGTCTAACTCAGACTGCTGAAACTCAAATGAACCTCAGGTTAACTTCACAATGCCAGAACAAGGACTGGATTCTGTCCCCATCTCTTACATTGGAGTTACTTTAGTGAGCTCTCTGGCTCTCTCTCTCTCGCTCTCTCTCTCTCTTTCAATGTACACATGGGCTTGGGAGTATTATATACAAATAAAGTGTGGTCCGTTCCTTTAAAAAGCTATGAGGAAACAATGCTGTTGTAATAAGAAATGTGATGCTGCTTAGAGGGAAACTCCCTTTTTGTATGTGAAATACAATATTTGTGTGCATGTTGGGTCGAAGTCTAGTCTAGTCCAAGTGTCTTCCAGCCAGGAGAGCAGTTTTTTCTGACTATTATGAGTCACACCCCCTGCGGCCCTAATGAAGAAGGAAACTAAGGGTGAACTGAGTTACTCAGTGACCAAAATGTTTGCCAAATTAGGCCTGAAGCTAAAAAAAAGTTTTCATTATTGGTTAATCTCTATATCTTTTTAATGATTTTCTTTGGCATTTACGGCTTGATTGGATAGCTGATAGCATAGAGGCACACAGGAAACCGGAACCACGGCATGTTTGGCATTTTACTTTTGTGAAATGGATTGTGGAAATAGTTGCTTTTGATTAACTAATCAATAAATCAACTGATCATGTCAGCTGTACTGCCAGGTGAACCTCGGTTTTAACATACCATACAATGATGGTGTCCCAGTGCAGTAAGTCACACCTGCTTACCCCCTGAGGTCTTAATGGAGACAAAGAACTGAGTTGCACATTGACAGGAATGTTTGTCACTCTCCAAATCTTCCACTGTGAGATACACATTGGTTAAAAAGTGTTCGAGGAAGTTTTACTGGAGGCAGTCGACCTCAAACACCCGGACATTGGGTTATGTTTGCTCAGGAGTGTGAGTGTGTGTGTGTGTGTATGTGTATGTGTATGTGTGTGTGTGTGTGTGTGTGTGTGTGTTTGTTTGTGTGTTTGTGTGTTTGTGTGATTCATAGAAGAATGAGACTCACTTATTCTCCTGGATCCACCTGATCACAGCCATGACCTCGGGGACGTTATCTGGACTGACCCGGGTCCCTTCATACTGGTCGGGAAAGCTCCTGTTCAGGTCCACATTTCTGGCGTTGGTTCGACCCCCGCTGTCCCCATTGCAGTCCCCCTCTATGGACTTCTCAAAGCCGTCAGGGTTCATGCTGGGCATGATATAAATATCCGTGGTGTTCACCAGCTCAGTAATACGCGTTTCCTCCCCATATTTAGCCAGCAGGTACTCCACAAGGTACACCAACACCTGCCTGGACACGGTTTCGTCGCCGTGCATGTTGCCGACGTATTTAAATTTGGGTTTCCCCGGTGTGTCTATGTTGGGGTCCTTTGTGATCCGCATCACCCAGAGCTCCCTGCCCTCCACAGACTGCCCTATGCTCGACAGGTTAGCTATGTGAGGGTATTTCTGGGCTAGAGACTGTAAACGCCCGGTTAGGTCAGCATAATTGTAGTATTTGTCGTAAGTTTCTACCGTTTCCTCCGTCGAGGGGCTGACGCTTCGTGTCCGGTGCAGCCCGTCGTCTCCAAGGGAGACAGCGAGAAAGAGAAGAAAGGAGAAAAGTGACACCCGTAGTTTCGGCGTCGTCGAAAAATGCTGCCAAACGTGGACCATGGTGATGTTTCTTCTACTTCTAAACCATTCGGACTTTCTGAGTAAACAACAAACGCCGGGGTTGAATATTTTATGAGTGTTTTATCTCCCCAGCGACAGACGTATCTTCGCTGTCAGAGCCTGGCCTGTCTGTTTCCATCTACTTCCGCTCCTCTCTCAGGGGGGCGGGGCTACACGATGATGTAGAAATTTAAGGTGGACCGGTAGAGATACGTTACATGTTTTTTGCCAGAATTTCTGCAGTTAATAACAGTCTCTAAAATGGACCATGGTAATTCATTTGAGTCTATTTATTCCCTGGCAATACCGTCTGAGTGTGTCGATGTGAATTATTGGCACTTACATTTAGGTAGTGAATCCTTAATCGGAGGAGCTATTTGTAAACTTCTTAAAAACAGATTATTTTTCTGTCTTTTTGAGTAAATGACAAGCATTTTATTTCACCCTTTTGTTATAAATGGAACAATAATAATAATAAACTTTATTTATATAGCAATTTTCAACATTATAATTGTTATAAGTTTGTTATAAAGTTCTGGCTTTATGTCATAAAGTTAACAATATCTTAACATCCCCATTTATTCGTTTGTTTGTCTGTTTTTACTGTAGGATTTATTTATTTTAATATAGAATTTACTTTTTAAAATCTTTCTTTCCCTACATCTGCTGACTGACATCTTTTGCCCTGGTTCCTTGTAGATTTTGATGTTTATATTGCTATTGTGCTTGTTTTAACTGGCTTACCTGAACTTGTATAATGTCAAAATCTTTGTACTATATCTTAATGAAATAATAAATATATATATATGTATTTTTTAAAATATATAATAGATTTGTTGTATGTATGTTTTATGACTCAAAAATCCGGAAAGGTTTCTGTTGCATAATTAATAGCACAGAGTGAAAATGGTAAAATTAAATTACATAAATTAAATTTAAAATTACCCCAAAAAAATAAATAAATAAAAGAGCAGACACTCGAGCAGTGTCGATGATTATTTGGACCATGTTAAACCCTTTTTCACTCAAGCCTCACTCACACAACTGACACTTCACTACCCATGAGCAAACACTATCACAAACACTTAATAAGTGTAGAGTGTTTCTCTACATGCTTTAGAAACTCAATACTTAATATATTTTTGTTATTAATGACTCCATAGATAAACTACAGTTCCCTTTACTGAACAAAACCGGGGCATCCAAAAACTCCAAAAGGAATCTTTCTCTCACAGAGCTCTGAGTGTTTTTGTTTCAATATTTTGAGTTCATTCTTCTCACCGCTCAGTAATGCAAACATTCAGGATCTAAGTGACTAAATGACAATATAATTCAGTGTGTGGTTTTCTTATCAATGCTGTTGTGCTATTAACTGTTATCAGCAACCTTTATGCAAAAGCTTTTGTTGTGTGTATGTGTGGAGCAACCACAATACATTTCACTTGTTTGTTTTGCTTTACTTGTTGATTTAATTCTTTAAGTGTAAATCTTTTGTTACAATGATATCAGGGGATGGTATTCAGGAAAAAAAACTGCTTCTCATGATTTCTAATAATTAACCAGTTGCACTCACACCAGACAATACAAGAATTATTCTAGTTTACACATCATCTTTGGAGTAAGCTTCTCGTGAACTTGTAAGCCCCCTTCTATGTTTAAGATATAAAGCAAGGGGTAACAGTCAGTGTAAACCATCAATTGATGTGATTTCAATATGAAAATGAATCACAACTGAGCACCATGGAGTTTAGCAGCATACTCTTGTATTTCTCTTTATTTCATGTTGCCCATTCATTCTTTATTGATCACTGGTAGCGCCATGTTTACCCACAAATATGAGGAGCAATGACTCTGAGTGACATCACCATCCTGCCGCCATGAGGCCTTTAACTTCCTCCTCTTCTCTCCTCAGTGGGGCGTCAGTCAGGGGCTTCTCTTCAGTGGCTGGTTTTTTCTTTCCTTACTTTTTTCTTTTTTTAATTAAATTTCTCTTCATTTTTTTATTAGGCAACAGAACAAAACAAAAGTGCGGTAAACATTGTGAAGCACCAGAAAGTGTCAGACTTAGTTCACTAAGGTCTGACAGAGCTGGCTAAAGCTTGGAATGACTGGGTGAAGGGAGGAGGAGGAGGCGGAGGAGGTAAAGCGTGAGAGGATGGGAGAGGCGGCTGCAGGTCTCATTGCTGGATTCGACGCACCGACTGCACCTGGAAGGACTGAGCATGGGAGCCCCACTCTCTGTAATGTTTGTACTCGCCGCCATGACGATCACACTCCATGATGTACTGGTAACCACGGTAACCTGGGAACTGGTAGCACACCCAGCTGGAGGAGGAGAGAGGGAGGGGTGGAGGAGGAGAGGAAAGCAGTGATTAATGATAAACATGTGATTTACACAGTGAGTGAAATTAGGCCTACATAATATGAAATGCAATTAGATTAAAAATAACCACACTTTAAAACTATGTGAGAAGAAAGCTGCAGTCTTGATTAATCTTAATCTTGAAAGTGTAAGTTATGTAGCACATTTACATTTAATCAAAGCAAATCTTATTTCTGTATTTCTGTTATATTAGTGAAGTGAATAAGCCTGGGATGTGAGTTACTGTCAACCACATTTTCTCTTTGAGGTTACACTGTTATAGGATGGATGGGTAAAAACTGAGAACTAACCTAAAAGAAAATAGAATCTTATATACGTTATGAGCATCTACAAAATATATATATATTTGTATATAGATGTATTGTTGAGACACTGATATAATCGCAAATAAAGTCACAACATGAAGTTGCAATAGATGAGGTATGGAGGAATGGGATGGAGTGATGGTTAAGATGTGCTTAAGTAAGTTTGAGCGGAAATGAGTGCAGGGTGTGGTCTTTGTTCCCAAAACTAGGTTGTTGGTTAATGCCAGCGTATAAATGCCAGAGACTTACGAGCCGCACTGAACTTGCATAGATCCGATCTCGTTGTTGCCCCAGCCCATGGCCTGCAGAGAGGGGTAGTCATCGTTTATCTCCCACTGGCGCCCCATGAAGTTCTCCTTCTCAAACAACATCATCTTGGACTCCTTATGGTTCTGTACGCACATGACGAAAGAAAATACAAGTCCAGTCAGTTATTAAATACAAAACAGTACCAGTTACACTGCTTTAGTCTTGTAGAAGACAGTGGGTATACTGTAAAGTCTATACAAATTCAAGCATTTTAAAGATCAGAGAGGTTGAAAAAACCTTCCCCTCAGCAAAAAAGTTGTAGAATTTTAAACATATTAATCTAATTTGTGTGAAATGTCTAAATTCTATTATTACTATAATATATTTTTAGTGGCAAACCAGCAGCTGGTATAAGTTCCTCAGTAGGCTCTTCAAAGGAGAAACCAGGTTTCTGAACCCAAGTGAGTCAATTTAATGAGTCAAATTACGTGCTTTTTAACTCTAAACAGGGAAACAGCAGCTCACAGCAGAGCAGATGGGGCGGAAGGACATCATCCTCTCAATGTGGTAGGCGTTGCTGCCACTCCACGACTCCCAGTGAGGATACTCTCCTCTCTCCAACACAAACTGCTGTCCACAGAAGCTGGAGTGCTCATATCCTGCCCAGCTGTCGACAGCAAGCAGACAGACAGACAGACAGACAGACAGACAGACACATGTACATGCACAACCATTAGGACACTTGTAAAACAGATAATTTTAACACTATAAATGTTCTGACAGGTTGATCTGATCTTACTTACGCGCCACACTCCACCTTCAGGGAGCGGATGTTGTCGACACCACACTCCATGATGTTCTGGCAGGCTGCGGTGAACTCCAGACGTTTCCCCTGGAAGTTCTCCTGGTCATAAACTGTAATCTGGAGATGACACAAATGCATACATGTAGTATGCACATGCCGCACGCACACACTAATGTGTGTACACACATCATTGTCATCATCAGGCCAGAAATGAAATGAAATTAAAATGTAATCAGCTTCTGTTAATCATCCATAGACATTGCACTCACCTTCCATGGACCCAGTGGGTTGGGATTATTCAGAGCCATGCTACTGTGTATTTCAGTGCTGATTTACCTTCAGTGTAGAGAGCAGAGAGAATCATATTCAGGTTAATCATCAAAAGCTAATAAAGGAAAACACTACCCCGTTCAAACACAGCCTGTCACCTCCTCCACACCAACTACAACATGTGTTTTTGAGCTAATGTTTATTATCAATTTCCCTTTAGAAGGTCTAGTCATATTTTTTGTGCTTGCGCGTCTTTGAAATCAATCTGAGGATATATCACCTTGTTTTATGACATTAGAAAGAATCTTGGCCTGTATAAAAGAAATCATCACCTAGTGCACGTTATCTGTTAGGTATGAAACCTTTCTTGAAGCTACTACATGCTCACACTTGATGGAGCCAGCTGTTGACGTATGCTGTCTGTTCTCCCAGTGCACGGTCAGTATGTCTATGCATCTGCATGTCTGACGTCAGTCTATACATTTACGTGGCTCAGCAGAAACAACAAGGACAAAAGACACAAAAATGTAAAGTGTCAATTGTCTGCACAAGTCTATAGGCTGAATGGGCTGAGATGGAGGGCTTACCTGACCGGCCCCAAAGAATAGCAGTGCAGTGCTCACAGGGGGGCTCCACAAAAACGATGTCCTGACCCCGTTGTAAACGGACCTATTTATACATGCTGGTGCTGAAAAGCAGCTGGGCCTGTGGGTCGGGGAAGGAGTCAGCACATTGCTGTTCCAGTCATTGTTCAGCACTGAGCTGCTGGGCTTTAGTTCGCCGCAGTGGGACTGGATGGAGGGCACGGTGCCCAGTGCAGATAAGCACAAGTTCCAAATGGTCCCTGACCAGTGGGCCGGACCAAGTCCTGGCACAACCCGGTCCAGGAAACAGATCATCACAGATGTGGATAGTCTTGCCAGTGTCTCTGGTGCAAAAAGGAAAAACACATTTAGTGTTCAAGTGCAAAGCAGAAAAACAATTGTAACATTTTACACTTTGTAGGTAAAAGTGTTTAAATTCTGGATCCAAAAAAGACTCAAAATGAGAGGAAACTGACTAATAACTGAGCTGGATTTACTTACTGGGTCCTTTGCACACTGCTCTGTCTCTCTGGCTCTCTGTCTCTGATCTGCGTGTCATGTCCACCTCAACTGACCCCACATCTCTGGTCCTTTCACCTTTTGACTCACTCCAATATACACACATGCTCAGTCATGCACACACACAGTCATGTACAGAGACTGGCATGCGGAGGCCTGTTCATGCAGTCACACATACATTCAGGGCATACAAATGAACTTACACACTTACACATATACACAAATCTATTTACATTTCGTTTAATGCTTTATTTCTTTATGGTGGTAAAGATAACTACTAATTAAAAAAAAAATTTCATCTTAAAAATGTTGTAAGAGTACATTCAGTGGTGGAATGTAACTAAGTAGATTTACTCAGTTACTGTACATAAGCACAAACTTGTACTTTACTTGAGTTTTCTTCTTCATACTACATTTGTCAGACAGCTTTAGTTACTAGTTACTTTTCAGATTATTTTCACAGTTTGTTTGGAAGCGAAATATAATTTAGCAATAATTTAGAATCCTATTCTTACTCATACAGTAAATATAAAAACTTTCAGTTTGTATGTTTTGTATTCAGTATTTGAATATAAAAATAGTACTGAAGTATTGTATATAAGTACAAATTTGAAGTACTGCCCTGTCACTCTTCAGCTGCTATTATCTAATAAATAAATAAAATATAACAAAGAGCATGTGCAACATCTATAGATTATTTATTTGACATTTCAGTTACACCAAGAAAGATTATGGGAGATATGATGTTGACATTTTCTGACAGGCTACCTTGTAGCAACACCAATATATAGACTAATTCTGCTGTGACCAACAGTGTTGTGGAAGCTTTGAAAGCATTGCTTCGCAAGTTAACAATTACTTCACAATGGAATAAGTTGAACTACAGCCAAACAAAGCTTATTTACAAGCTACTTAGAAAAAGTAATTCAAAATATTTTGTTAAAAAACAACGTGCATACGAAGTTTCAACAAAATGTAATTTTAAAAAAAGTCACATGCCAGCAAAAATGCCAATCAGTTCAATTTATTAAGTAAGGTCAGTCAGACAAACAAACAAACAACTTCTCTGAACATTGTCTGTAAATAGCAATAATCAATACGTATTATGACCAACTGACACCCAATATATTCAAGTTAAGTTTCATAAACTCAGATTCAAAATATATATTATATATTATAACATAATTAAAAATATTTTTCACAGGTCAGCTGACAATCCAGCTTTGTAGTACTATCAGTAAGCTATTGCAAAACGTAGTTAAACTACTAGTTTAATTACATGTAGTTCACTACTCTCCAACACTGGTAAATGTAGTATGACTGAGATGAGAATAAAATAACACCAACATACGTAAGCCTCAGAAACACATCTAACTCCTGGCCCAAAAATTTTAAAATAGTGTTATAGTTTTTTAACTTAACTGCCCCAGGCCTCGGTGTATTGGGAACGTGTACAAGCAAGCAGCGGTGCATGGTGGTGGTCTCACAGGTAATAAAAGCATCAGTCCTGTCAGGCCCCTTTTAAATGGTTTGAAACCATGAAAAGAACAATTAGAGTGAAACTGATCTCTTTGTCTCTGTTGTTCTTCCAGTGTCTACTCTAAATGTCTAAAATAGCTCACGTCAGATGTATTCATGAGGTTGTCTTCTTATTATCAAAAGCAAAAGATGACATTTCCTGTGGCTTCTTATGCTCTAATAGTTAGGTTAAGGCTGTCAGTATGTGCCCACAAGCCTTTCACCACTGTCTGTGTTACATCATAGATTAAAGTGCCACAGGTGCGACAGATCCTTTGGAAAAAGCAATTATTAGAACACAGAAATGTGAATCTATCGTTCTGCTTACAGAAATGGTATTTAACCTATTTTTGGCATATTTTGGTCACATCTTTATCTATCTATCTTTATCTATTTTCACAAGTCATGAAAAGATAATATTCTGTCCGAGTGCATGCATGCCACTGTGCATGTACAAATCCACGTGTGTAGGTGGGATTGTATGAGATGTGTATGTATGGATAAAGCCTGTGTAGCACTATAATAAGCAAAAGAGTGTCCAACACGCCTGTCTAAACAATGGAGAGATGGATGCCTCTCCTGCAGTCAGCACATTACACACACAGGGCTCAAAGGCTTGGACCGGCTGCACCAACGATCAAAAGAAAGAGAGAGAGAAAGTATGGAGGTGAAAGACAAAGACAATGACAGTAGGGAAGGATAAAAAATGAACAAGAATTTTGAAAGAAAGTGAGAGACAGAGTGTGAGAGAAGTGGCTGCAAAAGTAACTGTGTGTGTGTGTGTGTGTGTGTGTGTGTGTGTGTGTGTGTGTGTGTGTGTGTGTGTGTGTGTGTGTGTGTGTGTGTGTGTGTGTTTGTGTGTGTGTAGAGGGGCGGGCAAACTTTCTGCTGATGGCAGTGACTGTCCCCGGTGCCCCACAATGGTGCTGGACAACAAAACAGGCAGCCGAGTCAGCACGACTTGTCCGCAGATAAGCAGCGTGACCTCTGACCCTGCACCATGATCTAAACAGCTCACAGCCAATCAGAAGTCAGAATCCGGCCTGTATAGACTCAGGCTGGTTGTGAATGTATATATATATCCCCACTCACAAGGCCTGCGTCCATCACTTTCTCCAAAGGTCGGTCCGTTTCAACCTGCAAGTGTAACTGTAAGTTTCCACTCTAAGGTCTTCTAACTCTTTAAGAGCTGCTAGAATCACTGGATATGAAGCGGGATATTATGGTTTTACTTTCTACTCACACTTTGGACTGAAAGAACCAAGCAAGGATTTTATCCTCTCTTAATTTTGGACTGAGTAGATGGAATATTGACATAAAATGCAGCAGGGTATGATTTTATGTTTTAGGGCCGCTCTCATGTTCAGTCTTGGGGTAACATGGATGAGAAAGATAAGGGACTGTGGCTAAAACTTTATCCTTAAAAAAATGGATAATGGCAGGTTTGGACAGATGTGTGGCTGGTTAATGAGTATTCTTGCTCTCATGGAAAGGCCAAAAAGATCACGGGATGTGCTACCACTTTGAGGTAGAATCAGATCAAATTGCGTACAAATGGTTGCTTGGATGGATTTCAGCAAGCAAAACATAAAGAGTTGATCAGTTATAGTCCACTTTTACTGGAAAGACAGAATTATGTTCTTAATTTTGCTATTCAAATATAAAATTAGGCTGAAAAAGGCAAGAAAAGACATTCAGCCTTGAGGTTAATGTTGGGTCCATTATAGAAGAAAAGAAATAAAGATGTTAGACTGTTTTCGCATTATGTTTTAACCTTGAGGAGCACATTCACACCCATTGAAAATCTTGTTTTTGCTGCGTGATTTCGTCGTGTACTTCAGGGTGTGCCGGTACAGCGTGATATCATTGTTGGGTGTGGTTACAGAGCACACTTTAGGCACTACCACACCCATCAGTGATTCTGGTTATGGTCAGAAACAGACTTTCCACCAGAGAGGGCAGTGAAATGCTGCTTTTCAGCCTGGTATTAACTCATTAAAGCCACCATCAGGCTGCACCCTCAGACTGTTCTTGAGGGGCATACATTAAGTGCAATTTGACTGTAGGCTCCTCACAAAATAAAGGCACATCTAGAAAAAAATTCCTTTTTAAAGAGATAAACATCTTCATATTGATCTTCAATGCATTTAGATATCTAAGCATGCCTCAGTTCGGGGCATTTGCAGAGGGCCTTTTGTTATCGTGATACAGTCCTGAATGTTAGATGAATGAATGAATGAATGTTGGCTTGGTTTGCCATTTCACACACCACTCTATTGGGGTACACGCTGTATCATAACCCCACAGTGATCTCTGAAAATGGCTGACTGACTTTGTGTTTCTTCTCTCTCTAGATCTGATCATGTCTCACTCAGGTGCTCAGGGCAGTATTGGCAGCCACTCTGCCATGGGGATGCACAATCACAAGGTATTCCTACTGTTCTTCTTTAATCTACCAATCCTAAAAACTACAAAACCTCATTGTGCATTGAAAATATTTGACATCCGACATAAATGCATTTGGCCTGTTTTACCTTTCAGATATACCTCTATGAATATGAGAACTTCCAAGGCCGTAGGATGGACCTGTTTGGAGAGTGCCGTAACCTGTGTGAGAAGGGTTTCGACAGAATCGGCTCCATCAGGGTGGAGTGTGGACCGTAAGTCACCACGCCTGCCATCTAAATACGTGTTACAGCAATGTGTATCTGAGTAAAACATCTATCTGTCTATCTGTCCAGCTGGGTGGGTTACGAGCAGCAGAACATGACTGGTGAGATGTTCATGCTGGAGAAGGGAGAGTATCCCCGCTGGGACACCTGGTCCAACAGCTACAGGTGTGATCGCTTCATGTCGGTCAGACCCGTCCGAATGGTAAGTTGGGGTCGGACTGCAAGGGCTTTTTGAGCCGCATTTCCTGTCTATTGTGGCTGCGAGTGCTAATTTTTATCACAGTTGTCTAGCCTCTCTCATCCATCTTCTATTGGCACAAGGGGGAAGTGCTTTTTATTGTTGCAGTTCAATCCATTGGCAGTATTTTTGGATTAAAGCTTTTATTAGCCGACTATGCCACTATGTTTCAGTTTGATGATATTCAGACAAAGAAAATCCAGACAACTGCAAGTACTCAGTGTTCTCCCCCAGAGGTTTGGTCTTAGTTTCTAAAACCACATTTCTATTCAAACCCATAATCAGTATAATACAATTCACGTAACCATAGTGATCCTGACTGGAAAATCTCATTGGTTAAATTTTGGGACAGCGAGTAAACCTGGAGCTGCACCAACCACATTTACAAATATCGAATCAATTGAATATCAATATTCATTATGTATGAGGTGGTAAACACCAACTCACTTGAAAGTAATGTTTGCACATTCGTTGATCTATACTTTGCACATTCTGCCCTCTTAGTTTTAAACACTGAACAGCTTTTCAGTTTAAAAACAGATATATTTTTATTGTAAACTTATATTTTATTTATGACTTTTGCAGGACTTTTTTCCTTTTTATTCTCTCTTACTGTCTCTGTTAGCAATAAACCTGATTTGGATTCTGATCCTTGTATCTTATAGGATCCCCAAGACCACAAGATTTGCCTATATGAGTGCCCAAACTTTGAGGGTCGTAAGATGGAGGTTTGTGATGAGGATATTCCAAGCCTGTGGTCTTACGGCTTCCAGGACCGTGTTGCCAGCCTTCAGGTCACCGGTGGAACGTAAGTCATTTCTAGTCATCCTCTAATTAGCTAGTAGTTTCACTTGTGTAATTGTACAGGTATTACAAGATTACTAGTGTATTTATAGATGTATAAATTCCCTCCTTACAGAAGTGAGAATGTCAAAACTAAACAGACACAAAGCTTTTAACTCATTCTCTGGTTCACATGTGTTTCTCTCTACTTCCCCACACAGCTGGGTGGGCTACCAGTACCCTGGCTACCGTGGCTACCAGTACGTGTTTGAAATGGGCCCTTACAAGCACTGGAACGACTGGGGAGCCCACCACTCCCAGATCCAGTCCATCCGCAGGGTGAGAGACATGCAGACACACCGCAGGGGCTGCTTTGAGATGACCGCATAGAGAGGAGTCCAGCAGACTGTGGGCTAACCGGAGGGAATACCATGGGGTTAAGGTTGCCATGCTGCTAAACATCCCTTGGAAATTCTTCAACAGCCACTTAGCCGCACAAGCTAACGGCTTTTGAATATTGTTACTGCTTTTACTGGTAGGATTTGGGAGTATGTGGCATCGTGAATGATCCTAATGAGAAGTCCTGATTGTCACCGACTTCCAGAGCAACTGTATCACCTGTAAAAACGGTAGCAATGCTCTCTGTCTACAGACCTCATAGAAAGATGATATGATTTATCATATTCATGAAAGCGAGATTATAGGGGATTAGCAGATTAAAGTTGATAGTTTGTGTTTATTAGTTTGTTTCAATGCTATTACACCCCTTTTATTTTATTTTTAATTACTCGCCTATGTGTTTCAAGCTGAAATGATGCCAATAAGCCTGTTCACCAAAGCGCTCTTCCTCTCCTGGGATCCACAGATTTTAGTGAGTAAAGGGATAAACAATCACATCACTCACACAATACTACCATGGACAGCTCTCAGCTCTGCACATGCCCTGCAGTAAGTTTGCCAAGCAGAGGGAGGCACTATCTCCTCATCACGGCTCCAAAAGCCTCCCTTCAGTGACTGGAGGAGGCTACTGGCCAGTCTGTGATTAAAGAGAAAGGGGACTATGCAGGGTTGTGTTTTGCAGATGTGAATATCTTTTGGCTGTCCCTGTTTCAGCTCATTGATGGGGCTGTCCAGAAGATTAGCTTTTTACACTTTCTCAGGGATGCTGGCATCTGGAAAGCAAATTTCCAAAGAAAACAATGAAATAAAGATATTACAAAGCTCAAATGTAGTCTCATTTCCACCTTTGTTTTGCTTGCTTTTGATACCATGATCATGATCATAATGGTCTTGAGTGATTGAGTGATGATACTGAGTGCTACAACTGGACATTTGTCACTAATCCTACTTTTATATCAACAATGGGTCAAAGGAACATGTGTAACGTGAAAGGGGTTACTGGTATCAATGAACCCAAAGAGAATTATTTACCTGACTTGAACATATTGGAGCATAAAGCAGCTAAGGAGACAATTCCTGCAGGAGTTGGTAGACCCAAACAGAGCTATAAGGAGAGTACATATTGGACTTCATTAGGAGGTCAGAAATACGACTCCAAATGAATGCTCCTGTTGTTCAGTGTCTGCTGAGTGGGGAACTGTTTGAAAGCATTATAGGGTGATAATGTATCTATATAGGTTCCTTTAAAATACTATACTTTATATGTTGGGTACCATGGCACAGAGCCAAACCTCAAGAATATATTTTATATTTTGGGTTTATGTGTTGGGAAGCTAAAATGCACTGTATGAACCTACAATCTATATTTCTAAAGGAGAAGAATCAGTCGACATAACCAGCTTCCTGATGATTAAGCGTCCCGAGCAGCTTACCTGAGCTAAAAATCATTTCAAGAGGTCATTTCTGACACCTGTGAACCCGCACTGAGGGAAGGCGCTCATCTTTGAGGTGAGTTAACGAGTACTGAGTAATCAGTTACTGTCCCCGAGTAAAGCCCAGCCATGCACGCTCTGGTGTATGAGCAGATGACGAGGCGCGCAGACAGACTGTCAGCCACGCACCACTGGTCGGTTTAAAGCCACAGGATTTGGATTAAATAGCTTGTGAGAGAGCCGATGAGCCTTGTGCGCGGGAGGGAGGGAGGGAGGGAGCTAAGGGACTGATTTTTATCTTTGACCGGATCGAGAAGGGGAGGAGGCACGGAGAATGAGTTATTCTTGTAGCAGCACAGAGCCTGTTTGCTGTGCGGTGTATTAGCCAGCGCGCAACTAAAGGCTGCGACGCAAGTAAATCGGCTCCTGCGGCGACGACGCCGAGAGCATCAGAAAGCCTCAGTTCCTGTCAGGTTGCGCACCGAACAGCCCTCTTCTGCTGGACATGAAAGTGCAGCAAGGCTGCAACTCATCAGACATGGGGATCCCGGTTACAACTGAAGAAGAATTGCGCAGAAATACCGTAATAACGCCCGAGGATGTGCTTGGGCTACAGAAGATCACCAAGAGTAAGTAACCTGCGACTGTAATTGACACAGTTAGAGGAGATTAGTGCAACCCATCTGCTGTTGCTTCCTTGTTCATTGTGTCTTTCTGTATGTAATGTTACATATTCCCTGTTTTTATTGACTGTCTCGCCAAACACATAGCTGGATACCATGGACAGCGACACAGTGTGACAGGACCTCAGAGAGTCTATAGCTTTAAATAAGACTTTTAACCAGTGTGCATTACAGTCAGTGAGCACTTTATAGGTTCAATATCTTACCCAAGGACAGTTACTGGTATTTATTGCTGTATGAGGCAAGCAGCCTGTTGAGTCCCCCCTTTGTAACTAATAATACTAATGTGTGTGTTTGCATTTTTGTAGGTGTTGTGTCTGAGTGTGTAGGCACTGAAAGAGATAGCAGTTGACTGTATATACTTCCTGGTGTGCTTCTCAAATCCTGCTGAAGAAAATTTGGCTCTTACTACATCCTCACCTCAAGACACCTGTTGCTCTGAGGTAACAGGTGGCCAGAGATGTGATCCGCTGATTATAGCTGGACACAGAAAGTAGTCAGCTGCTGGAACAAATACATGAGAAGAATACTATCAGCCTGTTGTTTGACATAATATGGAAACTGTTTCCATACTATGTCATGGAAACAGGACAGGGCAGGTTGTTAAAGGCTACAGAGACTGGAAGTAAACTAGTAGGCCTGGTTTCAAGCCCCTGAGCTGGGTCTATGGAAATTAATTTAACTGACTTTGAACTGTGCAAATCTATCTCATAATATCATACGCTGTCACCTGGATTGCACATTTTCATTGATAAAATTAATCTTTTTTCTAACCAAGATATAGCTGTTGTGATTGAGGGTGAGATTGGGACTGAAGCATGGGTCTAACTACAGTCTGGGTAGTGCATATTAAAATCTACTCTGGAGCTACTACAGATGCCTTAGATAGCATGAATCTGACTTAGTCTGACTTAAATATTAGTTTAACCAAGTCTTTTCTCAATTACTAGCTTCTCTTTCTCTAACTTTCAGCCTCATCTCAAGGTCTTTGTCAGCAAATGTGAGCAAACTATTACTAATGATTGTGAGAGGGGATCAAAAGCTCTGAAAAGCTCCCATAAATTAAGATTATTGTCCGTGTAATGTTTTTTTTTTTGTTTGGTAAGTCTAATGACATTCACTCCTTATTTATCAACCAAATTTGTAAGTGCAATGAAGAAAATCCACAGTAGATTTGCATTTTTATTGTTGCTATTAGTAATCCAAACGCCACCAACGACAACAACAGGATCGAAACCTGCTTTCACTTAAATTGATTAATTGTTCATTTTAATGAACTGACAACACAAAACACAAGAAGCTGTCATTGTCATTTTTATTCATTCATCATTCATCCACAAAAAAAAACTCACAAAACATCATTTTCTGCTCTTATCCCCTCTCAGACCATCACATCTGTTTTCATTTGGAAAAGCAATACTAGGGCTCCGTCAGTGCAATTATACCTAAATCACTCATGATAGTGCGGTAATCTCCGCTCTCCATTGACATCTAAGTAATCTGGATTATGTCAGGAGATCTGAAACGCAGCCTTCTGCAATGACGCGATACACCTCAGGTAATTAATGACCCTGGAGCAGAAGTGTAAGTTAGCTTGTTTACATTGTGGATATCAGATTAGAAATGTAGCCATTCATTTACACAGCTGCAAAATATTATTATTATTATTATTATCAGCAATGACATTTCAGTTAATTTGCACCCTAGCTGGATGATATTTGAGTTTATACAAATGAGCTGATGTTGATTCTCCTTTCCTTATTTCCTGTTGAGTGGTGAGAGTGCACAAATTTCTCCCCAAGGCCCAATCATTTTAAACGACAGACCATACAAAAGACCTATACCGCAGAGATAAGCATAGTGTGCCGGGCAATTCGGGCAATCATCTTCTGCTGCAAGAGAAAGGAAATCGCAGTTGGAAAAGAGGGAAGCAGAAAATGCCCCACCGTACAGTGCAAATGGTTTTTCTAGTTGTGCTTTTGGGAGGTAAATGCCACCATTTTGGGGCAGCCCAGCTCCAGTCTGTCTAGGTGGTTCAATGCTGATAAGCGAGGCACAGCGCCTCATTGTCACACAGGCAGAGAGGAGAAGAAATATAATCCAGACAGTGGAGAAGAGCTGTTACGATATAAAGCACGGCAAATTATCAGTTTACTGTTTCCATGATGGATGATTTATGATAAACAGATAAACAGAAATACTGCTATTACTGAATAAATGTTTTTTGTTTTTAATTCACGTTTTGTAACCTAAATTAATAACTACTAAGGGACAACAAAAGGCTTATAATCAATATATATTTTTGAAGAAACTTTCACTGTTTAATTCCCATATTGTTTTATCATGTTGTGCATTTCTGGATTTGTATTTGTTTTTACCTTTATTTAACCAGATGACTCAATTGAGCACCAATTTTCTGTGTTGAAATTGTCATTTACTACTCTGTTATTAACTATCCATGTACCCACTTTCCTGTCATCCACCATGTCTATTTCTGTTTCCATGTAAGTGCAGTGGATTCAGAGCAACAGAGTGGATTTCCTGTTGTTACAATGTGAAAATGGAGCCTCTTACAGAAAATGAGCTTCAGACTTTCAATCTAACTGAAATAGTTTTTAAATGTAAAACATCAATTTAAATTATACACTCCTCAGTTGGGTCAAAGCTAACTCAGAGCTCCAGATCCCTGGCCCAACTCCATGTTAGCAGGGATTCAGCCCTAGGTTGAAACAACAGAGGGGGCTGAGTTGGTGGTGGCGCGTTGTTCGAGGTACCGGTGTGACAATGAAATACAGTCCCGAAGGTCCAGTTGGAGTAACAGATTAGTGTGTTTAAAGGCATATCAGACAGTAAAAGACTTTGTGCTTCCCCAACACTGAACTAAAATGACCTTTGGAAGATAATCTGCCTAAGACGCATATTAACTTCGTATAAACTTCAATGCTCATTTTAGCACGGAACAAGGACTTTGAATTTTGTCCCCAATCACTCCCATTGGTAGTACATTAGAGAGGAATCTCTTAATGTCCAGTATGGAACAATTACAGCAAGCAATACCTCTTTCACTGTCCTTATGGGCACCTGACTGCGCAGATGGAGGGGTAGAGAAGACGATAACTGTCTTTTAATGGTATATAATTAGTGTGCAGAGCTTCCGGATCTGTGAAGTGAAGCAAACGTCAAAATGTCTTAAACCTGCATTCTGTCTAATGGCCAGTAGGGGGCAGCTCCATGGGCTCGATAGAACTGAGCCTTATGGGTAACAATGACCCAACTTCTCACTTGATTTATTAGCTCAGTAAACAGTTTCCTAATAAGTTTATGGTCTCAGTCACTAGTTTGAAGTCTTCTGGTGGCTGAAAATGACCAACATGGCAACGGCTATAATGTCAAACTCGATGGGTGACATAGGACAAAGGTTCACACTTGATATGTCCTAACTGGCTACACAAAGGTTGGCCGAAAGGTCTGCCGTCATGGGATAATGGTGCTTTGATTGTCAAAGGCTTGAATGGTTTTGCACTCAGTTGTACACTTGAAAAGTGAAGAAAAGTAGTAAAGTAAAAAAAGGGGGCTTGAGTGAGAGAAGTTTGAATCCTGCGTCTGACTTTGTGAAGTGGACGTGCTCGTTGGATTGTCAGCTTCAACGGTTACAGGAATTGATGGACCACATGTTGAACATGAAGATGCTGCTCAACCATCTGACAAGGACTTACTAAATCTAGGACTAAAATCATACTGGTGCTTTTAAAATGAATGTCTATTAATATCAAATGCACCATCTTAACAATTATTTATGTTCCATTCTATATCTGATCTTAAGCAGCTGTTTATATTTTCTTCTTAATAATAAATAATAAAGCAACAAACAAGAATCGATACAGACAATTAAAAGAAAGATACCTTAAAAAACTAAAAACAGAGAAGTTGGTATTACAACGTAATGGGATGTAGGAGTTCTACCACACAAGATCCTCTGTTGGCATTTTTGACTCAAAGGATCCACATTGGTGTGTAATTTTGCCTCATCCAGATGATTTACTCAGAACTGTCCGGCTCCTTTTACACTAATGGGTGATCAATTATTTGGCCTTAATAAGTCTGGAACAGAGAGCAGTGCTTTATCTACGTCGGGCGGGATTTCCACTCTGTGATGTCTGCCAACACAATGGATACAGCTTTAATTAAAATTGATTGGTGCTGCCAGTTCTTAATCTCCCATGCACAGCTGTCACAAGGTTACTCTTTCAGAGTGATTTGACATGGAAAGAGACGGCTTGTTGCATCCACATCAGTAATCAACACAATCTAAGGCTTGTGCGTGGTGTTGCACTCTCAATCAGGCACTAGTTTCCAGACTCAGCATCATATTGACTCAGTATTACAAATTTGAACATGCTGAATGTGCATTAGTGACAATTTTACTGTCTAATGGTTCAAAATCAAAGTTTGTTTGGGTCATTGATCAATACAAATAACTCAGTGATTTAAGCTACAGTGATATTTCTGGAAGCTCCTTGAGATGATGTTGAAAGCATCCAAACTTCAAACCTAATTTCTCACCTTGTTTTGAATTGAAACTGACAAAACCAGAGGAGTTGACCTCTGTTCTTTCAGGTTTTAGTACTACATCATATTGGCTCACACCAACATGCAAAGAAGCCCAGAAGACCTTCTTAAGTATAAGAGGTGAATAATCTTGAAGGTGCTGGAGGACAGATGTCAAACACTCGGCTTGTGGTCTTTTTTTACTGCTCTTCTTAATGCTCTTCCCTCTATAGAGATACGGCTCTCAGAGTGGCATTTTCTCCGCAGTAAGATGCTCCCTTTCTGCTACTACGTGCCAGATCATAGATGATATAACACTTACATGGCCCAAGTGGATTTTCAATTACTTGCACGTGATAACTATAGTATGTCAGCCAACAGGCTTTCCATAAGATGATTATGATCCAAGCTGAATATGGTTGCAATGTCTTAACCAGAGGTTCCCAATCTTTTTGGCTTGTGACCCCTTAAAACAAAGCAGTGGCAACTTCTGAACCAACTTTACTGGTTCCATACATCTGTGAATTATGACCACATCAACTAAAGAGTGATTCGTTTCTTCCTGTTTTATTTTTAAGAATATTTAGAGGCAGACAAAAGAGGTAATCCAGTTATCGATTACAAACCAGCAATAAGTAATACATGTTTTTACTGCTTTCTGTTAATACTCTTCCATCCCCTCAGATTCCTCTGATGACCCCCAGATTGTGCTGATCTAAACCAATGTTCACAAACGTACATTTACCACAACTTCTTGGACATTGTGTGGGAAAAAGAAATAAGCACCACACACTCCTATATCATATTCTATTCGTGTATGACTGCGGTAGTTTAGCTGAGACAGTGAATGCCCCACCTTATCCTGATAGGATGAAGTTTCTGAAAGATCTAAATCAGATTAAACAGGGATGATCCTGAACAGAACGCAGCCAGCTTCATTCTCTATTTTTGCTGTTTTCCTGTAGAGCTGGTAGCCCTTACTTATCGTGCTATTCTTATAACTTATCGTTACGTGTATTAATCCTACAGGGAAAATTATATACCCAGTGTTATTACACAAGGGAACTTTAGGTCTCATGAATAAGATTTATAGACATCAATTTAAATAGAATGAAATCACTAGTTGTGTTATTCCAGCACTGAAAAAAGTTCTTTTGGGCTTAATTATAGCGAGTGAAATGCTGTTGTTGCTTCCAATAACCTGTTGTGCAAACGGGCCTCAAGTGGGACTCACTTGGACAGGCAAAAATAGCTTGAATCACACATTCAAATTGGTTTGCATGCTGTTTTTGTATGTAACGTCTAGGAAAAAATATAAAATATATATATTACACTACTTGTGTATTCCAATTGTATTTTAGTGAAGATGCAGCATTGGTTGAAGAACCTGTATTTCTTTCAGAATCAGTCTTTCTGCAAACTCTACTGTTGGTGATAAGTTAAACGCATAAATACTTTGTTAAACTCAATCACAGATTTTCTGTTGTCTGAAGCTTTAATTTGAATCATGCGCTTCTTTCTCAGAACTTTCCGGGTAAAAACTGTCACTGTCCGCAAGGCTTTTTCTCTTTTTAGATCTTTCCCATAGAGAGGAGGGAGGAAGACAGACAAATCATTAATGTGCCTCCAGGTTCCTTTCACAGCCTGACCCTAAATGACACTGTGAGTGGTCACAGTGTGTGTGTGTGTGTGTGTGTGTGTGTGTGTGTGTGTGTGTGTGTGTGTGTGTGTGTGTGTGTGTAAGACAGAGGTTACATCCTCTTTTAATGAAGTGGTGTCATGTGGTTCACCTGAAGAACAGACAGTTCTTAGTGAGCTACTGATACATTCAAGCATGCTACGCTGCACAGTATGTTTTTCCAAGCTGTACCTATATGGCCTCGAATGTTTTTGAGCCCAAATCTTCTTCAGCTGTGAAAACTTTATGGTCTTTTTTTTATTTTGCAGTTTTTCCATCGTGTTATTATATATAACACGATTTTCCAATAACAAACCTCCTTCTTTGAAAAGACATTTGTTGAAATATGCTATTTGTGTTCTTGCTGAGAGTTATAGTAACGCTAGATGAGGAGATTGATACCACTATTTATGTCAGAATGGTGAACGTGAAGCTACAGTCAGCATGCAGCCGGTTAATTAGCTTAGCATAAAGACTGGAAACAGCTACTTCTGAAGCTCACTAATTATTTAATAAACAAGACAGAACATTAGTTAGTGAGCTTTACGAACGGGACACACTGCCTGCTTCTAGTTGTGCATAATGGCTACCTCATTGAGCTGCTGCGGTTTGCATGCATACGACGGCCGACAGTGTGAATGAAGGTATTCTGTCTGTGACATATTCTACATAGACATTGATACTGTAATGGGTGTAAAATGGGAGAAAAATAGCCGACACGGAATATATCTAGATGATGCTCCGCATGTGAGGTTCTGGTTTGTTACCTTTTCTACCTTTTTCCAGTTTTAATGCTAAGGAAATTCACTGGCTGTAGCTTCATATTCACCACATAGATATGAGCGCTGCATCAATCTTCTCATCTAACACCTTATGCCTTGGTTAATAATAATTTGATAATTAATGATCAGCGAGCCATTGAAGGGCTGATGGGTGGATTTTGTTACCTTCAGGAGTCAGTCCAGCTCTGAAGCTCCCTGGGTAAGAATGATGTTGAACCATGAAGTCATTGACAGAAAGACCCATATACTTCCCTCACCTTTTATGCAATAGTTTGACATTTTGGAAAATGTGTTTATTTATCTTGCCAAGAGTTAGATGAGAAGATGTAATCTCTCATGTCAAGTTATAGCCAGGTAGCTTGGCTTACCACAAAGACTCAAAACAGAGAGAAACAACTAGCAAAATGTCAAACTGTGTCTGTCTTTGTGGCTTTGTGGGTCACTGTCATTCTCACCCAGGGAGCTTAGATTACAAAATCTGTCCTCATAAAACCCTCTCACAGAAGAATGTTTTTGTTTTTTCCCACCCGGTGATGCAGGCCGGAGAAAGATAAGAGGGAAGAATCTCATCTGCATTCAGCTGCTCAGAATGCAACCTCTGCATGAACCTCAACATTTGCCAGTTTGCCTACAGGTGCTGTTAACCGAGAGACATGAAACAGCCTGCCATACACAGGTGCACTGTATATCATGGTGTGAACATCAAAGTGTAATGATAATGTCATTAGCTGCCTTTGGCCAAGGATTATTTTAACGTCAAGACAAGTAAACATGTCTGCATTGTTCTGCTTCATGTTTTGGGATTAATTCAACACACAGTATCCTAATTGATCGGAGACCACAGAGTCAAATGGAAAGAATGAGGCATGTGAAGTCAATCCCTGTGGCTGAAAGTCTGTAATTCCGGGCTAATCTTGGGGATTAAGGAGCTATAAGTGGCAGCTTGCTTGCTCTTTATGAATGCCACTTTGGTGTCAGACAGACTCTGTGTATCTGAACACAGGAACACAGCATGACTCAAGACTTGGTGCTAATTTTACTCTCTTTCGAGGGGCTGCTGCCAAACCGATCTTTTCAGGCCTGTGTTCGCTTTGTATAAATGATTATGTTTAACAAGAATCTGCAGTTGGTCTCTGGGTCTGTGACTAATGAGTGTTGGCATAGATGAGATTGAAAGTTAGAAACCACACAGCAAAATCCTTTGTAAAGATCAGTAAAAATAAAATAAAATAACACTTTAGATGCAGGAAATCATAATAAGATGTATAGAGGATAAGCAGGATTATACATTTCTCCTCCAAATAAGTGTAGAAAGACCACTGTGTAATTATGTTAGATCACCTGTGCTGGGAGTTAATGACATGTTTCCCTGTTGACACACAACCATCTTAATATTCTGCGTCAAATCTGCAGATCCTGATTCCTCCTGTGCCTCAAGATTGTGAAATCAGGCAAAAGAAGGTACTCTATAGGAGGAGGCCCCAGGTAAACGAGGAACATTGCATTTGCATACCACTGATGCCTAACCTGAGATACTATCCTTTGATTTGCTGCTGCACCTTGTTGTTGCGTAGCAGCCAGGTGGATCAGGGGAAGGAAAAAGACAGGCTAATCGAGCTGGCACACTATCAGAAGGAGCGTTGCTAGGTGACAGTGTTGAAGGAAGTGAAGTGGAGCACTTCGCGTGTGTGTGTGTGTGTGTGTGTGTGTGTGTGTGTGTGTGTGTGTGTGTGTAGGTGAAAGAAAGAACTGAGATATGAACATGTATATTATGGTGTTTTTGGCATATTGTACTGGAACATTTTACCCTCATAATCTCAAGACAAGGTGATCTGTGCAGTTTGGAGACCTACTAACTGATTTTAGTCTTATAAGTTTTATTGTAATAATGATTGTAATTTTAATTGTTTAGTTAGATGATGATGTGTTTGCATGGATGCACAGTTATAGCTGGCATAATTTCTTTCCACCCATATTTTCCTTAGAATAACATTCACTCAGGTAATGTCCTTTAATAAAGCTTCTTGAAGTACTTTGTGTTTTAATAAATAGTCTGACATTTTGGAATATATGCTTATTCACTTTCTCACCAATATTTACATGATCTGATAGACACCTCTCGTCTGTTTGATAATGATTTTGATTATATGCATTTGCAGCCAGCAGCTAGATGAATGAGCCTGGCTCTGTCCAAAGTAGGGCTGTCCCTGACTGAAGAGTTTCCTAGTCAACTAGTAGTCATTAGATAAAACCAATAGTGACTAGTAGTTGAATGATATTAATTTAATTTATTTAAATATATATATATTGAATATATTGTCTTCATCCCCAGAGTCAAAGTCCTTTTCAGAGCCGTCTATAAATCAGCTGGCCTCCGTTGGTCCGCCATGCTCCAGTTGTGTCCTACTGGGTCCCACGCTCATACATTAGTAACTCCCCCTGTCCTTCAACCTCACAGTCCGGGTACAGACAGCTAACAGGACTGCTAACAAGCTAGCGGCAGCAGCTAGTGCAGTTAGCATATGCAACAATATACCAGAGAAAATCTCCGTGCTGCAACAATCTCCTGATTCTTTCGTCCCAGTGACAAGCTGCAGCTCCCAAATGGAGTTGACAATGTCTTTGTTTTTTAATCAAATGGCATTGATTAAGAATCTTCTCATCGATCGACGCTTAAATCGACTATAAGGGGACAGCCCTAATCCATAGGTAACAAAATCTGCCAACCAGAATCTCTAAAGTTCACTAATTAACACGTCATATATTGTTTGCTTAATCTACAAAAAACTAAGAGTAGAAATGGCAAGTTGTGGTTTAACAGGGGATTATGTGTAAGAATATTTCATGACCAGCCTATGCTAAGCTAACTGACTGCTGGCTGTAGCCCTATATTTAAAGGATAATCTTCTCATGTAACTCTTCATATTTGCAGACATGCTTCCTCAGTTTCTTCATGTGTTTGTTTTTGTGTAAAAGGGAGGTGTTAATGCGCTAATGCTGGTTATTACAAGGTCCAGGTTCATCATAAAAAAGACTGCAGCCTGTAAAAGAGGCTATGTTTATCATAAACAGTGATGCGCTTTCCTTTTCCTCAGCATCCTCTGTCTGCACGTTTCTCCCTCTCCATCTCACACAAACTGAAAATGACTCTCATCATTCAGTGTGTGTTCTCCCTACAGCTCACACCTCATTTTGTTGTCACTAAACAGTAATCATCTGAAAAGGGCAGATTTTTATTACTACTCCTGCAAATCTCTAAAGGACCGTACAGTCAGGCTTCATCAGTCAAGCTGCTCCATGTGCAGAGGCTATGAAATGAAAGTGTGTGTTCTGTTTTCTGGAGTTGGTAACGAGCTCCTGGTTTCCTGAGACTGTAGCAGTGACATGGTTATGTGTGAATACTTGCACGGACTTCAATGGCTCTGCTATCAGATGAAATGCTCCATCTGTCTTTCAGCAGGTTTGGCAAGTAGCCATTGCTGATTCGCAAAATACATCTTATCGGTCATCTGCCCACAAAGAGAGCTGCTCAGAGACAAATACACAAGATGCATTCGGAGTAATCTGCCAGCAGATTTTCAATTAAGTGCCATTTTTGTCAGAAATTATAAATTCAGCAGATGACACATATTTTACCCTCTAGAAACTGTCTTTTTATGGCACACGTCCGTACTGGACTTTGCATTGAGGGAAAATGTTTTTATCAGATACTATTGATATAATGTGGCTCTAGTTTGGGGATGAACATTGGGGCCTTCAGAAGGTATTTAAACAAACTAAAGATAATAAAATAATTAGTAATGCAGTTGTGATGCATTATGGTGCAAATAAAACTGACAAATATGTTCAGAAAATCAGTGATTTAAAGTGTTTAAGATGAGAAACAGACCATTTTGATTTCTATGGTAATTGAAAGCAACAGAATCATACAGATTTGATTTATTCTTTATGAATTAACCTTTTATTAATCACATTATAATATAGATATTGAAAGATTTCCCTTCACTTTAATGGAGTTGGTGGTGTTTATTTTCAGTACAGCATGATAACAAGGCTCAGTTCACAGTGCCGGCAGTATTACACAGGGGCAAACATCCATATAACATATTACATAAATCCTCCACTCTGAAAATCATGTTGAGGCCGCAATTACAGCTAGTTTGGTTTAACTTCAGAATACTGAGTGTTCGCGTAATCACTTGGCCTAAGAAGAGACCAAGTCTACATTACATCATTCATGTACCGTCATATTAGAGATGAGCAGTAAAAGTAAAAAGTATTATTAGGTATAAATAATGTTATGGATGCAAGTGGTGAGCAAACAGCTTAATTGAAGTGTTGCAGTGTTAATCTCTGTGAACTGAAGATAGTTTTGTACAGTATTATATAACAGAATTTAATCAAGTTTCATGATTTAGTCAACATGGTTTGAATTAATCTCAAACTAATTCTGCAATGATTGCTGTCAGGTCACATAGAACTATGCAAGTACTCTATAAATAGTGTGTGGAAGTGTTTCTTTGCTGTTGCTTTATAAGAAACACAGTCCCAGACTAACAGTAGGCTTATAATAATATTCTCAGAGCAGATAAGCTCCTCACATAAAATAAACTGGCACTAGAGGGCACTGCATCAAACAGCAGCTCTCTAACCCTCTTACTGTAGTTTGGAAGAAAATAAAAAGAGACTTTTTTAGCCAGAGCAGCTTTACATGGAAATGTATGACCAGTCTTGTGATGTTCACCATGGAAACGCCTCACTCAGCGTCTGCAGTAACAGTGAACAGAGATGAGCCCACTGTGTTTTGCTGCTGCAAGTGTACTCACACATTAAAATACATGTATACATGCAATCTCTGTACACATGCATGCATATACATAATGCTAATTAAAACATCCCTCCCATTAGCATTTATAAAGGCTCTGCAGTTATTATTGATTGTCCATTAGCTCTTCCACACACGCGACATGTGGTTGTTAATTGTTAATAACTGCCGCGATTGAATTAATCTAGATATCATTGTTCGGGGCCTCGTGTTGTTTAATGTGGCTATCTTTGGTGTCAGACTTTTCTTAATCAAAGTTAATACAGTATTATTATTATTTTTATATCAGTGACCATCATAAGACATCAAACTTATGATTACACAAGTCAAAAAGATGACATAATGCCCTTTACTTAGATATAAAAGGTTGCAGAAAGAGTTTGAATTTTGCATTTCCATTTTAGTTGTCGTTAGTTTAGTTGTCGACTCGTGCTTGTGACAGTGAAGCAGCCTGACCCATTCACTTCAGTATACCACCAATTATAATTATTCAGTGGCATTTTATCTGTCTAGGACCACCAACTTGAGTCACAATGTAAGAAGAAAGGAATTAGATCTTCTGTCATCCTTACTGTTGTTTTGATTTCATATTTTCAGCTTTAGTTAATTAGTGTAATCACATGAAATTGTGTTAAAAAACATACAGCCGGCGGTATTAAACAGCAAGCTCTAAATAGTTTCACAAGAGGGACACTTTCAGACAAGGTGTCAGGTGTAGTGTACTGTAGGTTATGAAAAGGTCTATAAATATCTTCAAGCAGGTGGCTAAAGCCTGTGTGGCCCATCTGCTCTCTAACCCTTGGAAAACAGGATGCAGCAGTGTGAGTTTGTGTATGTGCAGACACATGTGTATGAGTACATATATGTTTTATTATTTGTCTTGTTATTCATAGATACCTCCTTACGGTCTTTTAAAAAGTGCTGCATGAAGACCCTTCAACCCTTATGCAACGTATACTGCCAATAATAACTGCCCTTACCATAACCCTAATGAGATAGTAGGTGTGTGTGTGTGTGTGTGTGTGTGTGTGTGTGTGTGTGTGTGTGTGTGTGTGTGTGTGTGTGTGTGTGTGTGTGTGTTTCCCAACCAGTCAGTCCATGTGATGATAAAACACAATAAGCCTCTTAGGTCTAATCCTGCTCCATTGGGAGGGGAGTGTCTCACACATGCTTACACACACACACACACACACACACACACACACACACACACACACACAATGAGTGCCAGCATGGCCAAATCTGTCACCCTGCTCAGGGTACTTGGGTTTCTGTCTTCCAGTGGGTTTATGTTGACAATCCTGCTGTTCAATGGACACAAAACCCTGAAAATTATTAATGACTGAGAATTCAAAAAAATACATGTGAAAGCACTTCTAGTCAGCAAACTATAGTACTGGGATGTCTTTCGTTAAATATTCGTGGAATATAAAACTATATATTAATTCCAACCACTCTAAACCAAATACAGAACAAGAATATCCAAGGAACTAACAAAAAAACAAACTACACTATACATTAAAAACAAGTGGTAAAAACATAAAATCAAACATTAAAATGTAATAAATTAAAAGAAAATAAACATAAATAAAACCAGCTTTCTCACAGGGATGTGATCAAAGTCAAATGTGTCAATATCATGTGTCATATTCATTTTCAAATGAAAAACGTAAAAATAAATAAATAAAACTTGTTCTGTTACTATTGTGATCAGAAACTGAGGCCATTCTGTAAATAGTTTTCCAATAAATATAGAAACTTCTGATCTGTTTTTACTTTCAGGCTTAAATTAACGACATCTGGTAAATTGGTTCAACAGATACAGATACAGATCATGATGTATTTGCTCACCACCATAAAACAAATAATGTGCAGTACAAATAAAGTACATAAAAGCATCATTCTGAAAATGTGAAATGAAAATGTCTCTTGCACTGTTGTTTTGTTATGTGTAAAAAATACTTTAAAGAAGAAGGCGAGAGAATAATTCAGATCCAGAGTCAGCAGGCTGGCCAGCCAATGAGTGAATGGATGTTGGTTTATGAGGTGCTTTGTATGTAGAAGGACACTAGCTGACTTAATCTCTCTCATAGGAGGAAGGACAACAGAGAGAGACACTTTACACTGAATCACATACAGTCCATAAACACAGTGATAATGTGAACAATTATATTTGGAAGAACAAGGTCTTCTCCGTAGCTCATTCCTGTTGAATGTTTTCATTACATTGAGTATCTAAGGATAGAAGGTTTTGTATGTTGAACAGATTATGAAGCAAATGTGTTTTGGCCTTCATAAAGAAAACTGACTTTACTTTGCTTTTGAAATGTAAATTACAAAGATATAATTCACACACACATAAAAAGGATTTTATTTTGATTATTTTCACTTTACATAATGCAGTGCCTCTTGATATAGATTGGCTCCACAACATAAAACGGCAGTATTTCTTCAGCTTTCATCCACTGACAGTTTGTGACCTGAAGCTCTCTGAGCTGTGAGGTTACAGTGAGCATCCAGAAGCTTGAACGAATGGAAATGAGATCAGTTCAGACATGCAAAAAACAACAGACATTACTTTATCTAACTTATTTATTCATTTACAGCTTGCTGCCTGACATGAAATGTTTGCCTAATTCACAGTGATTTAATGACTGTTTGTAGTATTGTATGAGAACATATCTTAAAATTAATTTTCTCTCTTTTTTTCAGATTATCTTTGTTCTCCAGAAGAAAATGTCCACATGATTGACTTCACCAGGTTTAAGATTCGTGACATGGAAACAGGGACAGTCCTGTTTGAGATCACCAAACCTCCAACACCAGGTCAGCTCCAAACCCTTTTATCTCTCTAGTGCCCTTTAAAGCAGTGGTTTCCAAACCAACGGCCCCCAACTAAGGAACATATTATATGGATACTTTACATTATATTCACTATATTCACTAAATAAACAGTCGAGAACAACTGATGAACTGTATAATGAACCAAAATAATGAGCACAATAACTGCAGGAAGTTTATGTCAAACAAGCAACTTGAGTGAATTTTGAGCAGATTATTTCCTATGAATATTGAATCAGAGATGGAACTTTTTATACAATTGAATAATAATATAAACTTTAAGTAACAATTTAATTCTTCACAGAAATTAAGGAAATGCTGAGATATACTGTAGATACTCTTTAAAAGGTCTTTTTAATTTTTTTTTTTATTATTTTATTTTATTTTATTTTATTTTATCTTATTTTATTTTATTACCAGGGACAATGCACATTAATCAAAATTGCATTTCACATTACACTTCAATGTAAATGTGCCCGTTTCCCTGGGCAGGTTATAACAAATTAGTGCCCATAATCATCACTACAGTGCTTCAACAAGTACTACAAAACAATACAATATATTACAATATAATACATAAATACATTATAAAAGTGACAGAGATTTATAAAAACAGTTAGGCAGTGCCAGAGCTGAGGTGGTCAGATTACTCATGACTGCAAGTTTGTCTGAAGCCATGTCTTTAGTTTATGTTTAAAAGTAATTAGTGTACTCTCTTAGTACAGTAGGTAGATTATTTCATTAATGGGCGCTCTAACTGAGCACCCCTTAAGATCAGTATGGCCTCACAACCGCCCTGTGAAGGCTTGGCAATCCCTAATGGGGGTCAGGACCTCCAGGTTGGAAACCAGTGTTTTAAAAGGTATTTAAGTTATTAAATGTTATTGTAGAATATTTTTTTGTCTCCATGATCCTGCATAGTATAGACAATATGGACTGAGGACATTTTCTTTTAAATGTCTCTTCTCTAGCGGGAGACAAAAAGCACTGTGACCCCAACGCCGGCCGTTTTGTCCGATACCAGTTCACCCCAGCCTTCCTGCAGTTGCGGCAGGTTGGAGCCACGTAAGTTAACCTTTAGTGTGTATTTGTTAGATCCAAATGAAAAATGAAGACTGGGAAGCAGAGAGAGACATGTGAAAAAGCTGAATGATGCAGCAACATCCGGTCAACCCTGCCGCACTGACAGAAGACACATACCGGATGTAGGAGGTGTGTGGGCGTCAGTGTGGGACGACAGGCTGACGATGATAAGTGCCAACTCACAGAGCAGCCCAGCCCACCTGCTGAGTCAGGCACTAAATAGCTGTCAGTGCTCCTGAGTGGTGTTCATCATCATCAGACTCCTACTCTGATTTCAATCCAACCCGACAACTGACTCATGCATATAAAATATTGTGTTTTTTATGTTTATTTTTACAACATTCACCCAACCACCAGAAAATAGACATTAGTGAGATTACTATTAAAATAAATGATGTTTTGGCTTTACCCTTAAGGTTTACATCGGGACAAGTGTTTTAGTCACTAATGGTGATATACTAATGCACTTACTGTAGTTGTGTGCACTTACAGTTCTTCTGTTCAATGACACATTATTGTGGACATTGCATTTAGATGTGCAAAAATGTCTGAGCATAGCGGGCAGAGTGACACTTTGCACTGAAAGTCAGTCAATTAAGAGAACCTGGGGTCTTAGTACCATTTTGCATCTTAACAATACAGTACAATAAGTGTTTTCTTGTGGCCACCATTAAGTTTCAGTTCCCTTCCAGGGGATGAAGTTTGGGCACCCCTGATTTAAATAATCTAGATCTACCTGTTTGACCGGCTGGTTGGTCACTGGACCCAGATGGACTTTGTTGTAATGATGTTTCTGTGTTCTCATGTGTGTTATTTTGGTAAGTACAATGTTACAGCCGTTAGAAGTGATGGCCAAATTAGGTCCAAGTTGAAATTAACTGGAATTAACCTTTAAAGTTTAGCTGACCTGTGAGCAGCCTTCATTTGCCTTTAGGTTGGTAAATTATATTTCCCCCCGTCTCTCTGCAGAGTGGAGTTCACAGTGGGAGACACACCCATCAACAACTTCCGCATGATTGAGAGACACTACTTCCGCGATCAGCTGCTCAAGAGCTTTGATTTCGAGTTCGGCTTCTGCATGCCCAGCAGCAAGAACACATGCGAGCACATCTATGAGTTCCCCGCACTGTCTGAAGAAATCAGTGAGTGTCACAATACACACCCCAAGAGACAAATACACCCACACACAGACTCTCTAACAGGAATTAAAGGTTCAGTGTGTAACATTTGGGAGGATCTATTGGCAGAAATTGGATACAATATGGATAGATCTGTTTTCATTAGTGTAAAATCATCTGTTAATAAGAATTTTTCGTAACAAACACTTAGAATGAGTCACTTTAGGAGGTCTTCTCAGGCCGCCATTTTGAACTGCAATGTTTCTACCAAAGAAAGGGCTTTTTACATTCTTAAGTTTCTCCTACATGCTTTTGAAGGCTGAGATGTATTCAAATGGTGGCATTCGGCAACTTCACTGCTAGATGTTGCTGAATCGTGAACACTGGTGTAAAGATACAAAATCCTGAGTGTTGTGTGTCTTTTTTCTCTCGCAGTGCAGGAGATGATCCTGCACCCGTATGAGACGCAGTCTGACAGCTTCTACTTTGTGGACAACAAGCTGGTGATGCACAACAAGGCAGACTATTCCTACAGTGGAGGGCCATAGGAAGACCTGCCACCACCCTTTCACTCCTCCCTATTCTAGACATTTTCCACGATCCATGTACCACTTCAGGACCAGAAACAGATGAACTGATGGACAATTCGCTGGCATTAAACTCTTAAACTCACTCCTGTTAACTCCATGAATTTCCATTCAGGTATTTAGCTGCCAGACCAATAGATTTCTCTCTCTGCAGGAACATCGAATTCTGTCAGATTTATCATCAGTTTGCATCTGTGTGTGTGTGTGTGTGTGTGTGTGTGTGTGTGTGTGTGTGTGTGTGTGTGTGTGTGTGTGTGTGTGTGAGCGAGTGTGTGGGGAGCAAACACATGAAGTGTCTGTACATACTGTTGATCTCAGTCTGTATATGTGGGTTCCACTTGATCATCAGGAAAACACTGATCAATTTACATTTTGTGTGTGTGAGTGTTTTGATAGCTAATAATATGAAGAGAGAAAGGAGACAGTGAGTGCTGTTTGTCTTCACTAAACCAGACGAGGCAGAAAACACACCATGAGACGAAGAGAGAAATGACGTTACTCTAAAGAAGTTAAAAAAAAATTTAATCCATTCAGATGTACATTTATATAGTTTGTATAGGAATGACATTACATTTTCACTCCTGAAGTTTCTTAAATTTCTAGTAGCACACATCCGAATGAATTCTCCCATGATCTTGGTCTGTCATCGTTCATTTGAGTGACGAACAGAAATGTGTACTTTGTCAATGTGAATGTGTCATTTGTTGTATGTTTTCATGTTCATAGTACTACTATTTCAGGAGTATTTTTTAAATAAATAGCCATTTTAAATTGTCAGAAATCCTACATTAGCCAAAAGTCAGATACCAATTTTGATATCCAGTACGTGCTCTGTAGTACTGAACACTGTGTATACTTAATTATGATAAATGTTTTAAGTATAAAATGAAAAAGTATGTAAAGTTTTGACAGCGGAAATTCCATCACTGCAATAAATATGGGATTTTTTCGAAATCGTGATATCCATTGGGGGTTTTTTCTTTTCACAAAACATGGAGCATTACACTGAACAGAGAAAGTAAACAGTACAGTAAAATGAAATCATGTTGAGCAGACAAAAGATTATAAAAACAGCAAAGCATAAAAAATCTGAATCATAGGATATAATATATATATATAAATATAAAATAACAGCAATGAAAACCAAGTAACTATAAGCCATAGGGTATACTGCTGGCATTGTGTTCAACTTTATATGTTTAAAATAGAATTTATTTTGTCAGCCCCTTTTACTTTTATTGGAGAAGATTTATTCCCACATATCATGTTACCTGATTCAGTAGTTAAAAATTATACAGTATCTTCTCTAATAAAAGTATGATTGAGTTCCAGATCCAGGTTTAGAAATGTACCATAGTCCAATAAACCTTTTAAGAGCAGTGAATAAAGAACCCTTCCAAAAGACATAAAACGTTCATTAATCACTTGAGTCTGATTTTCTACAAAAAAGTTATCTTATTGGAAAATTCAGAATCCATGCAATTATTCTTAATTTCTCAAAGCAAAAAACAGAAAAAAACATGCTTGTTGGTCCCTTGGTTCACATCTTAAAGTCAGAGAAACTTTTCCACCACAGGAGCCTTCCAGTGTCAAACTCAAGTATCAAAGTGAAATAAGAAAATAAATAAGAATAAGCAAAACAGTCAAAAAAGTTAAAATAACACTCTTTAATTAGTTTATGAACATACTCTTACAAAAACAGAAACTCAGTAACCCAAAAGTGCTAAAATAATGTTATCTATATTCTCCATATATATTTATATTTCCCCTCATGTTTGTCAGGGCGCTTAACTACAGAAAGTAAGAACTAAAATATAATTTAAAAGATGAGAATTACATCAGAAGTGTCTTTGCTGCCATCTTCTGTGACAACAGTCTTACTGCACTGTTGCCATGACACTACATATCATCATCCATCAGGCCTGCACTGGTATTAGACATCAGTGTAAACAAATGTGAGAGAGCTTCTCTAATGCTGAGCCCTTATCACAGTGGAGCCAATGGCTGCAAAATATAACATACATATTAAATACATTATCTCACAGATCTGCTTTTAATAGAAATAATAGTGTTGTTAGCAATATTGTTTTTTGATTTATGACAATAATGTTATAAGGAGTTCGGTCTAGACCTGCTCTATTTGAAAAGTGTCCTGAGATAACTTCTGTTATGAATTGGCGCTATACAAATAAAATTGAATTGAATTGAATTTGATTGATTTGGAGTTTGAGAATTTGAGTCCAATATTCCTCTCTTTTATCTGTGTGTTTGGTCTCCTGAGGGAGAACTGGCTCTTTAGCTGCTAACTGTTAACAGTGGACCAAAAGTGTGAAAAAGTAGGTTAACAGTAAAATATTAGCTGAAATTCAGTATAAAGCTCCATTAAGAGAAGTGAGCTGCAGATTCAAACATTAAAAGGGTGACTATAATAATGAGGTAAGCATGATGATCCGGGCAACTGCACATTTGTTGCAGTTGTCAGGTCATGGAAAGGTGCTTAAGCAGAAGACATCCTCTAAGAATGTATGTGTGTTATGCTTTTAATATGGAGGAACTGTCCATCCATCCATCAGCTATGTCCTTAGAGTAATCCTTATCCCCTGGAGCTAATTCCTACTGACAGTGGGCAAGAGGTGGGCTACACCGGGCCAATCACAGGGCTGACACATAGATATAAACAACTATTCATGCATACATTCACACTACAACAAAATGCTGGTACTAATCCCTTGAAAACAATTTAAATTGAATATGAAAAATTGATTTACAAATGACAAAATAAAACCTCCAATGGTTATTTACAGGGACTTTGGATTAGGATTTGTAAATCAATGTGACAATACAATTTGTAAAAGGTAAATAAATAGCTAAATTCACATAATTTTGCATTTTCAATATGCAATTGAAATACAATTTTAATTCATTTAATTCAAAGTGTGTCCCTGTGTATGATTTTGCTAATTCTGTGCGTACTGAAACAGAAAAAAAAGATAGACTTTTTTATAGACTTTTTTTTATCAGCTGAACTTGTCTTAGTTCCTCCACAGAGTTTGTCACACTGTAGTAAACAGAGGATCGGATGAATTTAGTAATCACCAAGCTAATACTGTGGCATGAAGCTGCCTGCAACAATATTTCCCATTCAGCTTAATATAGTACATTGATGGCCGGTAGAGGGTGACGCAACCGAAAACAGTCAGGTCTTTACATTAAAGAGATGGATGTGGTACAGGAAGTCAGATACCCAGCCAGACTCTCCATTCCTGAATAAACCACAGGATGCAGTCCATTCAAACAGCCGTGCTGCTCTAAGTTTCTTCCAATGTCTGTGTTTTCGTCCGTGTACTCTGCTTTTCGACGACTGACAGGAGGAAGTGTGACCTGCAGGGAGCTGGTCTGGATGTTGTGGTCCTGCAGGGCAGACGTAGTGGACGGGGTCGTAAGGGTGACTTGTGGATCAGATACCAGGCTGTCGTCCCTTAACTCCTCCCACAAGTTACCTGAGAAAATTAGGAAATATCAGGTCATTGTCCAGTAAACAATAACACCTGCTGCAATCAGAAAGGAACTCACTTCCTGCTCATTTTACTTATTAATAAAGTGATTGAAAAAGAAATATAGATCATTTATGTATAAGGGAACACTAACATTAGCTGGCCAGAGTAGCTTACAGTATGCTTGCAGCCATGGTAGGCCCGACACCAGGGGAAGTAACTGAGGGTTAACCATTATTAATTTACCATGCAAAAGCCTAAGAAACACTAAATAACAACAACATAAAGCTACTGTTTCAAAATCAAAGAATACATTTATTAATCTGAGCACTCACATAAGACCGTAGCACTAGCAAGGCACTAAATATTCTTTGAATTTATTTATATGTACAGATTTTATATTACCTCACAGCATTGCTAACAGCTACTCTTTATCCCACATTTGGTTTATTGGGATCTAGTCACCCTACTTAGGAACCCTGGTGGCGCTGGGCCCAAATCGAAGTTGCATTTCTATTTCCTGTCCCGCCTGCTTTTCATCACAGGTTGCGTTTAAAGCCCAACATGCATGTTCAGCTTTTTCACACATTTAGATGTGTCTATGACAGGGTTCTGCTACTGTTAATGTGGCTCACTAGGAAACAGAAAACCAGCCATCATTAATGTAATTAATTGGGACCTTTGCTTTTGTTTATTTCACATGAAAGAGCCTGCTGAGGTCTCTGCTGGTCTGATAGCAGCGTAAGTGTTTAATTTACAGAATTGTGTTCATCGGCAAATGATAGCCAGACTTTGTACCCAAACAATATGATGCCACATTTTCACACCCTAGTTACAAAATTAAGTAAGCAACTACTAAAATGCTATGAGCAGATGCTAATAGCTAGTTAGCATAGAGCAAACACAACAATGAATATAATACAAGATTCATTTTTTAATATAAATAAAATAAAAAAATAAATATTATAATCATTTTTTAAACACATTTGGTTATTAAAGACTTATGACCAACATTATGTACCAAGCAGGACATTTTACAGTTCCTTCAGTCAATCAGTGCTCTCTGGTGGGCAAACTATGTAACTGATAAATCTGTGTGCTGTAAGCCTTTCTACCCATCATATTGTCTCTATCTGTCTCGTACCTTGCAGCTGCAGGTCAGTCAGACTGGGGTTGAGTGTGTCGATGTCATAACTGGCGTCTCCTTCCAACAGAAAGTCCTGCATGCTCCTGGGGCCAACGCTGTACTCAGCCTGCAGGGCGGCATTGTAAACAGGTGGCATCTTACCAGCCATGGGTGAGTTCAGGCCTCCAGTGGCTGTTGGCTGTCCACAGGGTGAGTACAGGGCAAATGAGTTGCTGGGGTTAGCAGCGGCAGGGAGGAGGTAGGAGGGCAGCTGAGGTTGAATATGGGAATAGTGTGGACGGCGAATGGACAGGCAGGGGGGCTGAAGCTGGGCCGGGGAGCAAGATGATGAGGTGGTGCTGTAGATAGGGGTCACTCTGGATAACAAAGCTGGGTTGGTGTAAGGTGGCAAAGACTTGAGCTTCTCCGGTCTCTCTCCCAACAGACGGTCAAGGTCTTCTGTGGAATTAGTGTGTATCAACCAAAGTTTGAATCAAGTAAAACAGATTAAACATGTTAAAAGGTCAAACATCTGTACACTACATCATAATGAATTCATTGTGAAAACAATCCTCTAACCTGTTCTGTCCTTTGGTATTTAAATCTTCCTATAAGAGGACCTACCTGGCCTCGCCATGCTCCTGCGAACAGTGACCGGGTCCTTGCGGCGCCACTTGTGCAGCTCCTCCTGCATTTTCTCCACCTTGGCTGAATTGAGAGCCCACAGACAGCCTTTACGGGACGAGTTCCCATTTTTGTTCTCCACCTTCACAAAGCACTTGTTCAGGGAGAGGTTGTGACGCACAGAGTTCTTCCATCCGTCAGGAGCTGTCTGAAAACAGAGAGGGTTCGAAAGATGAGAGAGAAAATGGTTTAAAGCAGCTTTTTTTTTTACCCTTTAAATACTGTATATATGTTTTATCAAATTGATCCATGGTACATGAGTATGCATGATTAGGACTGCTAGATTTTCTATATAAAGTGTCAGAAAATAGTAAAAGAAAAAAATCTCTTAATTAATTGATCATGTTGCCAAATTAGTTTATGTTGACTAAAGGATCAATCAAACCAATTGTTTTAGCTCTATGCAAGCTGTTCAGTTCTTAAGTGAAGTATCCATGAATAATTAAACAAGAGTCTACAGCCATGCTAGCAGCTCTGAGAAGCTACTTAGGCTCTGCAGTGCTTTGAGCTAAATGCTAACATCAGTATGCTAAAAGTATCATAAACCAAAGTACTGGACAAATAGTAATTTTGACCTGATGATGGCACTAGAGAAACAAAATTTTATGGAAATACATCCCATGTCAGTCTGGACCAAAGTGGTAGACAAACCAAACAACAGACAGACATAACTGTGACTAAAAATTCATTAATACTTCTTACATTATTTTATTTTGCATTTGTTTTACACATTATTTTGCCCTCTCTTGACCTCTCATCATATTCAATAAAGAGAGAAAAAACTCACTACAGCTCTCACCCACTGCCTGAAACACATTCAATGTCTTTATGTCAAATTAAGTTCTTACACATTCACAGGCCCTTCCTATTAAAATGTGCATTAATTTTTCCACCATCTGCAATGTTTGATGTCTGCATGCCATAGCAAGTGTCCACTCAACTGAAATGAACTCAAAGATACTTGAGAGTATTCAGAAAGTATAGAGATGTGTCTTAAAAAAAATTAAAAATACTTTGACTTTCCTTGGTGTATAACTAATGATCTGCTTCATTTATTTTCTGGCCCTGCAGCATGTGTTTAATGTGACAGGCAGCTGTTTGGAAAGCAGCCATAGAGCACCTTCTTTCATATAAATGGCATCCAATCTTTGAGCTCTTTCCAGAATTGAATTCCTGGAGTCCTTCAGAAAATGTAAATTATTTGTACATTTTCTGAACCAAGGTGCAACCCTGCAGCTGGCTAATGTAATACAATATTAAAGCACGGGGCATGAATTTATAAAGTGCTTTAATCCATTGGTCAGTAAGAGATGAAATAGTGTTGGCCCTTTTTTATTGACTGTAATCGATAGTGATCCTATAGTTGGATTATTGATTGACTACGAAGACTTAAAACTAAAAATTTAAAAAATACTCACACACTGCCTACACACACTGCCAAAATAAAACAGACACACCTCATCATTTTACTCCTCATGTCTCAACAGGTAGCTGGTCCAGGATCACCTAGCTGCATTTTTGTAGGGCTTCATTAATCATTAGAGCGATATTATGAGGGCAGATATGGTTTGGGATGATCTTTTACTTATAATAACACAAGGCAAACCTAAGTGTGAACTGTTCACCTTCCCATCAGAGGAGGACAGAGGACAGGATAAATGACCGATACTGATAACGTTCTTCATTATTTCTAAACTTCACTCAGTGTTTTCACGTCAAGAATATGATTTGTATTCATTTTTTTATACTGTTGTAAACATAAGTTAAAATATTTAATTCTAATCTTGTTCTGAATGTTAAGACAACCAGACTGACAGGAACTGTAAAGCTAATATGCACACTTCAATATCTGTTTATTTATGTTTATTTCTCATATTGTGCAGGTCTACTTAGGGTGGAAACTTGACCAATGCTTTGACCAGCCAAAGTTGACTTTAGAGATCAAATCCTTTGGAGGCAGTGAAACTACAATGGGAAAAAAATGCAATATTGTAAATATTTGACGATATGAACTGAGATTACTGTTTTTCTTGGAGCATGAACACTTCAGTGGTTTAAATTCAGCCTGTAATATAGAAAATATTAATAGTGATACCTTGAAATAGGGGAAGTGTTCAGTCATGAAGCTGTAGATCTCACTGACTGGCAGGCTTCCTGTTTTACTGTTCTTCAGAGCCATGAAGATCAAGATGCTGCAAGCATGAAGGAAACACTTTTACATTAGCATTATATATTATTTATATGTTGGGTTAAGTGCAAACAAAGCACTTTTTTCAACATGTTAAGCACATAAGAATTATACACATAATATTGGTAAGCAATAATATAGGTGTTGTATATGGTGAAATGTTACACAGTGTTACCTGTATGAGTAAATGGGCTTGGGGAAGAGGGACTGTGTGCTGTTCTCCTGGGGTGATTGAGTGGAAAGAGAATATTTTGAGCCGTTCAACTGGTCATTATTATGATTCAGTCTTGATGAGACCTATAGAGGACACACACAAACACACACACACACACACACACACACACACACACACACACACACACACACACACACAAATATCATGACCTGCGAACCAATAAAAGCCACAGCATTCCTCTACGGTTCATCCAACACACTCACCTGTTGCAGGGGGCTCAATGAGCTGTAGGATGGATAGCTTTGAGACAAGAAGCAGGAGGGCTCTGCTGGTGCAGCTGGTTGTTCTGGATACGAACTCTGCAAGTATAACAACATAACAGGAGGCTTTTTCATATTTGCTTTCATATTATGCTTATTAAATAGATTTTTTTTAATGTAATAAATACATTTTGCAAATCAATTTCAGCCTAAAATTAACTTTGTGGCATATACCTGGTTTCTTTTGGCCACTTGGAGGCTGCAGAAATAGGTAGCGAAGACAACACTGACATACGGCAAACTTTTAGCAGACAATTGCTGCACAGTTACAGATAAACATGAGAGTTGTGTTTCTGTGCACCTGTTGATTATAAGTCCAATAGTCACTTTCTTTTAGCTCCGTTTTTGGTCTCACACCTGAAGGATATATATCGGTCTCTTTGTATCTGTCTACCTGCTGAAAATGACCCCGAGAATGAACCAAAACAGTAAAGCTATGAGACAGACAGCTAAACAATGAGTTGAAACTCTCTATGAAGCTCCATAAAGTTCTGGCAGGACCTGAAGATTCAGATAATTCTCTGTAGGTTCATCAACTCACAAGCAACAAGCAACTCCTTTCACATTGTCAAATTTGATCCATTGCTATTCTGTGTGTCAGTGTCATATTCCTAACAGTGTAGTGCATCTTTTTCACATTTCTGGTCATCCACTATGTTTATCCACTCCTTTTCTTTCTCATTCATGATATAAACTAGTTGTTTTGGACTGCACAAAGCCTTCACTGAAAAAACAGGTGAAATTAGTACCAGAAGTATAGAAACCTGAAAGCTGCCATTGTATTGGTCCCAGGATGTTGGTGCCTCGCCACTGGAGCTGTGTGAACAAGTGTCAGGGCTGCACACCTCCTGCAGACAGCTGAAGGAAGACGAGCACTGTTGGAGACAAACTGCAGCCGTCACTGCTCCATCACTGAACTGTCGATGGTATGGATGGAAACGGTCTGAGTCTACGGGGCCTCGCTTCAGTGCTGATCCTGAACCGACGGTCCCATCAGCGCTGTGCCTCCTGTTCAGAGCTGCAGTCCTCAAGCTGAAAGTGTTGCTGTCTTGCTGGGTGAAGCAGATGTCCCTGCTCTCTTTAATCTGTGGTATGATCATCATCACAACAGATACAAATTAATCATGATCTAAATTATAGTATACACAAAAGTTGACAGTTGACATGTTGTCTCTCTCTACACTCGAATTCATAGACCAACAAGCTGCCCAGATGCCTTCTGGGAATCTCCAGAAGGCATTTAAACCTCCTCTCTCAGTGAATAAACCACAGAGAACTGTCTCAGCCTTTCATGGTCACATACATATTTCAGCACTTATTAGATAATTAGATGCTACAGTTAGCAGCTGCTTAGCTTTGCTTAGCATAACGACTGAAAAACAAGGGGAGAGGGAGAGCCTGGCCATTTGCCCAAATACATTCAATTTAATTCACAAACAACCCCACTCATTTTTAGGAGTCTGTACACACTCAGAACTGATTATCTATTTCTAGTGTTACACAGAAGAATCTGTTTTGGGTTAGGACAGAAACGCCCAAGACAGCTCAGTACCTGTGATTCTGCCATCTGCTGGCAGAAGGTCCCACAGGGCTCGCAGGTGTGTAGGTTGGCCTGAGGGGTTGACGCTTGAGACTTGCTACTGCTGCTGCTGCTGCTGGGGTAAAACGGCAGGGAGTCTGACATTCTCCACCAAAATCTGCTCCTGTGAGGAGATTTAAAAAAAAAAAAAAAAAACAGGCTAAATTTGAGATAAAAACTGGCATCTGTCTTTAGTCAGTGGCATTTTTCTGGCCCAAACTCAGGCAGATGATTCATCTTAATACAGACTGGCTCAGCAGCGGTCTGCGTAAAAACATTAAAGTTTTTGTTCCAACAGTTGGATGTTTGACACTAAAAGGGATGTTTTTACATTCATCTACTGAAAGAGGAAAGTTTATCTGTGCTCACTGAAAATCAGATTTCCACGAGAAGTCAGTCCTGGTCCAGTATGCAACTAACAGTATATAAGTGATATAGGAACTTGAAGTGCAGATACACTGAGAATGGACTTTACAGTGAAGTAGGAAACATTTTGTGTCCAGCAGGAAAACTTTAGATATGAAAAAGGTTAAAGCAAAGTTAAGCATATAGTTAAAGCATATTCATAGTTTAATGTTTAATGAAGTAGAACAAGTAGATGCCTTTTTAAGGTTAATATGCAAATTCTATACATTTGTTTGCAGAAAAAACATATCAGACACATTATTTTCATTCCAAGCAGACTGTTTGTGTTTGTCGTACATTGTCTGGACGGGATTTCTAGTGCTGCCAATTAATTCTTTCCTGTGTCTTTATGCAAATCTAAAGTTGTTGCTGGCTCCAACTCAAGAATTTGATGTCAGCAACAAAGCAAAAGCATTTTCCCACAAATGCCAAACTACATGACAAACTAAACATGGCATGATAGAGAGTGCTAACATGAGAAAGGTTGAATTCATTTTCAGTGGCAGTTTATTAAAACAAAAGTTTGATATTAGTGGATGTCTCCACCATTTCTCTCTCACTGTTTGCATGGATTAATAAAGTACATATCTTATCTTATATGGGGCAGGGGTTTGCACGGCTGAGTGTAAAGAAGAAGTGTTATCTGATCCCAGCGGAGGTGACAGACACGTGGCCCGGGTTCCAGTAAAGGTAACCTCAACCCCGACATAAACCAAGCTCATTAAAACTGCCAACAAACCATGGCTGTTAAGTCACGTAAAAGCCAAATCCTGCTGAGGCAGAGAAAGTGTGACCGGCCTCTTCTGTGTGTGTGTGTGTGTGTGTGTGTGTGTGTGTGTGTGTGTGTGTGTGTGTGTGTGTGTGTGTGTGTGATGAGAGAGAGAGAGAGAGAGAGAGAGAGAGAGAGAGAGAGAGAGAGAGAGAGAGAGAAGTAGCAATCGTAGCTCTTTCTGTTCAGATCAAAGGGAGCTTAAGTGACAGGGTGAAAGTTGAGAGACTGCCTTTTTACCACTGTGGCAACAAATCCTCTCATCTGCTTGACAGACACGCTGCCAGCAGCCAGAACGGATGGACTTACAGTAGAGAAGGAGGAGATTCTCCAGTGTGAAGACCCATGGATGGACAGGTTTACCATGTACAGATGTAGTTTCTCTCATGTGGTAACACTACATTTCAGTCAGAGAGCTAAGCATCCAGTTTTCCCCAAAATTAATTACCCAACAATCTTAGAATAAACAGTCGTTTAAAAAAACTGAAATCCATCTATTGTATAAAAAAAACTTCCCAGTTGTTCCTCTTTATATCGATCCAAAAAATGATGGTGGCTGGAAATAACATACATCCTTGTTCAATTTGTACAATGTGATTCAAAATTAAAGCAGCATTGTGAGAATCAATAGAGACAACGTGTTATTAGTTTGTAGCCTTTTATGTAATTAGTTTGCGTTCGTTGCTTTTAGGAGACACTCAATGACAATCGATAGTGGCTTTAACAACACTGCCCTTGTTCATGAGTTGGCAGGGTATCGAGACATGCCCATTTCATATTTCTTGGCTACTGTGAGATTTTCCTGACAGTCTTAGGAGTGGTTCTCTTTTTTCTCAGCCGAAATGTTTAAAGAAGCAACAGCCTTTGAAGTAGGAATCCGCCAATTGGGAAATCCTGGGCCGATTCCAATGTTTCAAATTTAGCCGATGCAGATAACTATGGATTTTTGCTGTTATATAACTCAAACTTCTGTGCCACGTAAACAACAACCTCTACAAAGATAAATGTATCTGCCTTGTTGCAGCTCAGTCTGTTTCTCTTCTCATCTGAGATGTGACGCAGAGCTGAACAGCCGCTCACTGTCCGCACTGCTGCATGGAGCACGTTGGTGTTTGTGTGCAATTTGTGCCAGTGCTTCCAATATCCAAGTTAATAACCAACAACAACATTTAGACTCTGCAAAACTGATGAGACACAACAGATGAAAAATCAGCCGCTGATATTGATGAATGCCGTCTTGTTTGCCAACAGTCAGTCAGCAACACCAATATCGGCCAATATCGGTGTTGATGAAAGACTTCAGTTTAACCCACTCTGTTTTAATGACATTGCTGAAACTATGAGTGTAAATTGGTAATCTTCCTGTTTCATAATGATCCTCACTGTTAGACGTTCTCTGGTTTCTGTTGGCAGCTATTGCAGCCTTGAGAAATGGCAACTCTCCTGCACTCTTTGACTAACATGACTATGGACTATAAAACTTTTTTTTCACTTTCATGCAACACTGTAAAACCAGATAAGTTAATTTAACTCAAAACTTTGCTGAAACTGATCACATCAAAATGGATTTTTTTAGGTTAAAAAATATTTTTGATTTAGCCGTTTTTACTAATAATTTTAAGTGACACTAATTTATTTTTGTAAGTTACAGAAACATTCCTGATTAAGTTGTTTTTACTAGGTTGTTTTGTTTTAAAATAAATAAAGACTTTAAATTACTAAAGCTACAACAAAACAATAATGTTTTTTTAACTTACATAATGTAGTTAGTTTTACTTAAAAATGTTAATGAAATCCCTTTCAACAATTTGTTTTGTTAAATGAATTTATCTGGTGAATAGTATATTGAAAGAGGAATGACTCTGATTATGTATTCTTGTTTTAACGTATGGTAATTTTCATTGATCAGCTTCACTCTTAAATTTAACACCAATGTTGGTTTAACCCATGCATTATTATTTCTGCACATTATAAAGACTGAGTGTATTATGGTTTTAGTTACGTTGACCAGAATAAGCAGCATGTATGAATCATCTTATAACCTCTTTTAGTGTTTTTAGGCAGGTGCCCATATTAAGACGCAAATAGGTTTTGTTTAATAGCCAGAAGAAAAGGGTGCAACGAGATGATGAGTGATGGAAACATGGCATTTATGTTCATTTCAGGTTTCAGTATGGGGAAAATTACATTTTCCTGTACATCAGGATTTATTCATTTAATTATTTCCATTGCACTTTGTCTCATTTTATTTTTATCAGTACATAAAAACAGGTGCATGTAAACCCACCTTATAACATTCAATCCACTTGCTGAAGCCTCATATTAAATAAAAATCTAAAACACATTACGAGGAGATCTTTTATAACCAGAATAAGCATGACGAACGATTACAGAAAAACCTGTTTCAGTGTTTTGTTTGTTTAAGATTAACTTTTGGCCTTTATTTTGATAGGAGGAGCTGAAGAGTAACAGGAAGGCCAGGAGAGAGAGAGAGAGAGAGAGAGAGAGAGAGAGAGAGAGAGAGAGAGAGAGAGACAGCGAGGTTGAGATGCTACAAAGGCCAACGGGTTGGAATTCAACTCGTGCCGCTGTGGCAACTCAGGCTTGGTACATGAGGCGGCCGCTCTACCAAGTGAGGTACTGGGGTACCCCATAGTTTTAAAACAGACTTGAAAAATGTGAGCCTATACTGTTACATACACCAGCACCTTCTGTCAGTAAGATGTGAATGAGTTCCTTGCATGGAGGGGTCAATTACTGCCAACACATCCGATTGAACTTAACATGTTAACAGTGTAGCTTAGAAAATACACAATACATGCAAATTACAATATACATGATTCTAATACACTGGGCTAAAAGTATTTTTAATTGTGTATTTAATGCTGGTGCATCTGTGACTAAATCCAAAATTTAGCCTTATGATTTTCAGTTGCTTTGCTGTACATGCAACCCTTTCACATTACAGAGTCGTTAGTTTCAGTTTTAATATAACGAATATCACCTAATAGAGCTGTAAGTATTGAAGCCATTGGTGCTGCAGCTATTTGCAGTGGTGAAATGTACCTATACATTTTTTGAACTACTTTATTTCAATATTACCATTTTTTAGAGTACATCTACTCCACTATTTCAGATGGAAATATTGTATTTTGCTACTATTATTGTGATATTTATGTGACAACTACTACTCACTTTTTTACAAAAACATACAAAACATGTGATCATCTTTTTAATGTTAATGTATATAGTATTGTATAGTACATAAAGTATGAATGTAAACTACTGTAACGCCTTAATTTCACCCCCGGAGATCAATATAGTACCTATCTATCTATCTATTAGCCCCACCTCCACCAGCTGCAGCAATAATAGAAAATATAAAAATGTAATACTGACAGGGGCCATTCTGCTGGCTAATTAGTATTTTCACCTTTGATACATAAGCTCCTTTTGCTGATTATACTCTTTCATTCATAACATTTTGAATGCGGCATCTTGAAATTGAGTATGTTTAAATTGTTGTTTTGCTATACTTTCACTTAAGGACTTTTTCCACAACTGAGTTTGAAACATACATAACTAAAAAAAAACTCAATATATCTGTGGATCTGCCAAATAATATTATTAAATAAACAAATTTAAGAAAACTTTGCTCAGTTTTGATCTTCAAAAGAGAGCGTTTCTCTCAGTAAAACCCCGCTGAATAAAGGTGATCTGCAGAAACATTTTCCCAATAAGAAAATAATGTGGTCGTTTCTGATGTAACAGAGCCAGCGGTACAAATTAGCCACAGGACTAGGAAGACAGCCAATTTATAAATGTAACCAGTGAAAGCCAACAAGTTGTAGATAAGAGAGCGTAGTGTAGAGTTTGTTTACAATATTTGATTTTATCTTTGTGGTTTGAATGAATTAACAAAAGCTCGGGGTTTGGCTGATAGGGTTTGGAGGTGAAATACTTTTCTGGTCACAGTACAGTGACATCGGCTGACCAGCTGCATGCAATTCTGAGGTATTTGTACTTTACTTGATTATTTCCATTTTGTGCTACTTTCAACTTCTAACATTTCAGAGACAAATTTTGTACTTTTTACACCACTACATTTATTTGACAGCTTTATTCTGCAAAATGATTTTGTAAAAGATTTTACATAAAAATCAGCCGTATGATCAGCTTATAAAATACAATTTGTTAATGATTAAACCAGTGGCTGTTCTACTTGTTGTTGTCCCATTGTTGCATCTCAAATGTCTATGAGTTGTTGATGGGACTTTTCCCCATGTTACGTTTCAGACTTTAACTGTATGAATCCCAAAGAGATCAAATTGTCCCAATATTTCACAAAACGTCAAAGATTAGAGAAAAGTCCAAAATATGAATATGAATTGTAAGTATGAAAGAAAAAAAAAACAGCTATGGTTCCGTAAGTCCTCCTTATTTTCAAATATTGATACCAGATATTACGTATGCTGTGAAACAGGGACAATGCACCCCATTACATTATTTTGTTGCGTTACCATAGTGCTTTATTTTGATTGAGCTATTTTGTTAAAACTGTGTGAAATTATGACATTATCACCACTTTTAAAAGTAGTGCAACAAAAGAGTAAAATTGTTCAGTTTTGTTTTTTCATTTTTACAAACTTCACATCGTGATCCCACATATTGTGGATCTTAAAGTAAATATATTTTATCCCAAACAGTAACTATTCCAACTTCTTTGAAATAGGCAATAAGAAAGCAATGCACCTTATATATATAATTAAATATATATCTAAATATAGAAAGTGTAGAGCACACATACTTTACACAAAGGTTTATGAAGTGGAGCTCACGTGTAATGTGTAAGGTTGTAAGAAGACAAGAACAGGTTTATCTGTTATCCTATTTGTCAGGCTTATATATGTGAGTATGTTGTCAGTACATTAGATGGCTGCCACTCAAAGTTCACAGAGGTTAGCCAACATTCATCACCCGCAGCGGTGTCAAAATTATCAAGACAGTACTCTGTTCTCTCTTAATTTCTATATAAAAATGACATAAAACAGAGTGTAAATCAAGTGTATAGTAAAAAAGAGCACAATTGCAGCAGTTTATATCAACACCAATCATATAATGGAAAAATGTACTCACCTCACCTGTCTAATCAATAACTGCCCTCACTCTTCTTTGTGGATTTTGTAGCTTCAGATTTTCCTGACCTGCAATTTATGTCAACACCTGAGCCCACTTCTGTGCACCTCGTACCCCCTTCACCCTGACAGTGAGCCACTTCTATTAGATTGACTGTCTAAATATGTAAGTATGGAAATGGTTGATGGGCTGGTTTCAGATTTTGGCAGCTCTGAATAACATCCTCATTCGATGTGTGTGTGTGTGTGTGTGTGTGTGTGTGTGTGTGTGTGTGTGTGTGTGTGTGTGAGAGAGAGAGAGAGAGAGAGAGAGAGAGAGAGAGAGAGAGAGAGAGAGAGAGAGAGAGAGAGAGTTTGGCACTTATCCAGGCTAGACAAGATATAGAGAAATAAAAACCTGCTGCAACAGGTTCCAAAACATCTACTGGTGCAGTCATTGGCAGCTGGCAGCGCTCTCTTCCTCCCTCGATCAGTCTCTCTTTGCCTGAATGGTTACTTGTCTGAATGGGACATAAGATACACTACTGATCACAGCCAGTGGCAGAGAGTGGGCACCGTGCCCTGGTTTCTGAGCTCGCCCATGGCAAAGGCCATAAATCTGTAAATGTGATCTACTTCAACTTAACTGCTGCGAATTCAAAAAAACGTGTGTACAAGTAAACACAGGCAGGTTAATTTGTGCATTTAAGGCGTGCAACATGTAAAGTTACAAACTGAACCAAAAGCACTGGCTACTCTACCACAAACACAAGCAGTCAATCTGGAGATTTCAGTTTCTGACTAATGTCATAACTAATGGACATACCTACCAATCCGGCTGTTGTGGTCTGCAGGACGTGAAGTCAAAACTAATATCAGAACCATCACGCAGCTCCTACGCATGTTTTAAGATGCTCCGCGTGGCATCTTTTTTGAGTATTTTAGTTTTTTTCTCTAGAGATTTAAACTGAAGTTCCTCTCTGGGCTGTTTAAAGTGACCGTATTTGGCTCAAAGAGTAAGAGAGGTAGAGAAATGAAGGAGAAAGTGAGAGAGGGAGAGGGAGTAGAGGTATGTCAATACAGGTAGATTCCTATCCTATCCTCCCAATGAACCAGGAAAACAGTAATAACCTTAGCTCGTAGCTATACCTTGAACAAACCCTGTCCTCAAAGAGAGGGTGAGGCAGAATGAGAGAGAAACAGAGGATTAATTACAGATTGAATAAACTCTTGTGTTACACTGCAAGGCCTCTGCAGAGCAAGGCTACTGCTGAAGGCTCTTTCTGCCAAACAGTGAGTTCTTAGGGAGGGTGTATTGTGGGAACAGATTCCAGAGGGCACGTCAGTGAAAGTCTCATTGTCTTCTGGGAAAAACATGCCCCGGTGCTCAGGTGTTCTCAGTTGCAATATCATGTTTTGCAGAGCTGATGATGTTATCGAGCCTTTTATAGTTTAAAAGCAACAAAGCTCTAATCATTTTAGTGAAGCTTATAGACAATTTTAGATATCAGCCTCTTGATTTATTTCACTGATCACACAATGATTATAATACATAATGACAGAAAGACAGGTACTTGCCATAAGAACAAATAATCATGCCGACAATATGCAAATAATTGTGCACACATTCTTTACTCTGCTATAAAACATGTTGTCATCCAAGTGGAATTTAGACAGGCTGAGTCAATATCTTTGAGTCATCCGTCTGGATCTTTGTCAAAAGATGAATGAATAGATTTAGACTGACCAACTTGGTTTAAAGTAATCTGCCAAAAAAAGTCGTACAAGGCATTCACTCTCTGTGAAACCTTCAAGCTGCTCATGCTGTCTCTCTGACCCCTGTGTCACAGCAGGTACTTTGACTTTGTCACATGACTGATCATGGCCAGAAGTGTAAATGTGCTCAACATTTACATGCTACGAACATGCTCGAAACAAAACGTCATTGTCACCTGTTGCAGCGACAGACAGTTAGGGTCACGGTTTTCATCTAGCGCCACCATCTACTAACATGCTAAACTAAGATGTCGGACATGGTAAACATTATATGTGCTAAACATCAGCATGTTAGCATACTGATGTTAGCATTTAGCACAAAGCACCACTGTGCGTCCTACAGCCTTACAGAGCTGCTAGCATGGCTTTATAAATGTAACCACCATTATCATGATGACTGACGATATGTGAAACTGCGGTGCTGTTGTGTTTAGGTGCTGTGCCCATAATGATGAGGATGAAACGAGCCACACCAGTAACAAATTACACCAGTATACCAGTGTGGTCATTAAAGTTGAAAGTTGAAAATGGGGGATCGATAGATGAAATAGTAACCAAACCTGACTGCCCAAAGCATAAAACCCTTTATCTTGGTAGGTTTTTTTTTGATGAAGTTCCTGGTTAACTATTTTGATTTATGACCCTGTAAAATGAAGATTTGTTCATTTTTCCTTCTCAGATTGTTTAGTTTGGATGCTTTCTTATTGTCTGATGTCGCACCAGTCCTCAGATCCCAAATCCTAAAACAAACTACTCCTGACATGAAAGAAGAATTGTCACTGACTTATTTTGTTGTTGTTTTTTTTGTGATTGAAACTCAGGTGAAATTTATTGTTGACCTATTGCATTAATCATCAATCGTCACCAACATTTTTTAAAACTGAGCCAGGCAGGAAACAGGTGCAAAAATGTAACAAAGGTCTTCAGGCAGAATGGAACCACTGTCAATGAGATTACTTTTATATTATTAACCCTGAAGCTAAACCACAACAAAATAGTTGAAAGTAACACACCCCTTCTCTGGAACTGTACTGGGTTGATGAAACTTTTCTTGTGTGCCACACCTGTGCAGAAGCAGGTACTTTAACAATACTAAAACTATGCAAATGTTGTGGTTTGTGTATGAAGCAACATGTTCTACATTTCAATTTTATTAAAAATTGTATCAAGTTTTAATACTTTTTTTTTTTTTAAATTAATGATTTTCTCTAATAAAAAATATATTTTGATCTCAGGCAAGGTCAAACGATGAGTGTAGGATAAGGTAAATTAATATCTAATTCTATATTTTATGTATTCAGAAACAGTGATTTATGGGTGTCTTTTGAAAATGCAGTGGAAAACATTCAGTTAGTCCCTGAGGCAGTGAGATTTATCACTTTCTTCTCTTTTTGGCTCAGGGTGAGGTTATATAAATATAGAAATTGCCTTGCCTGTCCCAGGGATGCTTCATAGTAAAATGTGCAGCTGTTCCCCCAAATGACTGCTCTCAGTATCTTAAATTCACAATTACCATTTCATCACTGAATCCTTACTAAAAAACAAGGTTAAAAAATGCTTCCCAAGGAGATCATAGTTGCAAATGATTATAGATCATATTGATTCACATCCCACTAAGAACCATTCTTGCACATTGTCAGTAACATAATACCAAATACTAACAATCCACCTGAGCTTTGCATCATACATGCTGCTTGTTGTTTATCTATTTAGAAGTCACAAAATGCAAACTTAGATTACATTATGATTGGAAAAAAGATGACATGAAGAGGTTGTCTTACCTCTGATAACTGACATCCATCACACCTCCACTAACTTCCATTACTGTGAGAACCAATTTAACGAGAGAGAGAGAGAGAGAGAGAGAGAGAGAGAGAGAGAGTGAGAGAGAGAGTGATGGCTCTTCCTTCGAATTATGCCGTTTTTGAGTCTTTACCAGAAGAATGGTCGCTAGATTAAACAAAAATTTTTTTGATTTCATAACTGCTTACTCGTTTGACCTTGTACTGTAGTTTCACCATTTTAAAATCCCCTTTTCACATACAGTGGATATACGGACCCCTGCCAAGGAGTTCAATTAAATGTTTTCAATCAGTTTCCTATAATTGATTCCCCTTACCTTCAATTCGTCTTTCTCCCACATTGACCCCTTGAAGGGATTTGCCTTCTATCCTCTTGGCTCTCTTTAAATCAATTGTGGACCCAGTGGTCTTAATCCTATGGATGGCAATGAGATTTGAGGCCATCATTAAATTTAACAGTCAAAAACTACAGTAAACCCATGACCGGGCAGCATCTCTACTCCAAATATTTATTTTCCTGGAAGCTGAATATATACAACACAAATGAGTAACTACAGTTGAGAAAGTAGGGATGATTATTGTGGTCTATTGCGTAAAGACTCTCCAGTCTACATGTATGAAGCCAGGAAACAGTATCTGCCCTCAGAGAACCATGGTTACACATGTAACCTTCAATAATGTTTAATAACAAGAACACGTCATACCTGCCCAAAATAGTAATAACCAGAGGTATGGACTCGAGTCACAAATTTGATAACTTTCAACTCGACAAAATCAAAAAAGACTCAACTTGGATTTTAATATCAGTAACACTTAAAGACTTCAACAAAACCCAAACATTTAAAAGTATGTCATTTAAAAAGTGTTCCACAAATCAATTCATTTCCTGAATCAAGTAACACTATTCATTCCCAGCAAGTCGATATTTAATTCCCCAGATCTCCTTTGTTTGAACCAATCAGGTTGCAGCAGAGAACCGTGAAGAACTAATGTTACGTTACTGAGCGCCAGTTAGAAAAAGTTATACCATAGACAATTTTGTTTTGTTCATTCTGTTGTTAAAATGCCATTACATTTGTCGAGGAGCACATTATGACTTGTTTAGCACTTAAAACTGAAAATTTTGTACTTGAGTGGAAAGATTTGAGACTTACTTGTGACTTGATGCAAAATGATGACTTGGTCCCACCTCTGGTAATTAATTAGTATATGATGATACATCAAACAAAATAATTTTATTGTTTTTCAATGTCTGTTAAACTTTAGTTTATTACATTAGGATACCATAACACTGTTTATTACAGACGCAATAAGAACTCACAGTATCAAAGTTTTGCCACAATATACTTCTCACTGAAACCCAGACTGGAAAATGCTCAAATAAACACTTGTTTTAAAATAACATTTCTTGTAGGTGAAAACTGTTAATCTTAGAAATAAATGATACCGTTGACTCTAAAAGCATTAAGCTCTGATGTGCTTGACTGTCCAGAAGATGATTTATCTTAATGAACTGAACTCAGATCACTCAAACCCCTCAACAAAAGGTGCCCAAGTGTTTCCAGTCAGCATGTTCAATGATATCGAAAGCTGTGTCAGCACTCAAGGACGGGCCTCGCTGCACATCAGGCTGTACTTGCTGGAGTATTCGGGGGAGATTTAAAATACTTAATCGCCTGCCAGCCCAGTCCTCCACTGGTGGAATCCTGATAAATAAGCAGATATTGTTAATCTCCCCCAGATTCTCCCCTGTTTCCATTTTCTTTCAGTTCATATTCAAAGGGTTTTGGTAACATTAACCCAACTGGGAAAGGTATTCAGCTGGAACATGGCCACGCCCCACGTGTTAATGGCAATGTTGATGGTTATGACTTCAAGCAAGTTCAGAATGAATCCAGCTTTGGCCTGGAACAAATAGAAAAATTATACAACATAAATCTAATTATATTTGGTCCAAAGCAATACAGTGTTTTGTCAACGCCTTATCAGGGTTGTCCTTATAACAATCTAATAATATTGACAACATTGACATTATATTTGCTGCTCAGTCTGCCCAAGCTCAGTAATATTCTGTTATTATTATTCAGGACATTGCTTGTGTGCAAACAGATAATAATGATCAGATATAAGGATTAATATAAGCTGCTTATCTAAAAACTGGATGTGAGCCTTTACCCAAAACACTGTGGGCATACTCACTTATAGGGTCTTTACTGAAAGGTCTTACCATGTCCATGACTTTAAGGTTGCCATAGGAGAAGGCGATGGCGTTGGGTGGAATGGCTACAGGCTGCATGAAAACCAGCGAGGAAGAGATGGTGCAGGGGAGCATGACGTACAGCGGCTGTATCTTGATGGCGGTGGCCTGGATAAAAGAAATTAAAAGGACCGTCACACACATGATAAACAGGCAAGTCTAAATCTGTCAGGGCCCCATAGTGGGGAATCTTTTTGAAAAGGATTAACCAGTGGCTACAGAGAGCAACTCTGTGTGACCTCAAGCAATAACAAGTTCAGAATTCTTAAACATTTTATTTTTACATGAATATATGAATGCTTTCATAGATAACATACCATCAGACTGAAAGACCATGAAATAGATTTTAAATAAGTCACATTTGACATTCCCGGTAGCCAGGATTTTGATTTAAAATTTTAAAGTACAGACCTATTTCTGAAGAATCCCTTAACATTGTAGTTTGAAGTACTGGGTATTCTTTCCCAAGGTGAGAAATTTACTGTGGCACCTCAAAGTCTGCATCCTACCAAGTGTGTTAATCATTGTGTCACTCTTCTGTGTACAAAACACACTGTTTTTCCACTTTATGAGGAGTCGCTAAGACCTTGTCGCTTATAGGCAGAAGCAGGACACGCTTCACTTAAGTTACCCAGGGAGAAGAAAATACTCATTGACACAAAAGTAATTTGTCTAAGGAACAGCACAGCATGAACTGTTGTACAGGCTTGACCCTGGTGCTATCAGGCTACAACTCAGGAAGGAGTTGGGATAACGTTTATTATAAAACACTGAATCAGCGAGACGAGGTTCTCAAGGTAGTAAAAGTTGTTGACTATATCTTTGTGTGACAGATTTGCTAAAACACGCTGCAAACATAAAATGCGGTGCAACAGTGCAGCTTCCCATTTGTGCTGCTGCGCACCGATAGAAAATATATAAATGAAGTTCCTGCCTTCTTGCTTCAACCTATATAGTCTTATTCCTCTTAAAATGTGCTAATTTGTGTATTTTTCACACAATTTATTAACGCCGCTGGATCTCAAAATGTGATCAAAGGCGATTTATAATAAAACATGTGTACCGATGCACCTGCTGCACACATAAAATTATCAGAAACATGCTAGCTGACCTACCTTCCTTGGACTTCCTCGCAGCATCTCGGCAAATTGGACAGGATGCAGAAGAAGAGGGTTGACATTAATATGGCCACGGTGCCATCTGTGACATACCTGATGAGAAAACATATTTAATTTCTACTGCATTAGCTGTATTAACCTCCTGAATAAATCCCCCAGACTAGACAGATGATTACAAGGTAGGGTCATCAATTCAAACATCTGATAATACTGGACCATTCAAAAGGCTACAGACTGGCTACATTGATACAGCCTTAATAGCAAACCCTTCCTTATATTCTCCTCCTAGACAGGGCCATTCCCTGATGAACTGTTCTTCACTTCTTTACTTTTTCACTGAGGAATCATGAAAGCTGCGTAACAGTTTATGTACTCATGGTTTGTCTTTGTTCTTTTTCCCTAAAATGTAATTCTTCATTAGTTGCTTCCCCCTTTATTATAAATGACATAATTATATAAAATTTTTGGCTTCTGAAGGGGTGGGGGGGGTGAGAACCACTGCTCTAACAGAAGGGGCTGCTACTCCTGGTGTTGCCACATGCTCAGGACCAGGAGATGAATCTGCATCTTGCCTTGTGTGTTTATTCGTATATATGTGCAAGTCGTACTCATCAATCTGGCCTTTCAGGGTGCCATTGGGTGTGGTTCCAGTGGGAGTTGCCAGTTGGCAGCGTAACAAACACTCAGGCTCATGCCTTTCGTCAGCTTCATATACTTCTCCTCCCTCTTCAGTCGGCGCTGCTCGGCCTCTGGACTCCTGTCACAAACCTCTGGAGGGACAGTACTCACACCTGAAGCATTAAAAAAAACATCTGAACTTTTGCTTCTCTACTTCTATGTTCTGTTAAATTTGACCTTTTGTTATTCTTTTCTAAATCAGGCTGTTATGTCAAAGACAAAGTTGAAATAAACCTACTTGAAGTAACATAATTTTCCTTCATATCTTTGCTCTCATCATCTTTGTCTGTAAAACACCACGTAAACAACAAAACAGTAAAACAACAACACTAAAAAGGTTAACAAAAAGACTGTCACTGACACACACACTCACACACACACACACACCCATACACACACACACACCCATGTTGATGCTGCTGTCCTTTGGTTTGAGCTCCCTGTCACTGCTTTCTTTGTTGTCACCCATCTCAAATGCCTGGTTTTCCTGACCCTCCTGTGGGGTGTGTGGTGCTAAGGCTATAATCCCTCTCTTCAGCTCGGCCTCTGTCTCACACAGCTGCTGCAGCACAGCATTGGCGATGGGCAGCATCATGGCTGTGGAGGCCGTGTTACTGATCCACATACACAGGAAGGCCGTGGTGCTCATGAAACCGAGCATCAGGCTGGAGAGGGCCTGAGACAAATGATTAGATAGAAGGATGAAGAAAGCATGTAAAGGGATTTGAGTGACAAATAAATCGGCCAAAAGTATGTGAACACTCAAACATTACACCCACGTGTGTGTCTCATTATGAGGGCTTTCAATAAAAACAGCCCCAGATCCAAAGCACACAAAGGTTATTGGGCGGGGGGGTATCCACATACTTAATAATGTAGCTGCTATATGTATGTATATACATACATGTATATACATGTATGTGTATGCATGTAAAGAATAAAGTTTCTTACAGAGATGGCTTGACCCCCACAATAAGCAGAACTTGAAGGGCGATCGTCCTGTGCAGGTTCCAGTGCTCGACAGCGATGGCCACCAGCAGCCCACCAACAAAGGGCATGTTGGAATCTTTCAGGTACTGGATACAAACCTGGATAAGGAAAGAAAAACTGACTCCTTGATCCTTGGAAAGAGGCAAAAGACCAAGAAATGGCTGATTACAATGTGTGTATGCAGTACGTGGTTAGAAATACGTTGCCTGATTCCATGATGCCCATCATGGGGTAGAGAATGACGGAGAGCATGGCGGTCACAGCCAGAGGGATACACTCAGGATTACACAGGATTATTACAAAGCCACATTTTGCCTCCTGTAATGACAGAAAAGGACTGTGTTGCTTAACATTACACAGTAAACATTACACATAAATGGTTCTATACCTGGGCTAACCTACAGTGCTATAGTTCAGTATAGTGCCATTATAACTGTGGAAATCATCTTGAATAAATGTGTTTTTAACTAGAACAGGTTTTTCATTTTACAGTTGAAACATTTGCAGGCAGTCTATTTATAATTTATAATTACATAAGACATTTCTTACAAGCACAAAGTTAACTCTACTGCTTTGGTCTGCTTAGCTGGCTGGGATCTCTGGGACTTTTTGGCATAACTACTGTCTAATTATAACTAATGTCCTGTATAATGGCTTGTAATTAAGGGTGAACACCAATATCTCAGATAGATTGTGGTCTTTGATTTAATGGAAGTGACTGAACTCCTGAACATGAGCCCACTTTTCAATGTATTATAGCCAAAGATTACACAGTACAAAGAGTCACCGACGGAGGCCTTTTCTGGACATGCTGCAGCTAATAAGACAATGTAAAGCAATGAGTGTCCCTCCAGACTGATGTCTTTGATCCTCTATTATTATTAGAGGTTACCCCTTTCATTTTGTTGCAATGGTTTCCCAAAATGTGTCTGCAGATCTGGATGCAGTACAGTTAAAACTGTAGTCTGTCTTTCTCAAACATACCTTGTGGATTGAAGAAATTAATTTGGAAAAACATGATAGTGCAGAATTAGATTTGCATTTGACTCAAAACACCAAGTATAATTATAAGTGAAATAGTAATAATACAACCTCCCCAGTGAAGTCAAGTCAGTAAATATGGAGATTCCTAATGAGCTTCTACACTTCTCTCTCCCCACACTTTCAGTCACTTTCATTACAACACTCATGGACAGCAGAATCAGCCCTTATTTGCCTCATTAACTTCTCAACATATCTCCACAAAAACAAATCTTCATGCCCTAATCAAATAACACCTTTCTCCAATGTCATGCTCTAACATCAAGACAATCTCTCCAACCCCTTTCCTTATGTATCATGCATTTACAAGTTTTATCACATCTACTGTCAGCGCATGATGGCCTTTGCACAGCTTATTCCTATAATTACACTTTAGTAGTAGTAGTAGCATAATGTATGGCTTATATAATTGTTCTTAATGCAATACACATTAATATGACCAAGTTATTGATGACAAGGCTGATATTCCGTTGTGTTAATATAACTTTTGTAGTGTAAAATTATATCTGATTATATATATATAGTATATAGATAGATAGATAGATAGATAGATAGATAGATAGATAGATAGATAGATAGATAGATAGATAGATAGATAGATAGATAGAACGAAGAAGCCACAAACAATGGCCCTGCCCTTACTCAAGGAGAAAATAAACAATTACAACAACAAAATAAATAAATTATAACTGAGATAACATAATTTATTTTTAAATATTTGTACATTAATAAAATGTGCTTAAAGTACATTAATATATGTATTGTATACTTTTGGACTCATATGCAATAAGCCATGCAGATATTTCCTATGACAGAAAAACAAAAAAAAATTAAATTTATTTTCTTCTTTCTATAACTTGCTTTATTTTCATTCATTTATTTACATGTTAATTTGAGTTGTGTAAATTAAAATGTATTTAATTACCAAAATAAAATAAACTACACAAAAAAAACCTTCTTACCGGGGTTGGTATGATCAGTGGCAGAGGCAGGATTAAAAGAGGTGTTAAGACTATCACAATGTAATTCCTGTACCTCCACAGCCATGTAAGAAATCCAGCCATGATCCACCAGGTGTGATGGACATCCAATGTATTGAAGAGTCGGAGGAAAAAAAGAATTAGTCACACGACCGTAATATTTATGAGACAGTAACAGACAAACTCACAGTAGGCTATATGAATGTATATATATACATTGTATATAAAAAAAGATTTAAAATTAACTTTAGAGTGAGGGGCCTTCATGCACAGGGTGTGTTTTGATGTGTTTAGAAGGGTTAGATAAGGTAGGCAACCAGGAGCAATAAGGTGTTAAAGATAAAAATTATGATTATTGAAAGGCCTATCACTGACACTAGTTCACACCTATATGGGCACTTGATGCAGCAGTGGTAAAAATAAGGTGCAATCGCAGGTTGTCAAAGTGAGCAACACACATTGGACAAATTCATGAATTAACATGGCATCTATAGATGTTTAATCCCAAAATACACCAAATAAAGCTCCTGAACACGCCTGATAGGAACCACAAAGTGATACATTTATTTTCCATGTCCTGTACAAAGAGTAGGAAGGTGTAATGTGTACAAAAAAACAAATCCATTAGGCCTTGCAAATAAGTCATGTGGGCGTAACTTATGAGAAACACTGTGATTCCTTTGAAAAACCTCCCAGAGACGAGACAAACCAGATCATCATCCTGTAGCGTGTGTGTGTGTGTGTGTGTGTGAAAAAATGAAAAGGTTTTGGAGGAGAGCTGATGATTGACATTTTATTTCCTAAGCTAACCTGTTTGTTGTCCTATTAGCTTGTAGCAAATCACTTAGAAAAACAAAAACATGATATAAAACGATTGTCAAGCTGCTAAGTGTAGGGTGTGTTTATGACTGTAAGTCGCATCAAATTCTGTATTCAAATGGTTGCAATCTGCAACTTGACTGCAGGATGCCACTGAATCCTACACAATGGTCATTTAAACAGATACAACAGTGCAACATAGTGTTCTGCAACCCCTTTCAAATAGCAGAAAAACTATTTAAAAAAAACAACAACAAAAAAGATGTGGGGGAAAAAAACATGGTGTTTGGTGTATTATGGTGTTTAAAAGTGTTGGGTAACTAGAACATAATAAGCACTGTAGTAGGGTGTGTTTATGACTGTAGGTCAAATTCTAGAGAACATTACCGATTACCAAAAGCCATGTGAGGCAATGATGGATTATGATTCTGGGCGATCTAAATAAAGAAATGACATGACTGACTTGATAATACTGGCAGGACAATTTCAAAACAAATAACGTTGCTTGGTAACAAAATTGACTTTTGCTGTCCTCAGAGAAGCAACCTGTGTTGTTAGTTGTTACCTTGTTTCTGTTTGTCCTCTGCTACTCTTGTACTTCAATGCACAATATGCATATTTATCATGTTATTTTAGTTCAACATATGCCGTATTATTCTACACTGTAACAAATTGCTGTAAATATACTGGATATTTTGCACAGTAGTGTACCGTTTCCAATTAATACAGTTGAATACTGTAAATTCTGATCTCTTTGAGGAACAAAATATTAACGGCAAGCTCCTGTAAAATCTTACAGTAAAAAGCAGTATTTATTTATTTTTTACAGCAAGCTACCTATAATCTTACAGTATAATATAGTATTTTTTTCTTTTTCAGTTAACTTTTAAATCAGACTGTTTAATAGTTCATCTGAGCAAAATAAAAACTTAAATGAAATTAAAACTAGGCCCACACATCAGTGTTTTTATTTGAGATTGAGGACACAATAACAAGAAGATGAAGAATTAGTTTTTATCCGGACTCTTAAACTGACAGGACCAAACTGGATGGAGCACTTGAGGCATCACCTGCTGCTTTCCTCACCATTCTCTCGTCAACGGCGCAGCGCACCCTCATCCATCCTGTCCCTGTGGCTTTCTTAAGAAGGTAAATATAATCTTGCAAAAGTCAGCATAATGCTAATGTATGGTTGCCCTGAGGTGCAAATCACAACGGCAAATCAGAAAACACAACACAAAAAGAGAAAACACAACGGCAAATCAGAAAACACATAGATATGGACTATTGGAACCCCTGCGACAAATCTTAGGTATCCCAACACTAAAAAGGATGTCACAACACAAAAAGAGAATATTTTCCTTATTTAGTGGTTTGAATTTTCAGATTTGGCAACTTGAACGCATAGGTCTGGCGGTGTTGTGTTTCCGGTTCAAAGGACGGACCAGTTCTTTTGTCCAATCAGTGACGACTCATGTCGCCCGAGGGTACCTACCTTTTCCGGTTTGGTTAATGTTGTTGTGTTTTCTGATTTGCCGTTGTGTTTTCTCTTTTTGTGTTGTGTTTTCTGATTTGCCGTTGTGTTTTCTCTTTTTGTGTTGTGTTTTCTCTTTTTGTGTCGTGTTTTCTCTTTTAGTGTCGTGTTTTCTCTTTTTGTGTTGTGTTTTCTCTTTTTGTGTTGTGTTTTCTGATTTGCCGTTGTGTTTTCTCTTTTTGTGTTGTGTTTTCTGATTTGCCGTTGTGTTTTCTCTTTTTGTGTTGTGTTTTCTCTTTTTGTGTTGTGTTTTTTCTTTTTGTGTTGTGTTTTTTCTTTTTGTGTTGTGTTTTCTCTTTTTGTGTTGTGTTTTCTGATTTGCCGTTGTGTTTTCTCTTTTTGTGTTGTGTTTTCTGATTTGCCGTTGTGTTTTCTCTTTTTGTGTTGTGTTTTCTCTTTTTGTGTCGTGTTTTCTGATTTGCCGTTGTGTTTTCTCTTTTTGTGTTGTGTTTTCTCTTTTTGTGTTGTGTTTTCTGATTTGCCGTTGTGTTTTCTCTTTTTGTGTTGTGTTTTCTGATTTGCCGTTGTGTTTTCTCTTTTTGTGTTGTGTTTTTTCTTTTTGTGTTGTGTTTTCTCTTTTTGTGTTGTGTTTTCTGATTTGCCGTTGTGTTTTCTCTTTTTGTGTTGTGTTTTCTGATTTGCTGTTGTGATTTGCACCTCAGGGCCACCGTACTAATGTCATTGGATTAACATTTTATTGACTGTTTTTTGCCGAAAAGATTGAGTCAAAAGTACGTGCCGCACGCTAGCATACGTTACTCTCATTTAAAGTTTAGCTTTCTGTTGAAGCAAATTACTTAAATTAGCATAGGTTGGCTTGGGCATTTGTTGTCAGATCGACCATTTATTGTTTTACTTTTTCAAATAACACAGTTTATGGGAGTTTATAGGGAGAAGCTTGTTATGCAGGTTGATGCAAAAAGCTAAAAAGGAGCTTCAAATATGCACTAATGTAATATACAGTAGCTAAAAGTTAGTTGACTAGTTTTTGATGTAATGATTTTTCTTTTCTTGAGAAAGTACTTTAAAGATTATTTTGCTGTGAAGGCCTGTAGTGAAAACATGATAACTTGAAACATATGTGGTAAAACCTGCAGGAGTACATTGCACATGTCAGGCACATGCAAACTCATAGGTGTTAATTTTTTATTCAATTACTGTTATAGGGTTCCATATTAAATGCAAATGGTCTTTACTTACCATACCTTATATCTTATATACTTTCTCTATTATTACATTTTAGGTGCCTCATTGGGATTAATCCTGAAAGGGGAAGAAAAACCAGCCAGGGGAAGGTGGTGTCAAAGAAGACGGGGAAGCTGGTCCACAAAAAGGCAACAGCAGTGAATCCCCATGTGGCCACTCTACTAAAAAATGTGATGGACTTTGAGTGGGGCTTTATTTAGCCAGTATAGTTCAGTCCATCTGTCTCAGATGTCCAGGTTCATTTTTGGACCCACCATTGTTGAGAGCCAGTTTGATATGTTTAATTGTTATTGTTAATGGAATGTGTGTAATTTAGTTAGCTTTTACTTAGTTTTCTTAGCTGCTATGCATTTGATGCAGTGACTTAAACCAAACTGTCTTTGGGTGAAGGGAGGAAGGAGGAAGGAAAAAAACTAGCAGTAAGGTTAAATGAAGTTGAATTGGCTGATAATTTGTACTCTATGCTTTGCAACCAGTCAAACCAGACCTGGTCAATTTTGACCTGGGGAGGAAAATACAAAGTTTAATGAATGTAATGTTAGCCATCACTTGTCATAGTTCCGGAAAAAATTCTGACAACCAAGTAGTAATGGTGTTTTTATGGATTTTGTAGATACTGAAAATGTTCAGCTTTAATAAATGCCTAATGTTGTCGGCCATCTCTTGTCTGAACCATTTCGAATATTTCATTTATTATTATTATTATTTTTTTTTTTTTTTTTTTTTATTTCAGGGTTCATTTTAAATGTAAAACTTTTAAATCATTAGTTTATATGACTGTGAAGATCACATTGTACAGTTTTACAGTAATAATTTGTTAATGGAGAATACTGTAGGAACTGTAAAATAACAGTATAATACTGTAATGTTTATTTTCCATACAGCACAGTACTGTAATATTTTTACAGTACTAAACTGTTGTTGTAGATCACAGTAGGTACACTGTAGAATAACAGTTTCAAGCTGGCAACTGTAGCTGCCAGTAGTTTACTGTAATTTAACAGGAAATTTTGTTACAGTGTATTTTTAGGATGTGAATACAGATGTAAAGCATTCCCCGATTTGTGTGCACACAAGCACCTCCATGTATTAAATCTTTTACAAATAAACTGTTACTTTATTACCACAGTTAAATCTTGGGCCCTATCTTGCCGATCTGAAACGCAAGTATCAAACGCAAAACCAAGTAGCTTTGTGGGCGGATCTTGGGCGCTGTTGCTATTATGCCGGCAGGATAAATGACTCATCTAAAATGGGTTGGTCTGAAGTAGCTACATTAGTCATAGGTGTGGTTTGGGCGTAACAAACCAATCAGAGCGTCATCTCACATTCCCTTTAAAAGCAGGCGCACTTGTTCCATGGCGGATTGCTATTATAACGGCGGATTGGCCAGGCGCACACTAGGAGCGGTTCACAGCCGAGGAGACCGACGTTCTGGTCAGGGCCGTAAAATACCGAGAAGTGACATTATTGACATGAAATAAATGTAACACAGCCATACAATAAATCCAAACAATGTAACGCAGCTTCGCAGGAAGAAGACCCTGGCCTCGGGAGCAGTGCGCACGGGCCGAGCAGTGCGCAAGGGCCAGCTGAGGAGGGAGCAGCGCAAACACCAAGGTGCAGAGGATCCAGACCCGCTACACACTGGAGGACCACCCGTTCCTGCAGCAAACCGGGTTTGACATGCTGGAGCGGGAGCTGTCCGGGATGCGGCAAAGTATTAATGCCCGTCTTGACCTGGTGGTGATGTTGCTGCGGCCTCTCAGGCGGATCCCCTTAAGTCTGCGCCCTTAAAATAGCATTTGAATAAGCGCCACTGACTTTAGACTAGGTCTTTCCTGGTCTGTGGCAGATTGTTTTCTGAAACACAAAACACCAGGAACGCCCGGACACGCCTCCTCTTTTCGCTGAACCCCCCCGGAGCGCAAGTTCATTCCCTAATTTAAGGATGTGCGTCGGTGGAGGGAAAATTTCAATGTGCGTTGAGTGCAAAATAGGAATTATACAAGCGCCAGTGTACAAAGTCAATTGCGCTGAGTGCAAGATAGAGCCCCTAATGTCTATCTACGGAAGCGCATTGCATTCACTGCAAAATTGACACCTTTTCTCATAATTACGAGATCTCGCAATGAAAATATCATGAAAAGTGCGTTTAGGCTAATAACTCCCACATCGTTTGTCACACATTCAAAAAACTTATATCCACGCGTTCAGTGAATGGAGCTGAATCTCCCCATATAGGCCCCGCCCACTTCCGCCTTAATTTTTTTTCGTTAGAGCGCGAAATGTCCTTAAACTACTTACCACCCTGGCAAAAAGAGTAATTTTAATATTTTTGAAATTTTAAAAAATAAGAACGCTATAAAATTCTAACTTCCTGTAGATTTTTCGTCAAAAAAGGAAAGTGGACCATTTCTCCACATTGGTATGTCCGATTGACATCAAACTTGGGTCGTTAGTTCCCCATGTCTTCCTTAGGCATCATGCACAATTTCAGGCCATTTCCACAAGGTGGCACTCTTTAAAATGAAGAAGTTTATATCTCCACAATGGCACGTGTGATTGAAATGAAACTTGGTACGACGCTTGCCCAAGGCTCCCTGAGGCTCGCTAAAAAATGTGTCAACAATCCGCCACTAGGTGGCGCTCTGGTGGCCTGGTAAATCACTGTGCAGAGACCGTAATAGTTATGAATATGAAATTCACAGGGCACGTGAAGAGTGCTGCCTGAAGCTCACATACCAAAAATCGTGTTTGTCGTGTTTGTAGCGCCCCCTACAGGATAAAAAACAGCAGCCCTGGCACCACGTTTCACCGATATGTACGAAACTCGGTAGGCACATGAAACATGCCGGGACGCACAAAAAAGCCTCTTGGATGCCACAGGAAGTCGGACATTTTGATTTTCACTTTCGGCGAACTTTTCGTGTTGTATTTGAACGAACTCCTCCTAGGGAATTTATCGGATATGCTTCAAAATTAGTCAGTACAGTCAAAAAATGGTGCTGATTAAAAGTTGTGCTATTTGTGACTGTACGTTAAAGGGCGTGTCCGTGACGTTCCCTCAAAGTTGGCCAGGTTGAATCAAATGTCAAACTGTGATGCTATTTCCGACATTTAAGGGCTTCTCTTTTAACTAACTCCTCCTACAGATTTTATCAGATTGACTTCAAATTCAATCACTTCAATCTACACACATTGGTTATCAAAAGTTGTGCTATTTGTGACTGTATTTTTAACTGTGTGCCCGTGACGACGTGTCGAATTCCACCGATTGGCCATCAAACAGATAGTACTCATATCTTCAGTGTACAGTCCCACCCTGAACACGTCCTCATAACTTCAGCGTACATGATCCAATCTCAATGAAACTTCACGTGTTTGATAGCAGTCCCACCCTGAACACGTCTACATGACAATATTCAGACATAGTGATAGCGCCACATACTGGTAACAGGAAGTATCACGTTTTATACTTTCATGTTCTTCTCCTAGCAGGATGATCAGATCCAGCTGAAATTTACTTATAAAATGCAAAACACATTGTTGATGATATGTGTTGACTGTGGTGAGGGGGCGTGTCTGTGGGGTGGCGGGAAATTTTGATGGACCACCACAAAACACGAATTCGCTATAACTTGAGTGTTCATTGTCCAATCGGCTCCACACTTCAAATGCTTGATAACAGTCCCCCCCTGAACACGTGTACATGACAATATTCAGACATAGTGATAGCGCCACCTACTGGCAACAGGAAGTAAGCGCTGCGTGATTAACGGCAGATTTTCACGCGACGCGGCTGCAGCACGCCCCGAGTTGTGTGGATTGCGAGGTCCCGCCCAACGCTGCTTGCAGCTTTAATCTCTTATTGTATTTTATGTTATGGTGAAGCCATTTGCTATTTATAAACTATTTTAGTATTGTGGAATAAAATAACTTGGACTAGTTTTATGGTTTCTCCTTTCTTTTTCAGGTCTTTTGCCAGAATAATTTATTTTTAATAAATATTATTGGAGAGCTGAATGCACGTCTCCCGCTTTTCGTGAACCCTTTAAAAATTGTGTCAACGCTCAGATGGTTGGTGTCTAGGGCTGGTATAGTTATATTCTGTGTATCGGTCCCCGTTGTAACCTGGGTGGGGGTCACATAAAGAAAAAGGAAACGTCTGTAAATCCTCTCTCAGTTACGGAAGCGCAATGTCAGCCATGTCAGCTTTTCTGTTGCCACGGTTACGACGTCACATGGCAAAACGTAACAAAGCCACAGTCGTATGTGTGTTCTAACGTCACATACTCCGGTACAGTAGGTGGCGGTATTCGCCTTCAAAGTAAATGATTGACATCCACCAAAAAATAAAAAGAAGAGGTTGCACAGCATTGTCTTTTTAAATATGCTATGTCAAAAAAAATGTAGTTCACCTCTTCGTCCAGACGGGGTTGCTGAGTCCCCCTTTAATGTGCACCAGTATCGCTTCCAGTTCAATTGCCTTCATGCGCGTTTTATTTTGAAACGCAAAGTCAGCAGCATAAACAAACTAGCAACGATTAGCTTTGAGTCAGTGTGACATGGACGAGCCGGACACCGCGGCGATCCTCCCCGACGATGAAGTGTCGACCAGCGGCTCAGCCGGGCAAAAAGAGGAGGCTGACGTGCCGACCACCCGCTCCGTACGACCACCGTTCACATGCCCGCTGCCGGTGTCTGTGGAGCCAGTGTTGTTCCTGTCCATGTTTTCTCTGGCCCTGCAGGCGCCTCTGTCCACACAGTACCTGTGGGACCGCATCAGCGAGGACCTCGGCTACAACGGCTCCAAGGGGTCGGGGTGCAGCAACGGCTCCGTGCCCCCCGACCCTCTTCAGAAGGTGGTCAACGTCTTTTAACGGTTAACGTCTCACTGTCGACGTCTTTTAACGGTTAACGTCTCACACTCAACGTCTTTTAACGGTTACTCATACTCAGTAACTTTATAACGGTTGTCAGTCACAGTGCTGCTGCTGCTGGTCAGATCTGTAAGTTAAGTGCCTTGCTCAATGATACCTCGATAATAGTAGCTGTCAGCTAGTTACTCTCATTCATGCGCCTTACTGAACAGCTATTTAAAGTTAGTTAGCGAGCTTACAGCCACCGCTGGTGTCAGGTTATGTTAGTCAGCAGGCCAGGTGTGGATCATTAACTACCTGCCTGATAATGGAGTCTCTTTGGATAGCTTGAAGTAACGTTAAAGGATTCACACTTACAAACACTACAATTGTGGGTTAACAAGCTGAATTGTTTTAACTTGTTAATTAACATGGACATGTTTTTAACAGAAGACATCCTATAGAATATATTTAATAATAAAGTAGTTAGTAAAGAGATGAGATATACAAGACATACTTTAGAAACATAATAAACATAACTTAAATCATTCTGCCACAATGAAATACATGAATACAGGGACGTTTAGAAGCATACTTACATTTAAAGAGGTGGAATCATCTTTGCACGATGCAGGTGTAGAGATAAAAATAAAACATCTGCAATGAAGGAAAACGACTTTAAAATAGTCACAGCATTTAACCCAGAAACAGTTTCCACAAAGAGGAACCGCAGTCACAAGTTGAAACTAAGCAACAGAGATATGATGAACGTGCACAATTTGAACAGGTTCACTGGTGCTTTTTTTAGTTTAGAGGCAGTAATCATGGTTAGATAGATCAGCAGTTTTCTGTCCTCACCAGGACACAGCCCTGACATTTTGTTGTACTCAGCTTCAGTAATTATGCACTAAATTAGACCCATGATGCTTGGTAAATGTGATTATGGGTGCCATCCTGTTTGTTAAGTGTTGTTGACCACGTCACTCTTGTCGTCTTACAGGAGGTGGAAACGTTGACAGCCCACTGGAACCTGTACATCAGTCTTGGAGGATTTTCTGTAGGCCTGTTAGTGGTGCCTCTCCTGGGCTCATGGAGTGACCTCGCCGGTCGCAGACCTGTCCTCATCCTGCCCAACCTAGGCCTGGCCCTCCAAGCGGTGGTCTACCTAGTGGTGATGTACCTGAAGCTACCTGTCATCTACTTTCTAGTGGGCAGGCTACTTAGTGGCCTTTCGGGTGATTTCAACGCCATCCTGGCCGGCTGCTTCTCGTATGTAGCTGACACCAGCGACAGAAGGTCCCGCACCTTCAGGGTGGCGGTCTTGGAGGCTTGTCTGGGCCTTTCAGGGATGCTAGCCAGCGTCATCGGAGGGCAGTGGCGGCGGGCACAAGGGTAAGAAATGGGTCATGTATCTATAGAAGTATTAGTAGTACAGTGCAGTTCTGAATTGTTAATCATTATCGTTATATTTTTGTGTCTTTTTATTTAGGTACATCAACCCTTTCTGGCTGGTCCTGGCCACTAACTTGGCCTCGGCTCTGTACGCTTACCTGTTTGTCCGTGAGTCTGTCTTTCCAGACCCAAGTGTCCCGCTCTTCAGCTCTCGCCACTATAAAGCTGTCTGGCACCTCTTCTCAACAGGAGGCAGTAGTAGTGAGGGAAGTGGCAGATGTAAGCTGTGGCTTTACATGCTGTGTTTCTTTCTGGTGGTGACTGTACACTTCGGCAGCAGGGAGTTGTATGTGTTGTATGAGCTCAGCTCACCGCTGTGCTGGGGGCCAGCTCTCATTGGATATGGATCAGCGGCTCAGCACCTGGCCTACCTTACCAGTCTGCTGGGGCTGAAGATCATGCAGCGATGTCTGGCGGACTCCTGGGTGGCTCTCGTGGGTCTGGCATCCAACGTCACTGGGCTGGTGGTCTTCTCTGTAGCGGACACTACGCAGCTTATGTTCACAGGTGAGACGATGTGGAGACATTTTGTAAACAACTTAGATGTGAATGGGTTTTATGTGTAATGTTTTTCTGTTCATAAACAAAAGTAAAGTCAGGACAAGATGTAGCCAAGGTCCGATTACTCCACTATTACTCACAGAAATCAGTAATTACTAAGCCTCTATAAGGTATGTTGACAACTAAAATCCTTTCCTAGGATTTTCCTTTGCGCTAAACTTGCAGAGTATATCCATTTAATGACCTTACACTTCAATTTAATACGTAATTTTTACCTTCTTAACCTCCTTTACTTCTGCTTTCCCAGCTACACTAAAGGTTTTGAGTGCACGCACACTTTCTTACCCACAGCTGAAAGTCATCTCATATTATCAGGCAAACGCCGTCATGCTGTTACAGCTCAGCAAGCGACAGACTGAACAGGTTGTGTACGGTGACTACCTTGAATACAAGGCAATAAAAAAACTCATTACATCGCTGCTTGTAGCCTGTTTAACATTAACGTTAACCACAAACTGCATTGAGGTGAGGTTTTCAGAGATTGTAAAGAGGTTGCACAATAAGTATTAGTGATCGTAAATTGTGTCTGTCACCAGGTTACGGTCTGTGTTTTCTCTTCATGGCTGCAACACCTGTTCTTAGGTCAAAGCTGTCCAAGTTGGTGGACCCATCCGAACAAGGTCAGTCACTGCACATGTACAAATACTACAACAACAGACCGTCTTTAACACAGCAAACTGTGCAATAATTTCAAGCTGTGAGGATTATATTGGGGAGAATGTATATTGTTTCCTTGTTACTAAATGCTCACGAACACATCTGGAAATGAGAGCATCAGTGTGTCAGTTGTGTAGCATTTGAATGAGTCGGTGAATTGTAATGATTATAATTAGATCCGTATTATAATGACGACAGCTTGTGTCCTGCTAATTGTATAAGTGTGTGTGTACTTGGTTCCAGGTGCTCTTTTTGCGTCTGTTGCCTGTGTGGAGAGTTTATGTTTTCTGGTGGGCAGTGGCCTCTTTAACTCCCTCTACCCAGCCACACTGCACTTCATGAAGGGTTTCCCCTTCCTGTTTGCTGCCTTCATCCTCTTCATCCCTGCTGGAATAATTGGGTGAGTTTGCTCTTGCCCCCGTTGCCCTAACTGACCTCACCAGCAAACACATTACAACTTCTACTCCTCCTCATTATTATTATTATTATTATTATTATTATATACAGTATATTATAAATTATTAACAGCAGTTTGTGCTGTCTTTCTAGGACCCTGCAGTGTTTAGACCAGAGGAGAGGCCACAGAGACCCGACAGCATCCTGACCTGAAGGGAGGTTTCAGTCTATGAGGTGAGCAGCTCTGAGACATCATATCATCTGTGATGCTGAGAGACTTCTTGGCCGTAACACATTGACGGGGCAGCTGACTGTTGTTAGCTAGCTCAGTGATGGGATTCTTCCAACCAGTCACACCAAAGTGATCAAGAGCAAAGGATGAAGAATCAACCTCCTGACTGTCATTACAGTTTTTGCATAGTCCTCCGATAATGAACAAGATTCGATACTTGCTTTCATTTTGTGATTTTACATATTTCCATTACGACGTAATGAGTGCCAAAGAATGTGCCTTACATTTCCATTTTGAATGTCAGTAGCTCTAATGACACACGACAGGTGAAGGTGCTAAGAATGTTTCATATCAAGCATGGATGCAAAGTAATGTGTTTTCAGACGGTGATTTAAGTGCAGTAGTAATCAGTAAGTAATCACTAAGTTTGACATCCTTGACACAATAATGATTAATATTTTTTAGGATATTAACGATGGAATTTTGATCAATCGCAATTCAGCTTGCTGGACTGTAACACCCAAAGACATTGATCATGGACCTTCTTATTGTTTTTGTTTAACATATTTCTGTGTATTTATAACAACAAGGGCAAAAACTATAAGGACAACAGGTATAAGGACAACATGTGGAAAGGGATAATGACAAGTGGATTTATACGCAGCTCAAGTATTGTGAAACATTTTCTGCAAGCCTGCTGTTATAATGTTTATTAGTTTAATTGTTTTTATTGAATCATGTATTCCGGTACAATCAATTTGTTGGTTCTCATCTTATGTATGTATATGACTCTTTAACCCTCAGCAACAAAACTAGTAAGCAGATTTCCTAAAAGTCTTTTCCATTAAGCTCAGTCAAAAGCTGCTGCTCCTTTATTTATTTACAAAAGCCAACCACCGCTGTTAAAATAGTAATTTCGTAACAAAAGTGCCATCAAGTGATGAGAGACAACCTCACTTCTGGCAGTGAGTTTTATTCCACAAAGGGAGGTAAAAGATATAAATCTAGTTTTGCTTTGAGATATGTTCTAAATCTACTAATTGTCACTCATTGAGATCATATAGAATGAGTCACGGTTATATATATGTGATATTTTTACTTAGAGATAGATGACTTAGATGACGTGATAGATGATGATAATGAACCATTCTGAATTAATAACTAATTTGGAGCAAATACAAGTACAGAAACCGACCTGTGATTGTAGCACATTTTGTATTCAGTATATAAGATCAAGCTTTTTCTAGCCACCTGTTTACCTTTGTGTGCTTCTTTATACTTCTACTGTACTACATTACAGTAGCAAGTATTGTACTTTTTACTCCTCACTCCTTACATAAGTTACTACTTAAATTGTGATGGGTTTTTTTTATAGGTTTAGATAAGACTTTATTGATCCCCAGGGGGAAATTCACGAGCTACTCAGCCGTACTTATAGTAGTTGAAATGAGACCCACCTTTAGCAGCTCTAGCGTGATGTACACATCAGTTATAATAATCCAATAAGATCATTTGCAAACTGTAGCCGCAGCCAGGGATTACTGAGTTACCCTTTGACCCTCCCTCCTCTTTCCATAAAGCAGAGCACAGTCCAGACTCCCTCCAGAGTCCCCCTCCCACCACCACAACAACACTCGATAGTCCCAAAGCACAGGCCCACAGCCAACATGCACACAGAGGTTGGGTCTTAGTCGCACAGTGAGGGAACAAGAGCTGCCGAATCAGCTTTAAAATGCACAAAGGGAAGTTTGGAGGTCAAGTGAAGTATTAACTCAGATAATGTGAATTGATCTGCATGAAGATTATTCTTGACAGTGGGTGGATCATGTGGTCACAGCCATTCTTCAAGTGTCTATTCTTCATTGTGCAATATTTGTAAGTTGCAATCATTTTATTTATTGGAATATGACTGGATCATTTTGGATACTTTGTGATAAAGATGGTGATTACATTTGTTTGTCACACATAATGAAGTTCAAATAAAGACTTTCATTGTGAAATGTTTTATAACACATTTTATTTGACCATATTTCAAATGAAGGGAACAAATTATGTTTGTTTCACACTGAAAACATTAAAAAACATGATGATAAAAAATAAAATCTTGTTCTACTTCTTGAAAATAAGTTAATGTCAATTACACAGAGCGTATTTAATAAATGAGGTGGACATTGGAAGCAATATTAAGGTCAGATAAAAGCCCTGCAGTTGCATTCAGCCTATAATATAATTTTATTGAACAATATGTGGAAAGACATCTTGATGACTGCTTTGGTTAATTTGCAAAACTTACAAATGTTTCATCACGCATTTATTTCAGCATCATCACATTCTTTTTATATCATATTGCTCATTTCTTTTTGTTTTTACTCCCATTTAATACGCTGAGGGAACAAGGATGACATTTCCGTTGCAAAGCCAACAATTAAATACTTGATATTTAATAATCAGAGTTAACAGTGTGGCGAATGACACCTCAAGTCAACAGTATTAAATGATATTACATTACGTTGTAACAGTGGGCAACGAGACACACTGTAAGGAGTTAACTGCATTTTTGAGTACTGTAAGTTAATGTACATCAATTCAAAGTTATATCCACTTTTACAGAAAAAATTAAATGTTTAATACTACATGGGTATTTGTCGTTGCCTGTACACTCCTTAAATCTGTGGCTAAAACAGTGGTGCTGCTTGTAGCTCAGTTATTTCTGTACAGTAAGTCTCCAGCATAGATTATGCCCACAATCAATGCATCTGCTAGGAACAGTTTCTTATCTATCACATAACATAACAACACAAACGTCAGTAAAATAAGACAGAAATGTACAGTATACGAGTCGAACAAAAGATGATTGCATACAACTTCTATGAAAGCTGACGTGTTAGTGGATGCTTCAGAAAATGCTGTTGATGATTTTGCTGGGTCCCAGTGTCGGCTGATCTATCACAGTTATTTTCCTGAGAGACAGAAGGCGTATATTGTACCTGATTACACATATAGAGCAGTGTGCGGGTACTATCATTTAAAGGCTTACAGTTTATTATATACAATCAGAAATCCCTTTTTTAATTTCCTTTATTGTTTGCAATATATTAGGTCTATTTATATTAGGTATTTGTGTGAGCATGTAAGCTAATCATAATCAAATTCACTTCACATGCGTTTGGGCAGAGCGGGGGAAGCTGCTGGCCAGTCCACCGTCGGCCATGTGGAATTTGGCATCATTGAAAGTTATTATAGCTGAGATCAAACTCTGTATATGTCATTTGTTATCTCATTCTTTCTTTTTCTCCCCTTTGGAGGCGCCTGGGCTGTCCATTTGGTCTTGGTGTCCATTCAGAAAGCGTAGGATCTTCTCGATCGTGGCCTCCTGATACTCATGGGACCATCTGTGTCAAGTAAAGGCAACAGGCATTTGATGATATTATAAGTGCTCTCTAATGGATATGTTACAGATCTGCACCTATTACAGACAATAAAAAGTTAACCCATGTATTCAGAAATTATTCTTTAAAGAAATAAAACTCTTGTATTTCTTTAAACTATAATTTCTTATGCTTTATGCTTTAAAGGATTAGTAAAGTGACTACTGTGTCGTTATCACACAACCCTATCTCTTAAATGAGGGATTGAACCTGTTCGGAATAGCATTTCCCCTCCTAATTAAAGCTTACTTTAGGTTCACCACATAACTATGTGATAAACATTTTGAAAACATGTAGCTGCAGAGTTGCGCTAACCGCAAGGTTAATTTGAGTTTTCACTTACTTGATACCGTTGAATTTGAGAATTGCTCTCATGTCCTCCGGCAGACACATGGGGTCGGGCCATGTGAAATTATCTGTGACAGGAACTATGTTCTTCTTGCCAGCCAAGGCTGTGACAATCTCCTGCAAGATTAATGATCATGTCTTTGAGTCTATGGCATATTTCCATATTGTGTAAAACCACAAATAATTTCTCAGGCCTGCTGCAGAAGACAAAGACTAGTGACATTTTCTGATCCTGACATTAACATGCATTTTGTACGTGTATGTGGAATATCGTGATAGGGTTAAACTAAAGGTGCGGTGAAGTTACAGTATTAAGCAATAATTAGATTTAATGAGTCCCTCACATGCAAGCAAATGGAAAACTTCTAACCTTATGCACCCAATCCTTCATGGCAGTGTCACCCATGCATTTGTCAAGCGCATTTGAGGACAGGACCAGGATGAAGTTACGTGCCCTCTGTACACTCTGAATCAGTTTGTCTTCGAATTTACCAGCTTCAAGCTTCTCCACATCTATGAACACGCTGTATCCTCGAACCTGCAGGTGCACCTTCAAAAGGCTGGGGTCAGGGGAGAAAATACATTTTAAAGATGAATCGAGACATTACATATGACTTATGTCACCCTGGTTCTAATTTTAACCCATGTTCTCCTCCTGAATGACCACCTTTTCCACTACACCTGTTTCAGTTCTGACCTGGCCAGCTGTGAGCCGGTAGTCCGACGGTAGCTGATGAACACGTCGGGCCCTGCAGGCTGGGCGTCTGTGAGGCACGCTTTTAAGGGTTTGCGGCTACAAGATAGTATCTTGGCTCTGTGGACTCCGTTGTCTATGTGGCAGTCGTGCTGGAGCTGCAGATCGGTCAGGTCCTGGACATTGTTGCGATCCACCCCCGACTGGACCAGGCCGTGGGTGTACTGACGGAAACGAGGGTCCACCTGCACCAACCAGTCGGCCATATTGGTTGGATCACATGTAGAGTAGTTGGCATAAGTCTTCAACACGCGCAAGTCTCTCAAAAACCTGGAGGATGAGACAGAACAGAGGTGTTACATTGCTCAGCCTTTAGAAACCTGTGTTGAATGGTTTGTACCACTTGCCTCTTGCGAGTGAGGCCTGCAGTCATGCCCAGATCAGTGAACAGATCCTGGTCTGTGATGTTCAGCAGGAGGTCTCCATCCACCTGGAGCTCCTACATAGTAAGATGGTTAGAAAATGTCAGACATATTCTATATTAGGTAGATTGTATTTATCTCTCTGTTGAGTAACAGAATCAGAATCAGAATTGGGTTTATTGCCAAGTAAGTTTTTACACATACAAAGGAAGGGTTAGTGTTTAACTTACCTGGAAACGCTCACAATAGGCACTAAAGCCAATCTGCTGCAGCCAGGTCTGCACTCCACAGGTTTTCCAGTTGGGCACACATGACGGGATACGTTTTGGCACTTCTTCTCCCATCATGCTCAGTGCCCGCTTGGCGAGGCCAGAGGCTGTGCCATTACTGGAGTACATGACGATTCTTTTTAGGCTCTGCACTGCTCCGATCTCTTGAAATATCTTGGGAGGAGGACACATTAAAGTCACAGTCACAACAAAGCTACCGGACAGTGTTACCTAACATTTTGAGGAAGGTGGGCAGCGATTGTACCTTGGTATTTCGCTGACGAGACTTGATGCTGGTCTCAACGCAAAGGTAAAAGGCTGCAATGCACTTTCCCTCCAACCTCGTCCCATCAAGTAATGGCAGAAGATGCTGCAGATCAGATGCCGTCCTACCTTGCATGCAGTCTGCACTGTCCAATAAACTGCGGGCAAAGTCATCCGGATCCAAAGACGCAATGAATGGCTCCACCAGCTCCAAGGTTCCAGATTTCACCACCTCCTTCTCAATTTCTCTGTTCGCAGCTAACACAGTCACAGCCAGACATGCATGGAATCGAATGAGTTCATCCTCTTTGGAAAAAGCCAGTGGGAAAAGCCACTCAGCCACCTGTTTCTCGATCATCAATCTCTGGCAGCGGTGGCCGCCGTACATGGCACAGTTTGTTAGAGCCACAGCACAGTGACGTAGCACGGTGGGATCTGTACCTCGGCACCAGAAGAGGAGGGCATCCAGGGCTCCATTAGTGATGAGGTGGATGGATGTCTCCTCGGTGTGTTTGAACATGTGCTCCAGGATCCCCGAGACACTGCGAGCCAGCTGTGCATCTTCCTGCTGTCGAGTCAGGTTGAGAATGACCCCCAGACCCATACGCGCTAAATAATCTCTGTCAACATAAGTGTGTAACATAGGGAAACAAAACTTGACTCATACGATCAATTCTACATTAAACAGATACTCCTGAACGAATGAGGCATACATAGGCATATATGGGCTGTTTGGTAACAACCAAAGTTATCAGTCAACTAGTGCTGAAACAATTAGACAATTAATGAATAACTTTTTTTCACTGCAAATTAAACAGATTTAGCTTTTTACTGCTGGTTGGATGCAACAAGAAACTTCTATATGTCATTCTACATTTGTGATGGGTTTTTCACAGTTTTCAAACATTTTCTAGATGATGAAGATATCAGATAAGAGTTTAACTTCTTGTTGAGAGGTCATTATGTTTTTGTTATCCTGGCAAGATCATATGCCAGAAATACCAACTATTGTATCATGTTGCCTGATATTGTCAATTGCTTATGTTGTTTTCTCTATCCCTGTACAAATTTAAAAAATGAATGCCCCCAAACTAATTAAAACATCTCAGCAGAAACATTACAATCTTTAAAATGTTGTTTATTGCAGAGCTGTTGTATTAGACTGTATCATAATGTAAAAGTATTCACGTTATTTTGTCCACCCCTGCACACACACTAGCCTACCTGTTATCTGAGATCAGGATCTGCTCCAGCAGTTTTGCAGACTCATAGGTGATCTCCACAGCAGGTGTCTCTTGAAGCTGTAGCAGCAGCTCCAGGCCTCCATCCAGCCGGATCCTGGTGCAGATCTCCTCGGCCACCTGACGGCCTACGGTGGGCAAGACCCAGGCCTCCTCCACCAGCTGGAAGATCTCCGCGATGGCCCTGCGGGTGTCACCTGGATGAGAGTTTTCCTTGCCTGACTTCAGCCTCCTGATGGCGCAGCGCAGGGCTGGGAGGGAGGTGTCCAAACCCGCCTGGACGTCGGCGCTGATGCCCGGAGAGACCGGTCTGGGGTCGGGACCGGAGCCGCTCCTCCCTCTCTGCAACCGGCTGACATATTCGGGCACCGTGAGTCTGTCCGAGCTGAACATGATGGAGAAATGTCGGTAGAGCCTCCACAGGAAGAGGGTCAGAGAAAAGAGCATCTACCGGCAGAAACGTGTCGGTATCAGAGTGGATGATGGGATGTGTTTGTTTGTTTACAACGCTCGTATGCAAGTCAGTGATTTACAGTCAGCTGTCCGCCTAAACACTGCTACAGATGCGTCAACACAGGCCTCAGCTGTAAATCAATAGTGACAGCTTTCACCAAATTGCATCACCTCTCTCTCTCTCTCTCTCTCTCTCTCTCTCTGTGGCAGTAAGCCCATAAACAGTCATAAGCAGATCTTGAGCAGGTCGCAGTGTGTCTGCGCATAATCGTGCCTCAACAGAAGCTGCTTTGTCTCTATTTTCCCACCGACTGGCCAACTGGATGATGATTCAAAGCCTTCACAGGATCTGTTGACAGTAGTGTCCTCAAACAGACAACATCCCGGCACACTGCACCGCAAACTGAACGCCCGGGGAGGCAAATCCGGTTTGTTTTCCTGAGAAGTCAATACACTATTGTTGTGTCTTTTTCATTCGTTGTTGAGGTTTTGCAGACAAAAGAAGGCCTCTTCTTCAAGTATAGGTTATCTGACGCACTATAACGGCTCGTGTCTCCTGAACAAAAAAAAATACAGAATATAACATATCATCAGCATGTCCGACCTATCGCATCCTTTCAGTCAGCATCCACAGACTGTCAGCATCTTCAGGGGTCTGCACCGCCCACCGGCTCCGGATACTACCGGGGATGAACAGGAAAAGAAGCATTCCCGCCCCCCACCCCACCCCTTGTTCTTCCTCCTTCTCCCCTCCCTGCACCCTGCAGCCGGTCAGAGCATGCTCACCGTGCCCATAAACACTGCAGGCCCTCTGCTGGAGCAACTGGAGAAAGACCTCTGAGTCACACCATGTTGTGCTGTACACAATTTATGTGATGGTTGTTATGACTAATATTACTATTTAATTAAGTAAATGCCTTAAGGAGTTATATCACTAGACTCTCTCACTGAGTTTGAGTTGGCTGACACAGTTTAATGTATTTAAAGGAACGTAAAGAGAGAACATGACTAAGCAGAGGTGGCAAATATATATAAAATATATCGCACATATATTCTTTACTCAAGTAGAAATACCATTGATAGTATATATAAATAGAGAAATACAGATACTTGTGTGAAAGCGCCAGTTAAAGTAGAAATATTGATTCAACTTCTTTTTTCACGTAAAAGTGGAATACTCAAAATATAAAAGTAAAAAGTACTATATAATAAAAAAATAATAAAAATAGCGAATTGAAATCAGAAATACTTTATTGATCTCCAGGGGGAAATTGGTTGCATTACTCAAGTTGCTAAACAAAGACATAAGTAATAGAAATAATAATAAAATATGTGCATTAAATTACAATATATAACAATAAATTGTAAATAAGATGTTCAAAATATATATTGTTGCAGTAGGTAACAGAAGTATAATGAATAATGACTAAATACTGATAATGCTTGAGAACTGAATAGGTGTGTTATAGAACAGTTACAGTTTATTTAAAGGCCAGTTGATTGACTAATGACTAACAGTGTCTGACACTCTGAGGGAGAAGTTGAAGAGTTTGATGACCACAGGCAGGAATGACTTCCTGTGGCGCTCTGGAGAAAATCAGTACTGTCCTGAAACAAGATGAGCTCAGTGACTTTGATCCAGTCCAGAGACAGAAATCATGGAGGAGTATTTAGAGTTTCCCCACCAAAATGTTTCTTCATTGTGTGGAGAGGACACAGTTTAGATCTTTATGCTGGGAAATAGTATAACTTGGAAAAAAAGTGATTAAACAGTTAACTAAATAAATGAAATATTAAAAGTCAATGTAGTCTACATAAATCTATGTAGAGGTTGTTTTTCTGGTGGAGAGAGGGGAAGTAAAATACATGATTACAGATTTTAAAAAGTACTTAAAAGGATACAAATATAATCTTTGAGATGACAATGAGAGTACTTGAAATTAGTTACTTCCTGTCCCTGATTTTGAGTCAGTATCAAGAGCTTTCAAGACAAGCTATAGGCACTATAAACAAATACTCATATTTGGTCAGAGGTGAATATAAACTGTGTCACTATGGGCTCAAATTCTTCACATTCAGCAGCGGAGAGAAACATCTTTAACAGGTTATTTGAGATATTGCAGCAAGTTTCAGTTTCTTTGCAGCTTTAAATGTCATGGTTAGTGTGGAGAGAAAGTATGAAGTAAACTCTTCTTTATTAGCTCGTAACCTTATGTTAAACTGTTTTATGAGATCTGGCAGCAGGCCAGTACTTTGCTCTTGTGTCTTCATTGTGTCCTCACAGCTGCATTCATGTCTAGTCTCGTCCTGAAAGCAGGTAATAAAATAACACAGGATGTTTCTGATTGAGGAGCATTACTCAAAGAGCAGAGAGAAAGTCACTAAATGACTGACAGATTGCAGTAAAATGCAGGAGCAGCGTGGTCAGAGGTCAACAGGTGGTCACATTGCTTAAACTTTTGTTTCCTATCGATCTCTTTCCCTCTGTGTGTCTCTGTTTATCTGCTTGAGTAGAAAGAGGTTTTCAAATAAGGTTAAAAGCAAACAAGGAAGAGGGTGACTGACACATGTTTCAAATGATTGGAAGCACACGGCCCATCATTACTTCTCTCATTCTGTCCTCTCACACAACAGAGGCAACATGAGGCTGTGGGCCGTCCTGCTGCTGGCTCTGCTCGCTCAGACTTTTGCTGAAGATGGTGAGTATAACTTTAAAAAATACGTTTTAAAGTTCAGAAAAGGATTTGTAATAAGTGGTTGTTATTCATCTTTCTGTATAGTTTTGTCATTTTACAGTCAGATTTGATAGATCTGTGACTTCAGTGTGTGTCAAGTTTACTGATTTAGAGTGTATATTTTTCTGTCAGCAGCTAACATGTCTGATACAAATCAACACTTCATTACATTTTTAATTTATTTTACCACATGAAAAATAGTGAAAAATGCCCTTCAAAAATGGGCATAACACAAAGCAATGATTTCATTTCTTATCATCAGTCCACAATCCAAATTTATTCAGATTTTATTATATAAAACAGTAAAGAACAGCAAAAAATCATATTTACGAAGCTGGAATGTGAATATTTGGCATATTTGCTTGATAAATTACCTTTAAGTAAGTATAAAAAAAAGTTATGTGTCAGTTAACTTATTATTACAGCACTTACTACAATTATACAGTTATAACAGGATATAATAAGCAGCCATTAAATATACAGCGCTAGCTACAATGATAGGAAAAATATCATTAATAATAAAGAACAACAGATCCCATGATGCCATTGGCATGCTGTCAAAGCCTCATGGGAACTGTAATCAAATCAAATCCAATTTAACTTTATTATCCAAAGAAGGAAGTGTATTTGGTCTAAGAATACTCAGAAGAAGTGCAAAAAAAAACAGACCATCCGTCCATTTTCTTTATCTTCTATCTTCAGAGTCTTGTATGGGTCGCTGTGAGAATGGCTTTGACGCCCAGAGGAAGTGCCAGTGTGACTCCATGTGCAAGTATTACAAGAGCTGCTGCTCTGACTTTGAGGCCACCTGCGGCATGATGAGTGAGAAAACCTCTCTGCTCATTTGTTTAAAATTGTCCTGTTGTGAGTTTAATGACGGTCACTGATAGCACTTTTCACCCTCAGCTCGGGGAGACACATTTGTGTTTGCAGAGGATGATGATGAGCTTGAAGGTACCACTCCATCCCCTAGACGCTCTTTTACCCCCATCAGTCATCGTCTGCAGCCCTCGCAGCGGCCCATCTCAGACTTCGGCCGCAGATCACATCCGGAAACCACACTGGAAATGACCAAACCAACTCAACTGAAAATCCCCTTTATGCAGATGACACCCATTTCTCAGACAGTCCCACCTATGCAGGACGTCCCCAGCATGACTGAATTCCCTCCGACTGAGGCAGCCACTGAGGCAGCCACTGATGCGACCACTGTTCCAACCACTGTTCCCACCACTGTTCCCATCACAACAGCCACCACTGAAGCCCCTGACCCAGACGCTGTGGTCTGCAGTGGGAGGTCTTTTGACTCCTTTATGCAACTAAAAAATGGCTCCATATATGCCTTCAGAGGTGAGTGACAGGCACTGCAATGCCCTTATATTCAAATATAGTAATCTGACACTTGATGAAGAGCAACAAAGTTTAGTTTTTGCTGTAGAAGAAATGTGGCACGGTATGTTTATGTTGTTGGGGAACATGCTTATGTGTTGTTGTTTTTTTCTAGGGGATTACTTTTTTGAACTGGACCAGAAGTCAGTGCTTCCTGGTTATCCAAAGCTAATAAAGGACGTGTGGGGCATCAGCGGGCCCATTGATGCTGCCTTCACCCGTGTCAACTGTCAAGGGAAGACTTATATGTTCAAGGTGGGGACCCATGAAATGAGCTTGTATTAATCCGAGCAGATACAGGTTTATCATTTTAATGTTTAAACAAATCAAAACTTTCATCAGGGAAACAAGTACTGGAGGTTTGATGATGGCGTGCTAGATGATGACTACCCTCGAGATATCAGCGTGGGCTTTGACAAGATCCCTGATCACGTGGATGCAGCGTTTGCTCTGCCTGCCCCCGGTCACAACGGAAAAGAAAAGGTCTATTTTTTCAAAGGTACGCCACAATATATTCAGATATTTCTACAGGAACTGGTATACAAGTAACATAAAGTTACTTAATTCTGGCATCTTATTGGTTACTCCAGGCGATCAGTACTACACCTACGAGTTCTTGCACCAGCCGTCCCACGAGGAGTGTATCACCATGTCTGAGAGGTCTCCGTCCACACTGTTCAGACGCTACACTGACGTATACTACAACAACTACGAGCATTTCTTCAGCGAGCTCTTCTCTGAATGTGAGTTGTGGTGTTAATGATGATTTGTGCTTGTTTGGAGGTTGGAGGCAGGTGTACAGCTCATTGGTTTATCTGACCCCTCTTTAGTGCCTCAACATCATGACAAACACCACTTCATTGCGAAGGACTGGAAGGGCCTCAAGTCTCCGGTGGATGCTGTCTTGACAGGCAGAATGTACGTCCCTCCGTTGAGGCCCACGAGGCGCCGCAACGACTACCAGCCTTACCAGCAGTGGGGTCAACAGCAAGGACAGCAGTGGAACCAGCAGTACGGACAGCAGTGGGGCCGTCGCAGGCAAAGCCGTTCACCCTTCTGGGGGTCCATGGCTGAGAAGGGGATGAACATGGGCCAGGACTTTGCAGAAAGGGGGATGGAAATGGGTCTGAGGTTGGCAGAGAGGAGGATGGAACTGGAGGAGAGGCTCGGACGAGACTGGGACAGACGCTGGGATCAGGACTGGGACCAGGACAGGCGGAGAGACAGTTACCGCCAGAACAACAGAGGCAACTACGACTCCAGAGGTGACCGGTCGTACTTGGAGCCCATCCCGAGGAATATGCCAATACAGACCGTCTACTTCTTTAAAGGAGGTAAAGCAGCAGGGGCAGATTAATTAGCAGTGCAGTTTGCATTAATAATAGAAAAACAGACCAAAAAAAAGACACAGACAGTATTTTCTCCTCTAGTTACAACACATCCAAAAGCTCTTGCTCTTCCATCCTTTTTTTGGAGAAGATGTACTTTACTCTACCATAATCTGAGGATCATTCGGGCAGCAGTGAAAACTCCTACCATTATCACTGCAGAGTCATATTTCTATATATTAGTATTTTCTGTCCCCCAGTTGGTCTATTCTTGGTAAAACAGGTCATTCATTCAACTTTTAGACCTCAGGATGGTGCCTGTGCCCTATGTATGCAAAAACTGAGACATTTACTACAATTAGAGCTGCTACTAAGAATTATATTCATTATTGATTCATTGCTTAGTCTTTAAAATGTCAGAAAATAGTGGGAAAATGCTCATCTGAGTTTTATCAGAGCCCAAAGTGACATCTTCAAATTCCTCGTATAACCTGACCGACTGTCCAAAACCTAAAGCTACTTAAACTACAATGACATTAAATTGTGAAACGCAGCAGAACCTCACATCTGATAACACGTAACATGTGAATGTTTGCATTTTTGTTTGATAAATCACTGGAACATTTAAGCAACTGCCAAAACAGCTGTCAGTGAATCAATTAATTATTTGTTTCAGCTCTAGTTACAATCTGAATTCACAGACGCAGTACAAACACACATATAAAAACAACCTGTACAACGCTGTCTCAGTGGGTTAGTTCTCTGTACCTGCTCGCTCCTCCCCTGCTTCCGAAATAAAAATACCTCTCACTTTTCCCAGGAACATGTTTCAGCTCTTTTAGACTTAGATTTCTGAAAGAAACCCTCTGTGAGATGAGTTACAGATGAGAGTGGACAGGAGCTCAGTAATTTAATCAAACTCAGCTCTGTCTAGCCACAGACGGTTTATTATAACTAGTTTCACATGCTGTGTATTAGTCCACATGACAAAGAAACAAACACAGGAGCTCTTTACTCTCACTCCTTGTGTATTCCTGCACGATTCTCAGTAGATATCAGTTTTAATAAGTGATTAATAAATAAGTGTTTGATGTATGTTGACAGTGGTGACAGCTCCAGACTGCTGTTATGTTATGTTTACTGGCTGGGAGTTGGCTTTAAGGTCAGCAACCATGAGCTGCTCCCACAGATAAAAATGCCTGATGTCTAGACTGGGGGAGGGGTTTCATAGACATAGACTTCATAGGACCTTCCACTCCTCTTAAGTTATCCATAGAAGGAGAATGAATACCTTGTTTTACGTGTTTTCCAGATAAATACTACAGAGTGGACCTCAGGAGCAAGAGAGTCGACCCCGCCGTGCCTCCATATCCCAGATCCATCGCCAAGTACTGGCTCGGCTGTTCAGACACCACCGGGGCGGAGAAGTAGTTTCACATGTTTTTAGGTATCTTAATATGATCATTTTGATTAGATTTGTATATAACCAATCATTAATTTGACCTGAAGTAGTGTTTTCTGTAAGAAAGTGTGTCAAACCTTTCCAGTGTAAACTAACTGTTCTTCAGCAAATATTGGAGATCAATAGTCCACACACCGCACATAAAGGCTAAAGTTCAGCTGGTTGATTGTAAGATTCTCGTCTCTTGTCAACAACAGCCAACCCGCTTTATTAAACTGACTGTAGTGAAAATGGCCTCAAGTTATTAAACCAGAAGAGATTCCAGAGACTCACAGCTTCTCGTTTAGTTTTCAGTGTCATAATAATGAGGAGTTTGTTACATCAGTGGTGGAACATAATCAAGTACTTTTACTCAACTACTGTACTTTATAGAAGTTTTGAGGTACTTGTACTTGAGTATTTAAATATAATGTTACTTCATACTTCTACTAGACGGAAATATTGTACTTTTAACATTTATCTAAAACCTATAGTTACTTTGAGATTTTAAATACAACACTTATAATCAACTTATAAAATATGATGATCGTTAGAGGTCAAACTAACCAAAGTTATTACATCAGTAATAATATATTCTGTTAATATGATACATATGTCATTCTCAGAGGCCTCTCTTGTGTGTGTACTTTTACTTTACTGTTAATACTTTTGTAGCTTTACTTAAGGGTCATTTTTAACGCAGGACTTTTACTTGTTTACAGACTATTTTTGCAGAGTGGTATTTGCTACTTTTACTTAAATATTTCATTTTGTATTGATTCTGGCGGCCCCCTGTGGACAAAAGTGGTAGTGTTACTACTGCCTTGTTTCATTGATTTCAAGAGGAATCCAATTGGCCAGTGGCAGTAATTAAGAATAACTATATAGAAAGAACAAATCTTCTTGCTGATGGTCTTGTTTGCTTTTGTAGGTCATATTAAGGTATCAGTATTGCATTTAGACGGTTTCATAAGCAGTTAACAACTCCTTGTAGTAGTTAAAGATGTGAGCACTTCTTCCACCACTGCATTCAGAGACCCACACAGACAGTAATGTTTTCTAAATCATGTATCCACACATTTCAAAAAGTTTATTTTCATTATTAATTGTGAACATATATACAGTGAATATGAAAATATTAAATATGTACATAACAACATATAAAACTCTGGACATACTGGAGGTTTCATGCACAAAAGGGTCATTAGATCCTGATGTATGATCATACAGATGTTCCCTTTAGAAATGACAATAAAAATCCCTAAATTGCAATATTGTGGGTTTTACCTAACAGCAGCAATGTGTGAATGTCACAGCAGAGGTCAGAGGGCAGTGACAGGAGGGTTCATGATCGAGGGCACTCTGACTTTAGGTCGTGGATGTGAAAACATCAGTTTTCTATTGACTGGTATAAAAGGCAAATATAATACAGTGACAAAGCAACCCCGTTGAATGTTAGTGGTTTCTGGCAGATGTTTATCGGCTGTACTGTGTACTGAGTCAGAGTGAGTCACATTTATTGCATATTCACTGTTACAGTCTGTTCTTACTTCTGTTCTTGTATTTTTATCTGTGACAAATAAAAACATCAGTACAGCAGCAGATCAAATCTTATTCTCATGCTTAAATTATATCTGTTTTTGCTTGAAATGAGGACACATTTAACGATGACTTACTCTTCCACTGTTTCCTCTGGTCTTCCTTAAACAACCCAGATGTCCTTTCTCCAGTCTGTATGTCTATTCATCCCTTCTGAGTCCAGGCCCAGATATTGCAGTATGTAATACAGTTACAACATTCATCACTGGAGCAAACCTTCCCAATGCTCATGTTCATATTAAACTTGAGATACTGAAGGCAACCAGTGGTATTGTTTGGAGAAACCACACCTCATATTATTTCATATTCTTTCTAAACTATATGTTTTTATCTATATTCTACAGAATTTAAGCTAAAAGTTACGTTTTTTTTTAATAATAACAAATGCATGTAAATGACTATGTAACAAATAACATAATTCAAGAATCTCAGACCTGTAACAGACTCAGATTTACAGTAGTAATGAGGTTTTCCCCTTTGTGCCTCTATCATTTTAACTGCATAAATGTGCAGACCTGCTGACGTGCAGTTTTCTCTGAGGTTATGAGTGTTTAATCATGACGTTTTCATAGCAGGGTTCTGCACCTTCATTGGCGATTACCTCAGTGAGACTCGCGGCGTCTCCTGCTGGTCCCACAGTCTGGTAGTTGCTCTCAATTCTTACTGTACTAGGGTCAAAACCCTGCCGTGAGTCTCCCTCAGCCCTCAGATCTGACCCCGAGTCGGCTGAAGCCAACTCTGGTACGCTCTTCAAAATGGATGACAGTGGCCTTTTTGGAGTGGTGGCCTCAGACGAGGGAGTGTCACCAACAGCAGCTGCGTCAGGGGAGTTGAGAGAAGCATGCTTTCTCCTGATTGGCTTACATATGCCTGCCTCCCTTCCAGTCGGCCCTCCCTGCTCCCACACACTTGCCCGAGTTCCAAGCTTCTTTCTGGGTGGTTTGGTAATCCCTTCAGCTGCCTTAGGCTTCGGCCTGCCAGATTCTTGCTCCCTTTGTTTCTGGAGGCTGCCGAGTCGTCGTAGCATGGCCTGAACGGGGCCTTCAGAGGTTGACACGGGCTTACCCGCCTTACCCACCGTCACGTACACTGTGGTGACCTTATCTGGGAGCCCTGCCTGAGCATCAGAGGCAGATGTGGGCAGCTGGGTCCCTTTATTAGCAGCTGTGTTGGACATTGTCCGTCTTCGTCCTGATGCCCCGGGGACCTGAAGTGTGGCCCGGGTTGGAGTTCTGTCTTTTTCCTGGTCCCCTACATCACCATTTGATTCCTGATTGTCTGTTGCCTGCACATCCACTTCATCCTCCTTTTCCTCACCCTCACCCCCATCTTCCTCCCCAGTTCTAGCTCCACTTCCCTGACTTTGGAGTGCAGACAGCATCAGAACCCCCCAGGGTGACTTGGGTTTGTTGCGTGGGTGTCCTGGGAGAGCGCTGGGGTCCTGAGCTGAGCCACGCCTTTCCTTGGGACTGAAGCGGGTGCCCTCAGCAAAAGAGACAGACGGCCTCTTGGACTTGGCGATGCTGGAGGTGCGGGGGATGTTAAAGGGCGAGGTGATGTCCTCGCTGCTGAAGCCAGATGGGTCTAAGAACATGTTACACTTCGAACTCATCTCCTGGAACTCGCCACCCGCCATCGCCGGGATGTCTGAGAGACGGAGACAGGAAAGTCCAGCAACGTGAGAAGACATGGAGAGGAAGTCTACCAAAAGAGGGCAATGTAAAGTTTGGTGTATCCCTGATCCTACCTTCTCTTGGAGGGACACAGTACAGCGCCTCTCCCTCCTCCTCGTCAGTGTCGAAGGACGACCCCTCAGTCACCCAGCCAGAGGAAGGAGGCTCAATAAAGCTGTGGTTGAAAGTCAGCTCTGGGTCATGGTGAGATACTGTGTGTGTGTGTATATGAAAAATAGATTAATTCTAGTGTAATTCATTTAATTCTAGTAGTTTGTCATGATGATCAACTTTTTTTTACTTCTAATGTTACATAGTTAAGGTGAGCTGCTAATAAATAGTTCATACAGTCCTTCCACTGAAAGTGAAGGTTAAAAAGAACTCAAATATCTCTCACTAAGTGAACATGAAGCACACTCTTCATTACTGAGCTGCAGGACTGACCGGTGACACGAGGCAGGCCAGAGGACCAATCAGAGATACAGGGAAGAGCAGAACCGATGTTAGCCAGGACGCTGTAGACGTGATACTTCATCCGAACTGACAAGCCTCCATCAGCCACAGTTGCCCTGGAAGGAAGAAGGTTTTTATAGTCTAGAATTTCACACTGTGCTAGAGTTGAATTTGTGGTGATTGTACAGTTGAATCTCACTAAAATTAAAATCCTTGGTACTGAATGTCTTCCCACCACCCAAAATGTAATGATAATACCACAATTACCAATTCTAAGGAAGAATTATAAAGTGAATACTTCCAGATTCTGGGTTGTGTTATGTAAATATGGTTCTGTAGAGGGAAAGGACAAAAGAGGGCCTGGAAAGTTCACAGCCTGTCATGGCTGGAAATCCAAATAAAAGCCCTTTAATTTCACAAATGACAAATAATATAAAAGATAAAGTAAAAGCCTAAACTGCCTCCAGTCCAGTTCAAGGTAGTCCAGTAGTGTTTGGGTTTGTACAGTTTGTTAAGTGGATATAATGCTGAAAGAGGGAAGTGAGGTACAGACCTGTCTTTTCCATCAACGGGGCCTCCTCCACAACACAAACAGCAGCAGAGCACAGCGAGGAGCAACAGGAGCAAAGGAACCAGCACACCGGCTAGTACAGAACCTCTGATACCTGACACACACACACACACACGCGCGCGCACACGCACACACACACACACACACACACACACACACACACACACACACACAGACATTAAGAAACATGTGATTCAGGCTCATACAATAATCCATGCAGCAGCACACACAGATGCATTTTGATGGATGGACGTACTGTTGGGGCAGACACCAGTGACTGGGTTACACTGGACCCCCTCGCCACAGTCACAGACAGAGGAGCAATTGAGGCCGAACTGCAGGGCGGGGCAGCTACTGTTACAGCTGGAACAAAACATACAATCACAGAATTACATCACAACAGCAAACATAAAATTCTGTGTGTGAACAATGAATCGAGGAGGCCAGAGCATGTCAGAATGGCTGCCTCTGCAAAGTCCATTCATTCCTGATTGGGGACACCTTGAAGGGCCTTATCCCGCTTATACCATGGTCACTTAACAAAGTAAATAAGACGAATCCTTGAATACGACATGGCAACAGGAAATGTTTCTAGTTCCCTCCGCTCATAGAGACCTGTGGCTCAGCTACAAGACAGAGATGTTATGCTAGCAAGATTCAAAGTCAGAAACACTGCATATGGTCAACAAGACCAACTAAATATCCAGCCGTGTCATCATATGAAAACAGCTTATAATTGCAGTGCTCTTTAAATGCAGACTGTTAAATCGCAGTTGCCAGTGGTTCCTTAGCGTGTCACTCAGCAGCCACGACTGAAATAATGTTTGTTTTTGGGTTGGCCAAAAGCATTTCTGTCTGTTTAAATACCTGCACAGAAATTATTCACATATGCTGTAATAAAAAATGATGGACTTCTATCAATCTGCTCACCCAGCAGCCATTTTCAGGATATCGTAACACACAACAGGTATAACTTAAAAAACAAAACATAGAATGAAAACAGCTTCATTTTAGTTCTCTCTTGCTTGTGTGGGTGAGAATAGGAATAATAACGCTATTGTGTGTTGGTTAGGCTGTTTAATGATGCCAGTCAGCTCACCTCTCTCCCTGAAAGCCTGGCTGACAGACACATCTTCCTGTCACATGATGGCAGTTACCGTGGAAACAAGGGCTACACAGGAAGCTGCAGGCGTCTCCAAACGTCCTGTTAGAGCAGGCCTCCTCACACCTGGCAAGCCGGAGCGATGACACAAGGACACAAATAATGAGGGGGAACCAGCATTCATTATCTAATCCTATACATCAGTCTCACCACATGTACAACCTTTTAAACTCTTTTCCTTTTTAAGTGGATATTAAAGACAAGATCAAGGAGCATTTTCACAGACTTAACTTTCAACCATTACCAAAGACCAAAGCATCAAACAAGTGGTTTTACATGTACAAGCACATTAACTTTAGATGAGTTGAGATACCTTGTGCCATGCTTTGTAAAATGTTTGGTTGTAATGTAAAGTATATGTGATCTGTTGATCTAAAACACAAAAAACCCACAAATGATCCCATAACCTTCACTGTAACTTAAGTACACGGTCACACATATATGCCTCAAACACTCATGCACACCTGGGTCCGGTCCATCCAGGGTCACACCTCCAACATTTCCCAGTTTTTGGGTCACAGGGTTCACTATTCCTGCAGCGTGGACACTTCTCCTGGCAGCCGTCACCATAATAACCAGACGGGCAGGGGCTGTCGCATTGTGTACCGTTCCAGCCGGGCTCGCAGGCAGCACAGGCGCCGTCGGTGGCAGAGCAGAGCTGGTGGTCTTTACAGAAACCACAACTAAGGACAGAATATAGAGAGAGAGTCAGAAAGACAGGAACATGCAGGTATTTAAACAAACAGGTGCATCCTACCTTACACCTACCTCATTTTACAACCACTGCCATACTTCCCAGCTTCACAGGGCTGGTTGCAGAAGAGACCCTGGTACCCCGGGTGGCACAGGCACTGCCCGTTGGCCTGGTCACAGCGGCTGTGTGTGAGGTCACAGTTACATCGCCGGTCACAGCTGGGTCCCCACCAGTCAGACTCGCAGTTACATACACCGGTACGCTGATTACATGGCGACAGGTAGCAGTTGCAAGTGCCGAGGCATTTCAGCCCCCAGTGGCCCCCTTGGCACTGACACCGGCCTGTCAGCTGGTCGCAGTGGGGGCCCACAGATCCCCCGCTGACGCACTGGCACGGCTTGGAGCAAGTCGACGTCCACCAGCCCTCGTCGCACGTGCAGTTTCCATGGATGGGGTGGCAGTGGCCGTGCCGGGTGCACTTGCAGGTGTACTGGCACTGCGGACCCCAGCGGTTGTTGTTGCAGGTGCACTCACCACTGACGGGGTGACAGCGGCCATGTGGGTGGCACGGACATATCTTGCGACAGTCTGGAGCCCAAAACTCAGGAGGACAGCCTGGTTACAACCAAACAAACACAGGGAATATTACTTAATCTGTATGTGTGCGGTCAGTTACTGTTTGTACTTTGTCTTTGAGTTGCGAAGGGAGCAGATTGTGTGTCCACCCTGAACTGGAGCACCTGGGCCCAGAGCTCCAGCACATATAAAAGCCCTCTCGTCCCTGCATCCTTTTTTCTTTGTTCATTCAGCATTTCCATTTTATGATGTCTGCTGCTCCACAACATTACACAGAGAGATTTTGTACTGTACACTCCACTACCCAGAGCCTCACTGTCCATAATCACAAATCAAACACACTCTATTTAAGCTGTCAAATTCCCCAGCTCTCCCTCTGCTCTGCCCTGCATCAGTATTGCTGCCTGTCATTCTGTAAAGCCCCACCACCACCCCAGCATCCACCTGTAGGCTCCAGCTAGGGGGTTTAAGATATGTGCTCATCACTCCCCAATATCTCTATGTAAACATACCTGCGGTGGAGTGATGAGGTTGGAATCAAATCAAACTAGATGACCTAACGCATCTTTGTGGTGCGTATCCTTAATACTGTGGTACACTGTACCATATGTACTATGGAAAAATAAGGGGACTTTGGGAAAGTGTGAAATAAAAAAAGGACAAATGAAAGCAAAGAAACAAAACAAAAAAGAAAGTTGAGTTTGTTTAAACATGTTCACACTTTTCTCACACTCACATAGTGCTTTTGTGTTATACACACTGGGGCTGGATTCACTTGTACTGCTGCAATAAACATTTCAAATGTGAGTCAGACTCAACTATAGTTACTGGTTACTTTACCCCAGGTGCCACCCCATTATCCTGACCTCTTCCACTCTGCAGTGTCTTTCAGAGGCTATATCGGGGTTGGTTTTAAAGCTAGAGTGAAGATATTGGTATCAAATCAAACTAGATGACCTAACGCATCCTAATGCTGGTTGGTACCAACCAATGGATGCATTAGCAACATCCTTTATTCCTAAATTGGATCCTCATTAGTTTCCACAAAGTGGTCGCTAATCTTCCTGGGGTCCACACAAAAACAATAACAATAAAAACAATCAACAATTTGAAATAACACAGTATCAATAAAACAGGTGAACAGAGGGCTCCCGGTTAGCTCAGTCGGTAGAGCTGGCGACCCATATACGGAGTTGCTGCCCTTTGCTGCGTGTCATCCCCTCTCTCTCTACCCCCATTTCATGTTAATTTTCAGCTGTCCCTATCTAATAAAGGCATGAAAAGGCCAAAAAAAACAACTTTAAAACAGGTGAACAGAAAGCAAACTGAATAGTGAATAGTGAAATGATTCTACAGATGAAAACAATTAATTAAGTAGCCTACAATGTAAACAAAAACAAAACAAAGCAATAGCAAAATTACATCTATGTAAGATTCTTCAGCTTTAACCAACCAAGTTATGCTAAATTTTGGCGATGGAAAAACTGGCATGGCCATTTTCAAAGGGATCCCTTGACCTCTGACCTCGAGATATCTGAATGAATGAGCCACATAGTACAGAAAGTGACATGAAATTTATAAGACACATTTATAAGTTTATGATTTCTTTTGCCAAAGTGCAATATTAGTATTATATTAATTAACCTAAACGGTTCTTTTTACACAATAAAACTGAAATATTTAACACATCAATCAACTGATGCTAAACAGCTCCTGATGTTTATTGTAACTCACGTGTTTTACAGTGAGCTCCGTAGTAGCCAGCTGGGCAGCGACACACTCCAGGAAACATACAGATCTCATCCTTCAGGCAGGCCTGCTCACCCTCACACACAGCTGCACACAGAGACATAAACAGCACACCAGTGAACGAGAAAGCAGGAAACCAAATCAAATATGGAGGCGGTATAGAAGCGTCATTCCTGTAGATTGCTGTCCATTAAACTCACGTATAGTGCACTCTTTTCCCTCTTGACGCCATCCAGTGCAACAGACCGGGGTGGAAGGGTCCCTGAACATACACAGAGTAATCTAATCAGCATGACACATCTGAAACGTATTAAATTAAACCATCTGTGATATCTAACCAGGAAAATTTAACTATATGCCCGTATTCAGACCAAAGCCCTGTCCAGCAGTCCTACACTCTTTGAGAAGGTGGAGATCATTCAAATTTGTTACAGGAAGTACTATCTTGATTCTTTTCCCCCACACATCAGAATATTTTGGACACAAGCTTCTATTACCGCCAGTCTCCTGCTACTATCACGTGTCAATAAAACAGTCAAAGGACCACAGGTGTGAGTGAAGGTAGAGTTGAAGTGTACCTGATATTGTGGCAGACGTTCTTCCCAGCAGAATTCAGAGTGTGAGAGGAGGCCAACGAGCAGCAGAGCAGAGCACTCAGAGCTCGGAGGAGAAGCTTCATCTCCACACAAAATCCAAAAAACCAAAACCAGGGACCAAACTATCTCTGACTTCTTTTGTGTCCTCTCAACTTGTTCTCCTTCCAGCCAGAGGGAGCACAATGAGAGGCAGTATCTCTTCTCTGTCTACTCTCCACCCTTCCCTCCTTCCCCGTCGCTCCCTCTCTTTCTCCTCTGTGAGTCGTCTTGTGGCTCCAGCGCAGCCAGAGAGGTCGAAGCCCCTGGGTTTCCTCTTCCCATTTCCTGGGGAAGTCAGAGCCACTTCCTTCTATTCAGCCAGACACAGAGCTTTTTAAAGATGGTTGAACACTAATACACAAAACCCGCCGCACACACTGCTCAGGCACAAACACACACCCCTGATGTTCACCTTTTTCCCAGAATCTTATTGTTGATAGTCTTCCAGGACGTGATGAAGAACGCCTTCTTCCTACTTATAAGTCTTGAAAGTGATTACAAGATGATGACGTGGTCACTATGAGCTCTTTCAATCTACTATTGTGTGGTTTTTTTCATGAATCATGGGAAAAATGCATTAGATTTTTGTGTTTAATGGATTTTATTGAATGTCACAGAAAATCCACATTTTATTTTCATTGTTTTTTTTTATCACATTTCATCAATAGAATTCACTCACATGGCAACTGACATCTTAAATCTGTTTTCGGCAGCAAAAACTTTCCATCAAAAACACACTTATAAAAATAAATTGTGAGCACAGTATTTCAGGAGAACGTGTTCTGATTGGAAGGTTATACGTTTTGTCTCAGCAAATACACAAGTCCAACTCCACTGGCCTGTCATTGTCTGCGCAGTGCTGTGTTCAGACATTTAGAGGGAACAGAGGGGTCAGACAGACTTTATGGTAACTCGTCAGCTAATGGTGTTTCGGCACAAAAAAAATAACACGCCGTTCTCATTTCCACAAGGAAGCTCGTATCTTCCTTTAAAGTAAAGTAAATTAACCAATCTGAACAGAACACATGTGCTTACACAAACATATACTCATGCACGTTTATGGCACCACCATCAAATAAACACCAGCCAAAGGCTCTGTGCAATGACTGCAAATTAAGAAAATAACTTTTTTTTACCAGTACAAGCGGTAAGTTAAGGCTTAAGGGGTTAAAATGCACTCACTACTGGAAGAGACTAGTAATATGATTACAACTTTTTTTTTTGTTTTGTCCTTCACCATAAAAGTGCTTCAGATGATGAAATACACATGAGAAAACACATGGCTTAAAAACTCCCCTGCTGAGGTAAAAGTTTCATGTTAAATTTGGGGTAAAATCTTTGATTGTCAGTTATAAAATGAACGCCCCCTAGTGGAACTGAGGTGAACTAAATATACTGTTGTACATATTATTAGAGGGCAGAGTTTCAGAAAATATATCTTTGTAATGTCTTTGGTTTTTGTTAAAAAAGGTTTGAGATTATATTAATAGTTATATATGTGTAATAACCAATCATACTAACTTTCCTTACGATGAAGAATAACATGATTGTTGTATTAATACTTGAATCATACAAAAGGAAGTATCTTTTTTGTGGTGCGTAACCCGCTTAATACTGTGGTACACTGTACCATATGTACTGTAGTACTAGTATACTATGTACTATGGAAAAATAAGGGGACTTTGGGAAATTGTAAAATTAAAAAAAGGGGAAATGAAACAAATGAAATAAAACAAAAAAGAAAGTTGAGTTTGTTTAAACATGTTCACACTTTCCTCACACTCACATAGTGCTTTTGTGTTATACACACTGGGGCTGCATTCAAATGTCCTCGTAATCTTTTTCCCCAGCCACCACCAGATTGAGGAAGAAGTCGGTATCGGTTTCAGATCAAATGGAGACAATCTCTGTGGACTGTACCGGGCTCAGGAGGACACTCGCTGATCTGTCTCATCAGTGGCCTCAGAGTCTCCGATGATCTCCCAACTGGAGGCAGAGCTGCTCATGTGGGTAGGACTCCGACCGCTGCCCGACCGCGTCAGAAAGCCAAAGCTGCAGACGACAGAGTAGAAAAAAGACAGGCCTGTGGTCAGATCTGTTGTCAGGGATTACAGCTAAATATAGGACAGGATTGACGAAGATCTCAGGACAGCGACAGTGTTAGCAGAGAGAGAGAGAGAGAGAGAGAGAGAGAGAGAGAGAGAAAGAGAGATGAAACCAGTCTGATGATGTCTGCTGTGTTACTGATTTTGTTTTTATAGCAGTGGTGGTTTTGGGGCATTTTTATTGCTCTTGTTTTGCATTTATAGTACAAAATCTTACAGTTGTTAGATTTGAATTGATCATTCGTCTTCATAAATACTCTCTACTTGTTTCTCTTTGGAGATTCTGGGCTAAAGGTGAACAATGCAACATGTAAAAAGGGTATGATAGACTGGCTGTCTAATAACAAAATACATGTTAACCCAGCTATATTTTCAGTTGTCAAACACATTCTTTACTTAATCAAATTCTCAGTCAAGAGGCTCTCCCTCAACCAGACTTAAAAGTACTTTCCCACAGTGGCTGGTTAAGTAAGAGTCCCTTCCCTACTTCCCTTAGTCAGCTCCTGGTACTTTCCTAGTGCCTGTTCTTCATTAATGGACTCATTAATTAATGGATGCACATTTCTTGGAAGACAGACTTAATTTAAGGGCAACATGAACATGAGTAACAAACCCACTTAAAATCTATTTTGTTTATTTGCTAAATTACTATCTGGAAAATTAATTTTAATTAATTGTGTTTTAGTGTAAATCTATTACTAAAATAAAACACTGTAAGAACTTACATTAAGTAAGGCATCATAGTTCAACTGGTACATCATCAATGGTTCATATCCATCTGATAACTTTTGTCACATGTCATATTTCTCTTTCTCTCTCACATGCTTCCAGCTAATGGCTTTAACATAATCCTGAGCTTGCCTGTCTAGAGAAATCCTCTGTAATATCAGTCTGATCTCTATCTCAGAAAAAACATCTGAATCCACATTAACAGAAAGGTCCACCAGCAGCATTCCAGACATGAGAAAACACAGACCTGTCTGACCTGCTGCAGATCTCATTCTTCTCGTTCTATACAGTTACAAACACTGTAGTAAAGGGAAAGACATAGCTGCTTATGCAGACCTCGGGTCACTGCAGCCATCCTCCCTTTGTTTAATCAATGCTGTAAAGCCATACAAGCAAGGTAATTACCCTTAATTTTCTCAAAGCAAAAACATAATTACGGACAGATGCTGAAACAAAAATAACGAAACCACCACTACCAAAAACCTCAGGTTGGAAATCTAAACAGATGAGGACATTATGTCTGACTTTTTGCAGTCCAGCCGGTGGTTTCATGTCTGAGTGGCGCAGTGTGGAGGTGTAGGCAGAAGTTGTACTCACAGGTTTTGAATGCGTGACTCAGTGGGCTTGTCAGCGCCGTCAACTTCTGTTCTGGAACTTCTCTCCTCCTCATCACTAGCAAGAGAACATATTTAGGAACATATTTCCTCACCGGCCCATCTGGATATAATAAATGTGTGTTGTGTGTGTGTGTGTGTGTGTGTGTGTAAGAGAGACCTGCTGCTGCATTCATTCACAGGAATCCCGAGCATCTTTGCTTTAATGAGCTTTCTCTTTTTTTTGATTGCAGAGCGGACGGCTTCTAACAGGAAACCTGGGCACCTCTCCTCATTAAGGATCTCCCTGCAGGAACACACAATCATTTACATTTACAAATCAATCAAACCGTTTTTTTAACTAGTAAAAACTCAGTGTAATAATGGTAGGAAACACATACCTAACAGTCGATGTGTCTGTATTTAAACTTACCTCAACTAATAAAATGTGCAATAAAAACATGATGAAATAAGACATGTCTACACACACAAACACACACACACACACACACACACACACACACACACACTAGATGCACCTCTGATAGTAGCTGAGCTCCTCCTGTACCAGGAACAGGTTGGTTTTGAGTTCATTCCTCTCGAAAATGATGTCACGCACCTCCTTCTTGGTGAAGCACGGCTGATCGGGATCCTTCTGGTCAACCGCCGACTTTTTTTTTGACTCACGAGCAGTTTGACTCGGACTGGTCTGGAGGGAGGACAGATAGTAATCAAGTCACACTGACTACTGAACTACTTCAAACTACAGTCAACAACAACCTGTCAAGTCTTGAGCTTGTTGGAGGAGGAAAGGCACGCTGGTAGGTTGTGTTGGTTGGAGTGGGATTGAAACTGACTGTTAAAATTACTTTTTAAAACTTTAGCTCTAGTACAGAATATCTTAGAAGGATTGGAGCAGAAGAATTAGTTAATTATCCCAGAAACTGACAGATATATTTTGACCTGCAGCTCAGTAAGTGTTGATTTTTAATACCATAAACAAATGTTAAAGTAGACTATCATGTACTTTTTGGGGAAAAAATAAAGGAAACATAAATGAAATATGATAATAATATAATCCATCCTGTGTATGAGGCATGCATACAGGGTTGTTGCTGTTGGTTCTGTCCAGCTGTGCTTGGAGGTTTTCTATCTCTTTGCTTTTCTCCTTCAGGTCAGCCTCCATGTCAGCTTTCCTCTCCACGCTGCTCTTCAGCTGGGCCTGCAGCACATTCTGCTTGTGTCGCAGCTCCGCATTCATCTTCATGAAGCGGTCCAACTGCTCCTGGAGCTGCACACACACACAAACAGATACAGATACAGATACAATGTGAACTACAATTTTTAATCATGAGCAAACGGGAGCAAATAGACTTAACAGGCTTAAAGTCAAACAGACGGTTTCTATATTTCCCACCAGGTATAAATATAGTTAAACCCAAAACCAACAAGGCAGGGCTGAACCAAACAGACAGTCCATGTGTATCTGAGAGTGGGGTGAAAATGTTTCCATGCATGGGATTTGGACAAAAGGTCTGGGGGAAGGAGAGGGCAAGAAATGAAACCACACAATGTCAACACAAGTGTAGCATTCATTTTAAGAATGACAAAAAATTCTAGGCATCCAAACAGAGACACTAGTTTAATTGACCATGAGTTGTTTTTTTCAATCTTCCACTCAAGTCAAGTGACTGTGAGCAAAAAGCAAACCATTAACAAATACACACCCAGTTATGGCTGCTACTTAAATCACGTGGTATACATGCCTTGACACACATACAGGCATGTGCAGACATTCAAACAAACACACACACACACACACACACACACACACACACACACACACACACACACACAAAGTAGCTGTGTGGGGGTAAAAACTCTGCCCAGACTTGTTTTAAGTGCTGCTTAATCCTCAACCAGTAACTATGTGGATAATCTCTGCACTCTTCCCTCTTTCCCTGATGGAAAAACTTCCTGTCCTCCAGTGTGTTTACTTGTGCGTTACACATGATGTAACTTCTCTTTTGATGCTGCATGTGATACATAATTGTGTAATTATGTGCGTATGCTACAATGCTCTATATGTGCAAATATTAAAGACACATAAACTTAGCATGACACTAACACTATTGTTTATGAGGAAAGTTAACATGCCTTTGAAGAAACCAACCTTTGTAGCCAGAGCCATAAATAATATAACAGTGCATACCAGCAGAGATGACAGATTTCCCTCAAGTGCAGAAGCCCGATTAAATTTCTTTCTGAGTTGAGAGCTGCTGTGCATGAATGTATGACTTTAAATGAGAATGTGTGTGTGAGCACAGGCAGAAGAATCGTCACACATTTGTGTCTCCTTACCGCCTCCACCTCTTTGGAGATGGTGGTGATCTCCTGGACTTTGGCCCTTAGGTCATCTCTCTGCCTGTCCACCACCTCCTTCAGCTTCAGCATCACCTCCCGCTCCTGCCGCTGGACACGGTCTGCACACACACAGAACACAGTCTTAATGTTTTACATAGACTTAAAGGTTCAGTTTACCCCAAATCACAAAACAATATACAGTATATCTTGTTGCTCCTTATGTTTTCTGTTCTTGCAGATGGTTTCAGTTTTGTGGTTTTGAGATCTGCGTCTCTAAAATTATGCCACCACCATCCCAGCGTACAGAGGTAAAAGAGATTAATTTGTTAACTTTGGACAATTTAACAACAGCTTCTTTCCAGAGACAAACTGAAACTATTTTTTTCACTAAAAAGTTAAACTGTTCACAGCACAAGTCTGTGGATGATCTAGAGAAAGTGAGACATTGTGTTCAGAAAGACATTTTACTGTTGAGTTTCTCACATGTAGCACAAACAACATTCCATCTTTCTCTATTGTATTGAAGTGGAGAGAGAAATCTCTGACGTGGATATCTCTGGGCAAATAAAACCAGAGCTATTGTACAGCCAGATAGCATTCATGTTTTTTTGTTCTTTTTTATGATTTTGATAAACTGACCTTTTAGATATGCTGGCACTGCAGCAAAAAATAAAGCGTGTCTCTTAAACCATGAGCTGCTCTCCCCTAAAAATGTCATTCTTGTACATAAATCTCATTAATTGACAGCACATTTGAACATAACTTGAATTAAGTATGGGAGTCACATTCATCACATAAATTTAATGATCACATTTATCACCTGCCACAAGGCCTTCTGTCAAATAAATCACTAAAGTGTTAAGACGGCATGTTTTTCCTGTCCGTACAAGAAAACAAGAGTCAGCAAAGCGATTCCACCCTCTCGCTCTCAGTCTTCTACATGCTGAAATTTATCAGTGAAAACAAACAATGAAGCCATGATATATTTTCTGTTTCACTTTGTCATTATTACACAAAATTGATGAAGTAGATGTCAAATGTAAATTATTTGTGCCAACAATGTTGTACAATTATTTATACAAAATATCTGTCTACCTTGTGGAAATATCTTCAGTGCCTAGTTTTTATGTTTGCAGGATAATCAGGTAATGAGAACTTCTGCTGCTTCAAAAATAACTGCCCTATAAACACTGCAACAACCAGTCTAACTGCTTTCAGCCTCAGTGCGAATGACTGTTAACCCACTGCTTTGAATCTGTACAGTAAGTTGGTGGAGAGGCATTTTCATGGAAAGTAATGCTACATACATTTGCATTTTTGGGCTAGAGTAGGAAAACTACATAACCAAATGGCCTTGAGGTTGATTTGCTTGCTAAAAACGAGCTGATAGCAATGCTGGATAAGTGCTGGATAAGAACACGCCAACTTCTCCAGTAATTCTGCACAGAAAAAAATAGCTGGCATGTCCCTGCTGTTTACCGTGCTGCTAAAAGCAATGCGGAATAGAACATGCTTGGTTGTTTTTGTAATATCCACATTTTTGTGTTTTATGTTATTTAAAACGTATCACAACTCACCCCCTTGGAAACAAGATGGTACATCTCAAGGGGTTATCCCTAATAAAGAATTTCCAACAACGTTGGGGAGTTAGAGCCACCCTAAAAACATCTAATGTGTGAGCCACACATTTCTACTCAACTCTCACAGGTGGCAAGAATCCCCATGATTCCCTCAGGCTGTATGAAGAGTTCATATGGTAACATCTGCATTTTAGGGTGGGATTTGAACTCTCATATGAGTAATATAGAGTACACAATGAAACAGGGAACGGCTGCTTTTGGAATGACGAAGTCTTTTGGAACTGATCTGGGAAGTAATTTTGCAAACACAAACCAGATTTCATCAACCCGTCGTATATTTTATATTTCACTTCCAAATCCTTGAACATACCTTCCTGTGCATGGCTGCCCTTCAGCCTGCTCTGAAGCTCCTCTCTGTCATCCTGGAGCTGCTGCACCTGGACCTGCAGCTCCTCACACCTCTTTCTCCACTGCTCCTCCTTCTGCTGCAGCTCCTGCTTGAGAGAACGGGAGACCATGATAAAACCATATCCACAGAGACAGGATATTACACTTTCTATTAAAATCTCTTGAGCATGTAAGGATTTGGCTTCTGCAAAATAGGTTGTGTCCAAGTGGGTGTGTCATTGTGTTGTTAAGTTATAACAGATGTTTTGTTGAAATGGTTCCCAGAAATATTCTGACGTCTGAGAACCACAACTCTTCATTTACTGTCTTAGAAATGACTTTTCTACTGTGTACTGATACTACAGATTAAAATGTAAAAGGGTTAGACATGCTGATGGATAAGATCTACCAGTAGCGATTTCATATGATGGAGAACCAGCAACAACATAGTTTAAACTGCATAGAACAAATACTTTGTTAAGACCTTGTCACACAGTCTCACAACAATGAGGTTCTTTGTTGTGTTAATAAACCATAACATATATTACAATGGCAGGCTGCTGCTGTGGAAGTACAGTACTTCCCTCTGCTTGCATTGTACTCATGTCACAGGAGCATTTTACTGTTTTTTTTTTTTTGTTCCATGTGTAATAGGTGAAATTGCATGAATTTCACACTTCATAATAATGTAGCATGAACTGTATGCAACATGACCGCTAATGAAAAATGGAGAATATTCAAGTAGCAATATGGACTTAACATTTGCAGTTTCTGGAGCACTGGCATTTTAGTAGCTTGGGTTTTTTTTTTGGTGACCTTTCTACTTTTATTCCATTACAACTCAACTAAATTTGAAAGGTGAAAATAGTCAGCTATACTAGATTAATAATAATAATGTAGAATATACACAAGGTTGGATTCACTTGCTTTGATGCCCCTGGGCAGAGTAGAGCTTCTATAACCCCTATGCTATATTATATAAAACGTTATCATACTAAGTTATAAGTGAATGTATTGATGATTTCCCCTTAAGCCGCATTGCTAATTAGCTAACGAGCTAGCTTCTTTTTAGCTACGTTAAGGTAGTAGCTTGATAAATGCTGTAACACTAACTTTAAACACTGCTGTGTCACAGAACCTAGTTCAACATACACGTTTTACACAACAGTGGCAACCTGTACATCGATAGAGAGTATTGTTAATTAATAAACAATGTTAAATATCACCACCGTTAACCACGCGGTTGCTACACCAACTGTCAAACCGCGGTTGCCTTGACGACACCGGGCCACCAGGACTGTGCTGGTATTCAGGTTAACGTTGGCGGATTGATATCGGTTAACTAACCGCCACACAGTAACGTTAGTTAACAGTTCAGCGTTATATCCTACAACCCCGGGGCGCAAATATAAATACGTTAACGTTATAAATAACGTTATAAATAATGTTAGTACTAATTTCCGTGTCCAGCTGAATTAACACACACACCTTATGTAACTATATTTAATGTGTATGTTACGTTTGAAGGCGTCGGCCATGTAACGTTAATGCCGCGACCAATCGGTTAACTAAGCGAACGTTAGTTATTAACGGTTGAGCAGGTAACGTTATAACGCCGGTATAATACACACAATGGCTGAAAGGCACTGGCGCTGTATATATTGTTACAAAGTGCTGTGGAGGGGATTAAAAGCTCCCACGTCTCTCACCCGTATTTCATTTTTGTCGTTGCCCTCCTCGCTGTCTTTCCCCGCTCGTTTCTTCTGCTGTTGCAGCTGTATCGTCTCGAAGGTCCTGAGCAGCTCTTCTTCCTTCAGCTTGTGAGCGTGGTTCCTCGACGCGAAACTCTCCAGCAGCTCCAACACTTTCACTATTTTCGGCACCAGACCCACGACGCTCTCTTTGCCACAGCCATCGATTAGTTTCTCCACCTCGGTGCCGATCAGTTTGGCTATTTCATAAACATCGTCCACGGTTAGAGCCGAGGACGTCCTGTCAAAACAGCCCTCCGTGTTTTTGGTCTCTTCCTCGGGTCCCTCCATGTCTGAATCCGACCAGCTATCGAAACTCACAGGGGCTCGTCAGTGCGACATGAGTTTATGGAAAGTGAAAACAAAAAAGAAATAATGCTGGTGTGAAGTTTAAAGCCCGTGCAATTATCCAGCCGACGCTGTCGACACGCCTGAACTTGACTCCTCTTCAAACAACACGTCATGCATCTTTATGGTGCGGTCACATTAACACAGCCTAACCCCAAAGGAAGAAAAAAATATATACAAGGACATCGAGTACTCTGCAATGCACTTGTAGTACATAGCTGGACAGTCCAGGACAGTAGCAGTCTTCTCGCTGCAGGATCCTCCTACTTTTCTGACCAATGTAATGCGACTACACACACACACACACACACACAGAAACACGGCTGCCAGGTCGACCATACTGATGCATGCACCAGAGCGTAAACATTGAATTTCCTCTGTAGCTCTGCAGTCAGAAACGCTGACCTACAACTAAAATAAAAAGGCTAAATTAAACTTTAAACAAGACAAACTTCAGTAATGTGTGCTTGAGTAGGAACCAACCCGAGCTGAGTGCATTACTGTGGGCGGTGTTGACCTCTGCCCTCTTCAAAGAGGGAAGCAAAGCCATAAAAAAAAAAAAAGTCCCCCTACATGTCAAAATTAACATAAATGCAACATAAACGCATACACATCCCGTAAAGTTTTATTAAACCCTCAGAACGACAGGGGATTACATTACAACAGGACACATGTTTATAAAAAATGTGATCTTTATTTAAACCCGAGCTACAATGTGACAGGATGTACAGTACAACGTAAGCAACAGGGCATTACCGGCATGAAAATACAACTTTCAATTTCATTTCCAAAATGGCTAAGGGGGAAGTAAAGTCTTTACCCCTGAAACAATGTTAATTATCAAATATTACACCTTAGTATTGTGTACTGAAAACTACACACACACACATTCACATATGCTTGAATGTAGAAGAAGAAGCCTTACGATAATAAAGGGGGGCGAAAGAGTGGGGAACAAAACATTTGTAGAAAATATCAAAAAAACCAATTAACAGACTCCTAAAAGGTCCTTAAGCCATTACATAAAAACTCCAAACATCACAGTTACATGTGTTCAATAGAAATATTACAAGGGCTGTCCTGGACCGGCTCCACATGATTCCTGCAGAGTTATCTACAAAATGTGTCGAGAGCTGAACGCCTCAGCCATACATGTCCTCGCGGTCTGCGTTATAGATCTCACCCTCCTGCAGTGAGGCAAAGTTCAGGAAGTGCGAGGGGCGGTGGACTTCGTGGTAGAACTCCTTCGGGTTGGCCAGCTGGAGGTCGTACTTCATGTTGGGGTCATGGCGCACACCTATAGCAATACAAGATCACAAAAAAATGGTTATTTGAGCTCACTTTTATGTAATGTACAACATCAAACACATGATGACAGTATTGTCTTAATACACTGTTTTCTATGACATTTAAAATAAGCTGAGTATTGAGCTGTAAAAGCAGATCTGCACAGTAAAATCAATCAAATTGACACTGGGACAGAGCGGAAATATCAATGTATGGCAACGATTTCACAAAGGAAAGCACACAACAGTAATGAGGATGTGCCAGATGATTAAAGCAGAATAATTCAGCTCATCTAGTAAAAGTATAAAACTAAAGTTCATCTTATAAAAGTGTAAAATAAAAGATGGGGCAATAAAAATAAAAACAAAAGCTACTGACCCATGAAGTTGTAGTTCCAGGACACCTGTCCAGGCACCATGAAGAAGCCCAAGAAGCGGTCAGAGAGCAACATCTGCACTCTCTCATAGTGGGATGGCAGGTAGCCTTTAGGGTTGTTGCCCTTGTCGGTATTCTGTCGACCCCACTCGTAACCACTGGGTGTCAGCTTGTAGGCTGTAAGCGTGCACGAGCCTGGAGTGAAGCTGAAAACCAAAAGTAAAATGCATTTAAGTACCATCAACAATCACTTTACTACAGTTAAAAACAGAGCTTGTTCTTTTATTCCTGTAGCCAAGAACCTACCTGCAAGTGATGATGATGGTCTTCTCTCCATCCCATGACGGGTTGTCAGCCATGACCTTGGCATGGGTGGTGACATCCTGTGGGGACAGCTGGGGCGACTCATTAGGCTGGGTATGGATCCAGCCGAGGGGCTCCATTTCCTGTTTGAGGAAAGGAAAGAAGTTTTTAAAAAAAAAAATGCTGGGACAACAACAAAAAGGGCACTTTAACTAACGAGCACCCATCCTAAATTTGAATCAGTCTCTCTGAACAGTCTTACTTTGAGGTATTCATGACCAGGCAGCTGGTTGGGCAGGTGGACAGTCTGGTGTGTCCCCCACTGTGGCACCATGACAATGCAGCGGATCTCCTTCACCTGGGGGTTGTCTGGTGGGCTGGTGCCATACAGGTACCCAGCAATCTGGAACAATACAGTGCACCGTCAGTATCTACAGACAGTTTCTTTCTTTCTTTACTTTGCACAGACGTTAATGAGGGACCTTCATGTAGAGGTATGTAAGGTACCAGTAATAGTGTAACAGTTTGTCTGCAGTACTATGGATCTCCTACATTACCTGTGCTCGCAGATCAGAGATGCAGATGAACTTCTTGAGGACGTTCTTGGGCAGGATGTAGGTGTAGCCAGTCTCCTTGATGTCATCAGACGACACATAGATGTGGTTGGTTCGGAGATGGAGGTTGGCAGCAGATATGGCCCTAACAGGTTGAAGAACAAGGAACATTAAATCCAACTGAGACAGAAACCAAAAATAACTGCTTTGTTACCAATTTACTACAATAAGCTGTGATGGTTATATTTCTTTATGGGTTAAAGACTTAATCTTTGACTCATTCCTGAGTGAAGAAATGCCATAAAACAAACGCTCTGCATACCTGACTCTCCACTCGGTCTTAGATGAGAACGTCTGGGTTTCGTAGTTGGAGGTGGTGGAGGTGATGATCTCGTCACCGTGCTTGTTGACAGTTCGGGTCTGTGTAGCAGTGAGCTGCGACTGCTCTTTAGTCTGCTTCTCAATCTCAGCAATTTGCTGGCGCTGCTGTGACGGAGCAGAGATCTCCATACCCAGGATGATGTCACGGATCTCAGACTGGGTCAGCGAAGCCACGTTCACACTGGATGAAGACAAGGGAAGCGTTGATTACTAAATGCAAGTCTGACTTTACCCAGTTACAGAGAGCAACATATTGCATTGACTTCAGGCCAATATTCAGTCCATAAACTAATACTTACTTGTTCTTTTTGCCATAGTCTGCCAGAATGAGATCTTTGAGTTGCACTTCCACCTTTATCCACTCCTCATCAGTGAGCGTGGGCCAGATGTGATGGGGCTCAGTGATAGTGGTCTTGTCAGGTTTCAGGATCACCTTGGCGCGGTCATTGTTGACGTGGAGCGCTCTGAGGATCAGGATGAGTCGGGAGAAGGCCTAGAGATGGAGAAGACCACCAAACACAAACTATTTACACAAGGGAATAAGTCACAAAAAAATAAATCCACCCAAGTTTAGTTGATAAATCTGATTGGATCAGCTCAGGTGATCAATACAGTGATATTAATTTATGATGATCCTTTCAATCCTGGTCTGAGGCTCTTGTGAGACAGAGTGAAACTCACTGTGTAAGACGAGATGGTCTTGAGCCAGTCGTCGTAGAGGTTGAACAGCACCATCTGAGGCTCTGTAGCCTTCAGGATCAGGTCTCCAAACTTCTCCACCTTCAGACAGGCCTGGAAGGGCAGCTGCAACTCAGAGCCTTTGATCACGATGTTTGGGAAGTCGAGCAAGTGGACCTGCACAAAAGAGACCAAAGGAATTAGAACTGGAAAAGCATTCAAAGTATGTATCAACCTTACAAAAATCCTAAAGATGACCCTTCAAGGCTTCAGGGTTGTTAGCATGAATGAGTCCCACCTCAAGAGGGTCCAGCATGCCCTTCCTGGTCACAATGATCTGTTTCGGCTGCTCCTCCACAGGGAGGGACCGAATCAGGGCAGCCACTTCTTCAGCTGTTTTCCATTTAGCCAGCTACAGAGATAGAGCAAGAATAAAGTTAGACACTCAGGAAGGAATGAACAACTTCAGTGTCTGTGAAAAATATTTACAGAGCCTATACAAAGCAGTAGCAAGGTGTTTGTTGGGGAGAAAAGAACTAAAAACACACAATTCAACAACAGCCATAGAAAGTGTTTGCACTACTGTAAAACAAATGAGAAATCAAATCACTGAACCCAATAGGAGCGAGAATAAATAATACAAAAAGCATAGCTGGTGGTTGTAATAGTGAGTGGTAGAGGAGGGCTGTACCTGTCCTAGACGTTTCTGTCCAGCCCACACAGATGTGTGAATGATCTTGAGGAAGAGTTGACCAGTCCTGGGGTTGAAGATGAAAATAGCTCCGTTGATGGGCTTCGTGGTCAAGTTACCCTCAAAGGTCTGTTGAGATAAATGCAGAATACATGTGACTAAAAGGATTTCTTTCCATATTTCTATGTAAAAGCAGCATATTCAGAGACTTTATTTACAAGATTAAGAAGTCATTTGAACAAATTGTGCACGTTATAGCACAACTCTATTGAGGAGGAAAAGAACGTCAGTCCTCACCTTGTGGATGGTGACTCGGTACACATTGGTGTCATCTACAAACCAGATGATCTGGTTGGAGAAGAGTTCACCATAGTTCTGTGAGGACAGGTAGGGCTCAGTGGGCTCGGAGGAGTAGAGTTGCAGACCTTTGCGGATACGCTCTCTGAGCACGTAAAGGGCCGGGTTGGCTTTCATGATCTTGGCCATGGCCTGCTGGATCAGAGGCTTGCTTCCAGGGAACCAGTTACCATAGCCACTATATGGAGGAAATTTAGTTACATATGTAGTTAAATACTAACTGGAGATTGTTTTTTTTCCAGTCAATAGTCACACAAAAACACTTCAGGGAGGTAAGAGTGCATCTACTCTGAGACTTACTATTGCAAACAGTTGTTCATGTACAACAAGTTAGAAAGCTAGTGTGAAGACTTCAAAGGCTACTGCAGAGCATACTTGTTGACATGAACAAGTGGATGCCAAAATCCAGGCACTGCTGTCAAACATTAGCCTGTAGTTTATTTTTACACACCCACAATACACTGGGATTCACTTTAGATCAGGAAGAAAACCCTGTTTGCCTTCTTCAACCACCAGTCGATGCTGCTTTGTGACCTGTAGCCAAGTTGGCTTTTTTTTTTTTTTTTTTAACCAAATTCAAATTGATCAAATAAACTTTGTTTCAATCTCAATATCTGCCATCATACTGCTTATGTATCCATGATGTAACAATCCTTACCTGTGGAGGTTGTAAGCCAGGTCGATGGCAATGAGCACCCCAGTGGGGGAGGGGTAGATACTCATGTTGTCGGTGGTGTAGTCCAGGAACTTGGCTCTGGCATAGCGCTCGATGTCATGCGAGTCATAGTCACCCCAGCGCAGCTGAATGTCGATCCAGTACTTCTGTGTGGTGGTGCTGTCCATCACATCCCTAGAGGAGAAGGTGCACATTTTAATTCACATTAGTCTAGATAGGACTGTTAACATGCTTCTATGATGACAGAGTTTACAAGACCCTGTAATGTCTTTAGAGCACATAGTGTAACTTGAATATATTATGAGAACTTTAAAAGTCATACTTGGAGTCAGCGAGCAGAGATGGTCGAGAGACATTCCACTTGTATGATGCAAAGAGGAGGATGTCTGCACAGGATGAGTTCATCTTGTATGACTTCCTGGGGTGGATGGTCTCCTTCTGCACCGTCTCAATCTCAAGAGCATCCAGCTCTTGATCAAACACCTGAAAACAAAGACAGAACAATTTAATATCATTATGGAAACAAGTCAATAGTGAAGCAGGTATAAAGCCACAAGAATGGACTTCATCTTGCTAAATGGCTGCTGTGTATAAAGTGTATAGGTGTAAGTAAAAAGGTGTCTACCTGACAGAGATCCATGACAATGCTCTCATGAATCTTCTGCCACAAGTGAGCCCTGAAGATCTGAATGAGGGAGATCTTCAGTGTGGGGATCTTGCCGTGCATAAAGATTCCTGTCAGGTCAAGTTGTACCTGGAAACCCACATACACCTAAAGCCAGAGGAGAAAACATGTAAGATGCAGGCCAAGACAAATGTTTTTAAATCATTTAGACCTTTCCTTCAAGAATATAAAAATATATTAATCTGGAACAAAAGGTTGGTTGTACTGACGTTGGCTCTGTTGATGGTGGGTGACCACCAAAGTGTGAAGCGACGGTTGGGGATTTGGTTCAGACCAGACCTCTGGGCATTGGTCAGCTTCTTCCATTTCATGGACTCCTCAAAGCCACTGGCCTTTTCCCTGTAAAAGTAATGAAGGAATTGCATTTAAACAAATCCACGACTTGACTGGGAAGTTAAGAGAGGGAAATAGAAACCAAACATACAAAAAGTACTTCAAGTGCTTCGGCTGTACTTTTTTCTTTCCATTTAGAAAAGTAACACACATAGTTACACAGACCAAGGCTGAAGTTCTCTCTTCTTTAAGTGTTGTTTGAGCAGTATAAGCATTATGCACTATAAGCATTCTTAGGGCTCTCACCAGAAGAGACCCTCCCAGGTGGGGAAGTAAGTGCCTTTGAAGAGTGTGTGCTCCAGGATGCCCTCCACACCGCCCAGAGCTTGGATCATGTCTGTGCGGTAGTTGTTCAGGTTCCACAGTTTGCCATCGTGCCTCTGGTGGGTCCACCAGAACGGATTCTGCTTCAGCACCTGTACTCAATCAAGACAGACATCAATATGCATGTTGGAGGCAAACGCTCATTTTAAAAACACCCACACTGTAAGCATTGGACACATGAATGTTATAATGAAACCCAGAACAGACACCTAACACAAACTTTACATTGTTAGACTTTAAATGTTCTTGGGTTAGTCTGAGGTTTATCTGAATTATAAGAGACTATAATTATCATAATATGGTACACAATTTCATCTCAAGATACTTTTGCCCATCAACATGTAAGAAGTGTCTTCATCATACCTGATATTGTTTGAAATCTGTCCTGACTCTCCAGCCTTTGTCATAGGCCAATGTGTGTCTGTCCTTCTGGAAAAGTGTGTTGATACGGGGGATTCCTCTGTCCCATGAGTCCTCCAAATCTTCCAGGGTCAAACGCCTGAAACACAGAACACACACAGCTGTTTGCATAATCTAGTTTCAGCACATACAATATTAATATTAAGATCAGTGTAGAAGAGCAGATCTTATAAATCCTAGTCCCTCATAGATCTAATTAAGACAATACCTGTTCTGGGCGATGGCCTCCTGTCTTTTGAGGGCATACTCAGCCCAAACTCTCTGGGAGTCGATGAACTCGCTCTCCCACGGCTGAATGTAACGATATAAGTTAGGAATCAGCTGGTCTTCTTCGTGACTCATTCCAGACCTGAAGTGAGTGATGCCCACATCTGTCTGCTTGGACCACCTGGTGGAGAGAGGGAAGAATTAAAGCCCAGTTTGCTAAATTAATTTACAAGATAATTTACCAACAAGAGATCAAGACAACAATCAGCCCACATGTTGACTTACCGCAGGTCTGACTGTGGAATAAGCACGTGGCCCATGGACAGCATGCCAAGGCCACCCAACTCTTTGGGTGTGTAGAAGACCACAGGAGGGAAGCGGCTAGGCATTTTGGAGTTGAGGCCGATCTTGATACGTGTCTGTATCTTGTTCTCACACTTGACCAGAAGATCCAGGAGCTCCTGGGTATTGACCACAGCCTCACGGAAGTACGTCATCAGACCGATCAAAGCTGTGTTCCATTTGTTCACAATCTGGAGGTAAAGACACGACATAGTGAAATATTCTGACGTGGTAATAACGTCATTACTTTTAATTTTTGTGACTGTTATAGTGTTTTGGGAGGATGCCGTCTGCTGACCTTTGTGAATGTGGTGGATCCAGAGGCCATCAGGATCTGACGCACTCGGTTGTGGAAGCGCTGCATCGATTCATCATCCACACGCAAGAAACACTGCGCTGTCCTCTCTTTGGTTACCTGAACATGCAAAAACAATATGAGAACTTCAAAACGCAAATGCGATCAGTTGTATAAAGACAGCAGTGATGCTATTATAAAGGAGGTGTCAGTAATGTAGTGAGAAACATTTACATCATCAATTGTCTCAAACTGTGAAATGGAAGTTGATAGCATAACAGCAGGTGTCGCATTAACCAAATGTTTTATATCATTGACTTTTAACAATAGTTTGTGAGAGAATCTTTAGATCCCGTCTTTCAAAACAACAAGAAAATCTAACGCAACCTCTGCATAACATTTGCTCATTTTTGGCATCAATTCCTCACCTCGTTCTGCAGGTTCCACACACCGTCCTTGTGAGTAAACTCCTCATAGCTGGTGCGGCACTTTGGCAAGATGCGGCACTCAAAACCACACATGTTGAAGAGCAGGTTGGGGTTGTCTTTGCTGTAGACGGAAACAAAGCTGTTCTCCCACTGGACAGTCGTCACTGACCTGGGCAGGCGGTTCTTGATGTCCCAGAACACAGCACGTCCACTGGAAAGAATAAGATTGTAGAAATTATGACTATTGATCTCCAAATCTGGTAAAATAAGTATAATGTCCAACAGAGTAATATTTAATACTACAATAAACTATTAAAGAGGCAAAATCTTTAGGAGGAACTCACAGGTTCACATCATGCTTCATCAGTCTCATGCGGGCATCGCGGGGCCAGCACTTCTTGTTGTTATAACCCACTATGTTCTCATTGTTGGGGTCTGGGTGCTCAGTCAGGTACCTCTGAATCAGATCCCTGGCCTCGTCAGCAGAGAACCTGTTGGACCCATGAAAAAGCCACATTACTCACAATTTTTAAAATCAGCCAAAAACTCTTGATATGCACCATTAGGGTGCAAGGCAGAAGACAGACTGTAACAAATATTTAACAGTTTAAGTTTTAAAACCTCATGCTGTCCATCACAGCTTGGGTTGCCAAAGACCAATATGTTAGGAATCAAGTCACACCTGAAGAAGATGTGGATGCGGTCAATGTATCGGCAGTACAGTCGGATTGGGTGGGCGCTCTCCGTAGCTGTGTCTTGGAAACTGAGGAAGTCGTTGGGCATCTGAGGTGGGCCAGCCATCTCGCTGGCACGGTGCAGGCCCAGCACCAGCAAGTCCATCACCAGGCCGTAGTACTGCACAATGAAGGAGGCAAACTGGAGCCCCCTGATGATACCATAAGAGTTGGTGTGGTTCATATCCTAGATAGACAAGAGACAAAGAGGAAACCATTTAGATCATACACCAGTAAAAACTTAACTGGGAAGTGAATTCTGAAATGAATAAATAACAGAAATAAAACATCTAAAATGAATGAGCGCGTTTACCTTGTAGTTGATGACCACGTTGTTCTTGGCTGTCATGTAATCAGCGATGTTGTGGTCAACAATGAGTCGCAGCAGCCTGTTGAGCAGGGTAAGATCAATCTTCTCATACATCTTCTCATAGCGGGACTCCAGCATCACGTTGCACTCTCCCTCCGCAGTCTCCCAGACGTCCTGTAAGTTGTTGATGCCTGAGGAAAATCAACAAAAAGGCCTTCAGCTAATGTTTGACAGAGTTATCCAATGCTTATAGATGTATTACACAGTATTAATATTGTTTCTTTTCCATCACAATAAGCCTGAGCAGAGCCTGACCTTGGCACCACTTGTAGACCAGCAGTGGTGGTGGTTCAGTGTCAGCAGGTTTGATCCAGGGTGGGAAGAGGCGCCTCTTGTCTGCCTCGTACCACAGGTACTGGTCCAAGTAGGCATCTGTGATCTTCTCCAGGGGCTCCACATCATACACAGGCACCAGATGACTGTACAAGTCCATGAACTCGATGCCCACCTGCAAAAGAAAAGTGTTAAAAGTTTTAGACTGACAGAACCGAATCTAATGCAATTTGTATGTAACAGCAACATTAAGGATATTAAAGGCTTATAACAAACATGTCAGGCAGTTTACAAAAATGATTCTGACGTCACCAAGAGGTTTTCAGCCATAGAAAAAGTAGATTTTCCAATAACTTATTTAAAATCAGTTTGTAAATTGACTAGTGGAATATAAACAAGATGTTTCCAATCAATGCTTTGCCCACAAAATCCCCTATGATGTTTGACAGCAACATTTTCAAAAACAATATCTTCACATCTTGGTCCTGACCTCTTTGAAGGCTCTCTGGGTAAGCAGGTGACGTTTTATCCTGGACAAGGCCTCGTGAGGATTGTCGTAAGCCTGCTCTATCAGCCCCAGCTCCTCCCTCTGACTCTGGTTCAGACGAGACTTCACACTAGGGGACACAGAGACACAAACTAATGATGTAGACAAAAAAATATTCTGGCAGTTGTGTTGCCTGGTGTGATAAATACTTACTAATTAAGAGTGGAAATAATGTGGAAACTGTGTTTACCTGTATGCCTCCTTGAGCCTCTCCAAGGCCAGGATGAGCAGCTTGGTGTCATGTTTGTAGGACAGAGGAGGGAACGGGATGGGCGAGAATCGCCGACTCTCCAGCCAGTGAACAGTGGTTGTGTAAATGGCTACCGCCTCTTCAGCTGTGATGTAGGGGCCATCCTGTAGGCAGAACATATACACTTTATTAAAAGTGTGACAAAATGTGTAGAAGCCAGGGTTTAGTAGCTTGAATGTAGAGATGCAATGGCACTCATTGTTACAGTTTAGCAAAGAAAAATGTAACTCCTAAGGGAGTACAATTACTGTATAAACTATCAGAACCAATATCTGAATGGTGAGGGTCCAACTGCAGATGCAGCCAGTGAAAACAGCATCATCATTCATTTTGATATTCCTCTAGTTCTTACGCACAGGCAAGCAGACCAATGCCAGTGCGCCTTTGTAAGAGGACTTTTCTCATCAGCCAAAGGCATCAGCCACACACCAACACACACATTAGGTTATTAGTAGTTTGTTAGTAAATACAGATGTGGGTTTCTTTAAGGCCCCTGACCACTGAAGTATAACTAATCATGGCAACAGATTATTATTAGTAACAGAAAGTATCACAAATGCAGCTTTCTATTTCAACAGAAAGAGCCTTTTCAATATTTCCTTTGAGCTTTCTTTTTCTGTGTGCCTTACCTTCAGGTAGTTGTGCTGTCGCTCCTGCTCAGCTTTCAGGTACAGACGGGTCAATCTCCCCAGGTTCTTCTTGCACACCGTCTTGTCCACAGTGGCTCCACGGCGGATTCGCTCACGATTGTAGTGGGCAGTGTTGGTCCACCAATCAGCTTTAGCCTTCACATAACGCAGGATCATGTTCTCAATGGGAGTGGGCAGGCCTGGTACCTGTAAGGATGTGAAGAGTTAATATTTAGTTCATTCTTACTCAACTGAAAAGTGCCACAAACATTTTGAACCACTGTCACAACCACTATTAGGCAGGTTTCTTTCTCACTGTAAACTTGCTGTATTAATAAAGGAAATGGGTCTTTAATTAAGAGAAATATTGAACATGAACATTTTTAACCACAACTAATACATGTTAAGTCTACAGGGTAAGCTGTCCCTAGTGTCTACATTATCTGATTTAGCAAGTGCAAAGAAAAACAGACCATAATACTGACTTCAGCTGCTGAAAGCTTTAGTATAATTATACTTTAACTGACTCAGTCACTTTAGACAAACCCTTAATTCAAATGTAACAGCACTTTAAGGATTCTGTGATTAAAACTTAACTCAATAAGACCCCCTCTTCCATATAGCACTCACAGTGGGAGTGATCTCTGTAATACACTGACCTTCCAGGGGATGTTGGCCTTCCAGCACCTCCAGGACTCACTGAGGTGCTGCAGGATGGTTCTGGCCTTGTTCTGTTTGATGCCCTCGGGCATCATGTCCAAGATGTCGTGCATCACAGCAGCACGCAACTCCAGGTCAAAGTGAGACTCAACACGCTGCTTGGTCACCGTCTTGGCAACGCCCTTAGAGTGACGTCCTGTTCGGGTCATCAGAAACAGTTGTAAACAGTTTAGTTCCTTCCGACGTAAAACCTCTGTGCATCCTAATATTTTGTTGTTGAAATAATAGTGGCAACTACAAAAACATAGAGGGGTGTTTATTATTACCTTCAAACTGCCTGGCCAGCAGATTTCCCAGCCACCTCTCCAACAGTGGAGTGATACCCCTCATAAAGAACAGCCACACTCTCCAGCCAGGAGCCCAGAAGCCACAACCTGGACCTTTGCCCACAGGACCCTGATCCAAAAACAAACAAAACATAAGTGTGTCGTTCAACAGCATTGTAGCTTGTGTAAAATGTACTCATCTTTTCTATAGACACTGAACATAATATCTTCAATAAACAAACAGCTGAAATAGACTGTTTACTCACAGTGTTGAACCGGTAGTAGATGAGATGCTTCAGATCTTTGCACATTCGGATTTGTCTCATCAGTTTGTACTTGTAGCGGTACATGCCTGTCAGCTGACCCACATGAGCAAAGATGTACTGCAGCCCATCAGACAACTACAATACAGAGGCGAAATGGGTGGATTAGCCAAGTGTAAAACCATTGTAAAACAATCTTCAACTAATGTTAAAACATCACTACAAAGCCAATAATAACAAAACTTATCACACTTCTTCGAAAACAGCAAAGGACCAAAAATGTATAGAAGTGAAACATTTCTAAAAACCTGATTAATATCATTAAAGTAAATGCTTGCGTCTTAAATTGTAAATTGTTATTGCTAAGCTGTGTTAGTACTATTAGCCTGTGAACGTAACACTTTGTTCTAAACAATGTCGAAATAGCTCTTTCACCTTTAATGCAACACACACACACAGATGTTTTCTGTGACTTTACTTTATAAGTTGATGAAACGACACTTTCAGGTGGAGAAGGAAGAATGCACATGTTAAGTTCAGATACAAATTGGATGTGTTGTGCAAAATTTGTTGGTGAACTAACCTGGAAGGCATCAACATTTCCCAGTCTGTACTGCACGTGGCTGTCCACCACCAGCTTGCTGAGACGCAGCACCTCTCTGCACAGATGGAAGGCATTACCGAATCTTGACTTCTTTCGTTCCTGGGGGGCAGAAACAAGATCACAGTTGTAGCTCAACACTGGTGAAAACGGCACAGACTACTCTTGGCACCAGAATACGGTAAGACATTTATCAACAGAGCGTAAACCATCTTTTAAGATTTGCAGATGGGAATTAACTAAATTTGGAAGTTGCGATTTTACAGATAATATTTTAAATTCGGAGTTTAATATACATTCTTATTGTGCATCTAAAGAAGTTAAACAACAGGCAGATCGGCCCTTGAGATTGTACCTTTGTGGTCAGTGTCTTGACGGGCTTCAGGTTAAAGTTGTAGTCGAGATGCAGGTAGTTGAGGTTCTTACGGTGGATAAGCAGATTGAGCATATTGTAGCCCTGTCGGCAAACCTGCAGGCCCACCTCCACCCAGTCCAGCTTGGTGGACTGAAAGAACTTGGTTGCCTTGAAGGAGCGGAACAGATACCTGAAAGACAAGAGGGAAAATCTTTATTAAAAAAAAACTGACTGATGTCTGAAAAAGGTGGCTTCAATTAGAAAGAAGGGTTAACAGGACATCAAAATGAAGCTTCTAATGATGCTCACCTCTTCTTCTGAGCTTTGGGTGGCCTGTGTTTCAGAGCATTGAGCACATAGTACTTGAGCAGTTTCTGGTATGACACACGCACTTTCACTGGCTGTCCTGCAGGGCAGTGCTCCCGGTACCTGTGGAATAATTTAACACCTGACATTTAGAATTTCTCAAAAATGATCTCTTTCAGACGTACATTTTCTACAAAGTTGAACCACTTGTTTTCAATTACTTAATGACACACTTAGTCTTGTTCAAACATGTTGGTTGTTTGCTCACCAGTTTTTGATCAGGGGAATATCAATGGCGCGCCTTGTACGCCCAGACCGGAGGTTGAAGGGTCTCGGTGCCCACAGTAGAGCAATGCCATTGGCTGTGTGGTCTGTGTAGAGTGGAGTCTCCTTGAGGAAGGGCTCCACATATTCAGGAAGCTCAAACTCCTCGTCATCATCAGGCAGAGGCTCCTGGCTCTGAGCAGGTGCAGAAAATTACAGTAAGAATTTAAGAGTGAGCTGGCGAGTAAATACACAGCTAAATGTAAAGAGAAGAAAAATCTCTCTTTTCTGCATGAGTTTTACCCCAAATCAATTTACTCTAAACTTTAATTAGAAGCAATGTCTGAATGGTGACGGGCCAACTGCTGCTGCAGCCAGACATACATAAGAGTCACCATTCATTTCAATATTCCTCCAGTTCTTACGCACAGGCAAGCTGACCAATGCAAGTGCGCCTTTGTAAGAGGACTTCATTCAAAAATTCACATGTGATTAGTTCAAAGTTCAAAAATTAGAGATTTTTTTTCACAGCTGCCAAATCTAGAAGTTGGATAATCAGCCACACTTACCTTGACAGAATGTCTGTGTGAAATGGGGTTGATCAGCGGGTCGAAGTAGAACGCTGGGAGATCTGGATCCTCTGTTTTGATGAACACCACATTGGGTGTATGATACCTGCAGGGGTAAAGTCATGAGTATCTACAGCAAATGAGAAATATAGTATAGCAAATTTAGTAATTTAGTTCACTTCTTACCAGGTCAGGTGGACGTGGTGCGGCAAGTTGTTGTACAGGTAGGGGAAGGCGATTTTGTACTCTGTCCTGATAGGCTGTCGGATGATGATCTTGTTGATGTCGTTGAACTCATTCCAGTCTTCATCTCTGCAGGAGAAACAGAGGAGAATCAGCTATGGCACAAACCATCTAGCATCTATTCTTATTTGATGTTTTGTTTGGGGTAAAATAGGATTTTCCACTTATAAACATATTCTAAAAGCAAAACAGAGAAAAGCTCCATTAAAATTAATAGTGTAAAGTCTGTAGGTCTATCATGTATTAAAAAACAGGAGGTCCTTACTGGAGGTTGATGTCTCTGACCAGTGGCTCAAACTTTGGCCCACCAGGGATGGCCATATTTAAGGCCTTGGAAGTGAAGAAGGCCTTGAGGTCAAACAGATAGAAGTAATTGAAATCCACCAGGTCTGTCAGCAGCTGGTTGGCCAGACGGTACAGTGTGGACATCATGGGCAGTGTGAACTGCCATCGGCGGTAGGTGGTGCCGTTAACAAACCTGAAAAGGGGCACAAATTAATTATTGTTTGATATTACTAGCTACACATCAGGTAAACATCTAAAACTTACAGTTTGTCTTTAGAGAGTGCTGTGATGGCTTACTTTGTGGTGTCTTTAAGAGGCTGGTGCTCATAGAACCACTCCACACATGAAGAGTCCTCTTCAGGGTCGAGCTCCATCTGGATGGCCTCCAGTGGTTCCACATCAAGGATGTTGTCAGCGTAGTCCAGCGGCGGCTCCTCATCATCAAATGGTGGGAAGCGCATCCTCTTGAAGTGCCGACGGTCACGCTTCTCACGACGCATCATGATCCACATGGTGCTGGGAGGAGGACACCAATGATTATAAATACTTTAGGAATACATAGTACAATATAATGGATGTGCATTTATCCAATGAACTACAAATACGATAAAGTAATAGTAAAGCATGGAGTGCTTAGTGTCACCCAACGCCAGACTCTCTCTTACCCCCACTGCGCGATGTAGACTGGCTCTATGACCCAGGGGATTTCATTCACAAAAGAAATGGCTCCAGTGATGTGGTAGAGGACGGGCACATCTCGGATCTGTTCCCAGGGCATAGGCATGTTCTCCAGAAGCTTCAACACTGCATGGGGCATGTACTTGAGGGCACTGTTCAATGAAAAGATACATGATGAGCTACAACAGCAGGGGGCGATATTCTTCAGCAATGAGCAAACAAGTAAAACAGTTTACGTGCAAGAAATTTGTGTGAATTTTTATATTGAAATGTTCATTAATGTAGGATTTATTTTTACCCAAGGTACACCCTCTTGTCATGACGAAACTTTCTATTGGTCATGTCTCCATGGTCTCTGATGATCTTGCGGACATGCTCAGGTGGCATGTCTTCCTTCTGAGCATCCACAAAGCCAAACTTTCTCTTTTCTGAGTAGCGCTTTGCCTGCAAGTGCTGCCATTTTCTTGCTGTATGGTTGGAGGACACACATAATGACAAAATGAATCATGTCTATTTGTGCTATAAAAGTTGAAGTTTAAAAATCACACCATGAACGTGCTGCCTTGAGTGAACGCCAACATACCTTTCTCTTGCAGTTTCTCCTCAGACATGTAGTCTGGGACTGGTGCAGGAGGAGGTACACCTGGTGGCATCCCTGCAGGGACCCCTCTGTAGGGGAAGGTAGCCGCCATAGCGCCTCACTTCTGAAAACAAAAACAAAAAATCAACACTAATCCTAAATAAAATGTACACATTTAGGTTAGAAGTCAAAGCAGAAACAAATACACTCACATTAATACACAATGTTAAATTGATGAGCCAATCATAATGCGTTTGCCGATATATTAGTTACAAGTCGTGCAAAGTTTTATGAACTCTCCTAGATTAAATTGAAACTGGTACTCGTTTTTTGGCCTTATAGAAAATATAACTATTGCACATTAACATGGCAACGTAAGCTAATTATCGGTTAGCTAGGCTACGTTAACAACATGGCTTCCTGTGCGGCGCTGACTCTAACATTAAAGAACTACAGACACTGCGCATTACCCGCTCTGTAATCAGTATAAAATACAACCAAACGACTCTTTAAAACACGTTTACACCGAGTCTGTGAAACATTAAGTCGGTGGTTGGAGCTCCAGCTGCTAGTTAGACCAAACGTGGATGGAGCGGCAAGCTAACCGACTGCTAACGTTAGCATGGCGGCTAACGGCTGAACGTTAAGTAAGGAAACGTAAAACCCTCGCTGCCTCCCTCTACCTCCCTCTGCCTCCCCCCTACCTTCACTCCCGGGGTAACTTCTCAACGTCGAAGACAGCGGGGATCCACACACACACCCAGCTACCACAACATCTCTCTTTACAGGCTGTTTTGTCCCTTTTTTCTGTCTCCTCTCGGTTCACCGTTGTGTTGGTTTGTCTTCATAAAACTGCATCACGCACGATGAACGACGGTGGCCACACGATGAGCGCAGTCCGCTGCGAGTCACAGACCGCACTTACGCCGGATATACGTAGTTCTTATGGTTCTTCCCTCTTAACGGTCGGAGCTCTACGTCGAAACATACGCAAGCGTTGAACGAGCGCAATGTGGCAAATACCCGGATGATCCCGTTGATCCCGACTACCGCCCCCTGTAGGTTGGTGGTGTACAGGAGACACTTTAAAGAATAGAAATAATACTTATATTACAATATCTAACGCAATATATAGAATATAAATGTATGTAAAGGTATAAAAATAAAATGGAAATATAATATATTTAATAATATAATAATAAAATATAATAAGAGATATATAGAAATTAAATGTAAATGTAAACATATGCTATAGTATCTGCTGACAGAAATTAAAATGAGTTAATAAATAAGATTGTGGTGTTGCAGAAGTTACAGATGATTACAAAGAATGACTGAATAATTATTACATATTAATACATGAATATAGTATTATTATGTTTTATTTCTTGTTTCATAAATTTTTGGGGTGTTTACTGGCTTCAAAGTACTACGTAAGCAACTTTATATTTTTCTACCACAGTATAAAAGTAGCTTTACCCCTATACAAGTCTGTCTTAATGGGCTTTTGGATATGTTATAATGTGCATTCATATGTATATTTTATAATCTGTGAGAAATTGTGTTATCAAAATGTGTATTTGCTTTAGTTGGTTTGTTCTGTACATTCAACATCTATTGCATGTCTGTCCCTCCTCTGTTGCAATTTTCCTCTGTTAAAATTGTTTTTGGGGGAGTTTTTCCTTACAATAATCAAGAGTCTAAAGACAGATGGTGTTGAATTCTGTACAGATTGTAAAGCAAATTGTAATCAAAATTCTATATAATGTAAAATTTGACTCGACTTACTAGCCTATCCCAGACAAAAGCCCACTTGTTGTATACAGATGTGTATGGTGCAAAATAACTTTTGATCAATATGTTTTGTCCCCTCCAATCCAAGTGTATCCACTGTTTGATTCTGAAACCATGAATTTAGAAAAAAAAATTATATTATTGCTATAATGTAAGTAACTGATAAGTCTTTAAAATTGATCATTGTTAATTGTTTGAAACCGATTCCAAGCTTTTAATAACTGAAGTAATAAAAAATAAAAAAAACATTTTCATTGTGTATACTTGATTTTATTTTATTTGCAATGCCACTTTTATTCTGAAAAAAGGGACCGGAAGAATAGAAGGCACTGGTGGAGGACAGGGGACAGGGGGCAGGTCTGACCCAAATATTGCTTCTCATTTATCTAACTTAGCGGTTGCGTTTCACATAGTTTGAAGCCACTTTCTTTCTGAAGCTGTCTGTGAAGCTGTCGGACGTGATGGCGACTTGTGACGACGTACGGGAAAACGTGAAGGTACTTTTTTAGTTTGGATCAGACACAATGTAGTTTTATCTCCACCCGGAGCTTCATGGAGAAGTTCTTCTGAAGCAGTCCGGACATTGCACAATTGTTGCACAGTCGTGTTTGATTGATAACGTTTGTTATACTGACCTTCCTTCAATCAAAAACAAAGTTAAAGAGCAATGCAATCTCTGTCAAATCTAGTAATTATAATGTTTGAAACATACACGTTAGTGCAGACAAATGACAGCCTGTTGAATTACAGTTAAATGTTAAAAGCATGTTTTATTGACTGCTGTGTGCAGAAGTACTACGGCAGTCGATTGGAGTCCTCCTGTGATCTGCAAACAAGTGCTGCTTCCTGCAGTTTGTCCGGTCGCACAGCGCCAAGAAGTGTCACCGATGCACTGAGCCTGGTTCACCCAGAGGTAACGAAAAGGTACGGGTCGCACAGAGGTGATAAAAAGGTACGGGTGGCACTCTTGTCTCACCTTTACTTTTTGCAGCACATACATCTACAGCAGTAACTTTCTCATGCACCTCATTAGATGGTCTCATTGAGGTCTGCACATATTGTACTCATGGGAGACAGGAGTGGACTGTTTTATTCAGATATCTAACTTTTCCTCAGTCTGTTGTCTCTGTATCATCTGTATGATTCCCACCATTGCACAGTGATGGTTTGTGGTCATGCACTGTTGTCACTGACAGTATTTGTCTCCAGATTCTTCGGCTGTGGTCTTCCCTTTCCAGCAAAGCTTGAGGGCTGCAGGGTCCTGGACCTGGGCAGCGGCTCTGGCAGGGACTGTTATGCCTTCAGTAAACTTGTGGGACCGAGCGGACATGTGACAGGGATTGATATGACGGAGGAGCTGGTGATTACACGTCCTCGTGCGCACATTGTTTGATACTTGATTTCTGTGCTTTCTACTTTATTTAACTTCCATTTGTTTAGGTCACAGTGTGTCGTCAGTACGTTGAATATCATCAGAAGAAGTTTGGCTATGAGAAGCCCAACGTCTCTTTTGTCCAGGGGTACATGGAGAAGCTCAGTGAAGCTGGCATACAGAGTGACTCAGTGGATGTTGTGCTGTAGGTTTAACGCATGGATATGTCTCAACATGATGTTTCTGTAAAGCAGCTTTGATTGGGTTGATAATGTTTATTACTGTTTTTCCCTCTAATACATTCAGATCCAACTGTGTAGTCTGTTTGTGTCCGGATAAAAGAGCCGTGCTACAGCAAGCATACAATGTCCTAAAGGTTAGTACAAAGGATATCTACCAACTAGATTAAGAAGAGAAACGTTTCATGCTGTTAATGGTTCTCATTTTACACAGGAGGGAGGTGAACTGTACTTTAGTGACATGTATGCCAGCAAAGTTGTCCCTGATCACATGAAGCAAGATCCAGTCCTGTGGGGTAAGATAACATGATCATTAAAACCTAAATGTACATGTAATAAAGCACAGAATCGCTGACACTGACAATGAATGTGTCTGCATCCTCTGTATTTCTGGGCCCAAGGTGAAGGAATGGGTGGTTCTCAGTTTTGGCACGATTTCATTTCACTGGCCCGCAGCGTAGGTTTCAGCACCCCACACCTCGTCTCAGCGAGTCGCATCGTGATCTACAACAGTGAGCTCAAAGCAAAAGCAGGTACCAAGAAGAGCGACACTGAGTTGTGACGACGAGTGAAGAGTGTTTTCATTCTGTAGTTGAGGTCGGCTGTTCATTTTGCAGGTGACATCAGCTATGCTTCGGGCACTTACCGCCTGTTTAAGCTGCCCAAAAGTCCCGTCAGGTCTGAGGCAAGAGTGACCTACAAAGGAACTGTGGCAGATTTCCCAGATCAGCTGGACTTTGATTCCTCCCACTCTTTCAAGGTATTATAAAAGTCTCACCAGAGGCCAATCAGCCCAATACTGATTTGATTTATTAATGTTAATAATAGGAACCTGTTAATATATGCACATTTATTTTATCCTTTTACTTTTTATTTTTGTCTTTATCACTTGTGTTTGAACCTTTTCCATTCTCAAATATAATCCTGTACCTTTTATTTCACCTTGTATCTATAGATGTAAATAAATTTATTGTTAGTATTCTTTTATAAAAATGAAAATGAGAATTGAAACAGTAATATACTGTCGGTCTAATTTCTGTGGCTCAATAAAAAACACAAATACTCTATAAACTTTATGTAGACGATTCAAATACAGTGTGAACAAGAATCCTGAATAGTCACATCTAAAATAATCAGCAGTGTTGGAAAGATAAAATGAATGTTTTCTTTTTGTGCTGTGCAGAAAGATGTGGCAGTGGAGGTAAATGGAGAGATGGCAGCAATCCTCCAGAGTTCCCGTTTCTTCCCAGATTTCAAAATCGAGATGTCGGATAAACCAGAGTGCAGCTCAGAGTCAACACCACAGGTAGCTGAAAATGCTTTAATTTTTGAAAGAAAGTAAAATGTTTATATGTTTAAGCTTTGAAAGAAATAGAAGATTTGTTTCAGCCTCATGTGATAGTCAACTTTCTTCTTCCTTTTTTGTTCAGTACTGCCACCTCAGCCCATTTCTGCTGGCGGACAAACTGGGATCCTCAGTGACAAAATGCTCCAAAACAAACAAATGAAAATGTTGCTGAAACCTGAGTAAAATAACATTTTAACACATTCGTTTTGATTAGTCCATCACATTTGTAAATTATAGACAAATAATCTTGTGCTTGTCGTCACTTACCTCCAATGATGTACTTATCATTTGTGAATAATCGTGGTTCATAGTTTGGCAGTGCTGTAATGCTGTCACAGTATTATGATAGTAAGAGTGTCTGGATACTAAAATAAGTTCATTTACAAAGTGATAGTTGTTTATGAAATATTGTCGCTTTAGTCTTGACTTAACATCTAAGTGAACTAAGTTTAAATACACAAGAAGATTCTGTGTAAAAATTACAGTAAAAGCATCTTACAGGCTTTGTATTCGGCTGTCATTGTGCAACATGAAACTTTATAATTCATAAATTACATTAGTATTTGGACTGCCCTGCTTGCAAATGTTAAAGTCTTACAATAGTCCACAAAAGGCCAGTTTGATAGAAAAGGGGTCAGATAGACCAGATTTAAAACAATGAACAAGAAGTGGATCAATCAATCAAACAATCTGATGTGTTTGATAGATAGATAGATAGATAGATAGATAGATAGATAGATAGATAGATAGATACTTTATTTATAAATTCAAGATATTAAATGTTTAACTATAGCTGATGATGATTATGGTGTGTTTTGTTATATATAACCACTTCTAAAACAAATGAAGTAGCAAAGGTTATCTAGAGGTAAGCAATGATTTATTGTGGTCAGTTAAACAGAAACGAAACACATCCCCATACATATGGAGAATCGGTGGTGTTTAAACATATTTGTTTAATACCTGAGAATTAGTTATGTGCCACAAAGCATTCAGACTACATTTTAAGTGAGTTAAAGGTAAGAATGAAACAATAAAAGTGAATGAAAAATACACAAACTGTTAATTATCAGCAAGTCCATCCCCAGTATTTTAATTGACCTTTGTATTTAAAAAAAGTTGCTCATAAATATATTGTAACTAAGTGTGATGGTGTGCATATTGTCAAAATGTTTCCAGTGATTAAAATAGTATAAAAATACTATTATGTTACTATTATTATAGTAACATAACTACACTACAAAATGATTAAACTATTATTATATTAATATTAAACTATTATACTGAATGTTTATGAAATCTTAAAATGTCAAAAAGACAAAAATGTTTGGATGTGAAACTGCTGCAAGTCAACTACACACATATCAGATTATTCACTGAGAACATAAAGTGCTAATTCAATAAAGCTTTGCTTGCTGCTCTGGTAACAGTACCGTGAGTAGGAGCAGAGGTCTGATTGGCTTTCAGAGGCAGTAAATATAAGGAGATATGAGAACAGTTGGATGGAGAGAGGAACAATAAAGAGAAAGGCATCATCCTTTGTCAGTGTGGGTTACTCCTGGATACAGCAGGCCTCTGGTTACATCTGCAGCCAGCTCAGGTCATCAGCTCTGAACGGATAAGGAGGTGACAAAGCAAATATTCAACAAAGAGGAGTTTACAGGTTAGGAGTCTCATCCTGTGATTTGCGATGTGATGTTTACACAGATCATAGTAATAGTATCGCTGTATGATGTTTATATGACTTTAATGTCGTCCAGGTTTCCAATCACTGTTTTTAGTGCTGTGTATCAACATCCTACACGTCTATACCAGAGTGACTGGGTTACAGTATCATTGTTAAAGCTGCTTTCACATTAACAGTGGATCAATAGTGGACGTCTAAAGTGCTTTCAGTGAACGACCCACAGAAAATTAACTAGCGCCTTACATGGAAGCGTTTTAGCGTCTTTGAGCTCATTGTTTTGGTTTTACAGCCGATAATTTTACTTTTACTGTTTACCCTTGCCACTCTCATGCATCATTTTAGGACACAGTAGGGAACTCATCTCAGTGAAAAAGCTCTAAAAATTGACTGTATGTTACTTGCCCCTTACACAATGGCAGACAAAGTTAGTGACTAAAGAGTGAATACTAGACACAAACATGACTCCAAATGAATGCTAATGTTGCTCCATATCTGCTGGACAGGTTCGCCATATCAACTTAAAATGTGATGAAGCTGTAAATGTTGTTTCTGCTTGCCCAAGTGGCAAAAATCAGTTATTGCAGGTAGTTAAAGCTGGACCCACTGTGGGTCATGGGTGCATTTTAACCCATTATTGTGGATCTGGCTTTTTTTATTTAAGTACCAGCAACAATAAGAATGACATTTACTCCCCAATAACAAATAAATTCATCATTACTTCGTGTATTTAATGTGCATACAGTATATAAACACATAGTGTAGTTTGTGTGAATGCAGCATGACACTCACTGAGCCTGTGCCTTTGTTAAAATCTGGCCAGTAGTCATCAGCTCAGCAACATGCGCCACAGCAGGGTCGAACATCAGGCTGGCCGCAGCTACCACCACCTCATCTCTGTTAACAAAAGTAGAAATTCAGCACAAACAGCAGGAATTCATATTCAGCTGTATCAGGAGTTATTCCACAGCTGCTTACTTTATATAAAATGCCAGGAATTTCCTTTCTTCCACTTTGCCTTTGAATATGATTTCTGTGTATCCTTCCCCGTAGCCTGGAATGAGGAAATGAAAGGAGGAAATGAGACTATTAATTATATATTTTGATAAAAGGCTGACATTTTCTCAATAAACCTTTCAAACCTGTATATCTGATGCTCTTCCCAAGCAACACAGTCCAGAAGAAAGGAACAGACTCAATTTTGGTTGGTTTCTTCAGCATGTTTAGGGCAGCTACTCTTCCTGAAGAGAAAAACAAACAATGAGGTTGAACCCAGGCATCGAATTATTTTCACCCCTAAAATGTTCTTGACTAGATAAAAGAAAAGGTGCATGATATGAGAAATATCTTAACAGAACGCAGCTTTATCTGAGACATGAAACCAACAAACACAATATAAGGCTGTTTTTTTTTGACTCCTTCAGTCTCTTACCTTGAGCTTGTGACATTTGCCAGTGGCCAATGTTGACCCTTTGGTCTCCACGAATGGTCAGAGGGAAAGCGGTAACATCTCCTGCACTAAAAATATCTGGTATATTGGTCCTCATGAACTGTTAGTGAAGATAAACAGCAAGAGCCTCCACATTAGGCTTATAAAGTCGACTGAACACATTTATCTGAAGGATTCAGCTAATATACAATATTAATGTTTGGCCAAAAATAAAATAAAAAAAACAAGCAATTAAACCGTATCCATCAGACTAACTTCATTTGTTACGTCATCATATCCCAGTGATTAAAGTTAGGCCGTAGGCAATGCAATGTCCTCCATGAACTGTGTGTTACCTTGTCAACAATCACAGCTTTCATTGGATCCACTTCCAACTCACTTCCAGCCAAGAAGTCTGAATTGGGGATTACGCCTGAAAAAACAGAGATCTTTGTGATAGATTTTTGTAGAACTGCACAGAAAAAGTCTGAATGTGAAAGACTCTGTTTGAGTAGCCATTACTTGTGAGGCAGTAGTGGTCCACATATTAGACTGTCTGCATGTTAAGATTCAAATGTAACAATGGAAAGAGAGTACCCTTTAACTGCTAATGGGAATGTAATGAGGTCAAAAGTTCTTGGAAGGAGGTTCATGAGATGATCAGGCGGATAACAGACCTGAGAATCCATCCATTGTTTGCCAAAGCTATGCATTCTGGGTATTAATCCACGTGATTTTATTGTTAAGAAGAGCGACCGTGCATTAATAGACACGTGTCTCTAAGAAAGCAATAGCTAGAGGATGGAAAAATGTCAACAAACAAGTACGAATCAATATATTAAAGATCTATCAATTTGTGCCTGTATTAGACGACCTGGCAATGAGAACGGGCTGTGAAGTGTCGGACAAACTACAGTGTTTGAAAATATCTGGGGGAGCAAAATGTTGATAATGGTCATTAAAGCACGAGACTGAGGTAGGGGCAGGGCAACTGTGTACTAACCCATGTAATCTTTTGGGCTTCTGTAGCCTGACGGTTTTATTTTATCAATATGCAATGGTTGTCATAATTTAAAACTCCAATAGAAATGTTGGTTTGCGTTTATTAAGGTCCATTAATAAAAAGTGTATATCTCACTTTTAACACTTTGAAGTAAAATTAAAAATGTACCAATTCCAGCAATCACAACATCAGCTTCCAGGACAGTACCACTCTTCAGCACCACCCCCTTCACCTGAAAGGAAAAGACTAATTACTGGATGATATACACTATCAGTACACAAAAGGTTTGAAGCAGCACAATTTCTAATTTTGACTTCACAGTAAGAAAAACACAGGTGTAAATAATACAGCGAATGCTGGCTGAATGCCATTTAGCTGCCTGGTGTTGTTCATGTTTGCTCACTGTCACTTCTTACTGGGACACTTGAACACAACAGAGCCATCGTTAAAATACATTTTTATATATATATTATATATATATATATATATATATATATACCACCTGTGCTTTACCTACTGTAGTTCAAATGTCTGCTGTGAAAAAGTCTGATGCTAATAGAGTAAAAGTAGAGTTACCTTGCCGTTCTCCCCTTTGATCTCAGTGGCTCTATCATTCATGTAGAACTTTACATTTTGTTCCTCCAACATCTTACAAGGAGAAAACAAAGTATTAAAATTAGTTTTATTTAATAAAAGCTAATAACATCACACTGAGCAATGACCATGACAAACTACAATCATCATCGTTTCTTACTTGCATGCTCATTTTGCCGATCTCTGGCCCCAGAGATCGCTCATATGGGTATGTGCTGGTGCCAACCACGGCCACACTGGCAGCTTTGTCTGATAAGTACGATGCCACCTCCATACCTGTTGTGTTAATGAGAGAAACACTTCAGTGGCGGCAATACTGGCGTGACTACATTTGTTTAAAAGTAGCTTTATCTTGCACTGTAAGAAAAATGAGGGAATGATACCGTCCAAATTATCAACCTGATAATCAAACAACAAATACACCTACAGGCTTGTTTTTGTAAAAAGGAACAACCCAAGTTTCATTCTGCTCCTTTAAGCTTGCCGAAGGCTGATAGAAGGTAGAGAAACGTTTGCTCAGCCTGCCAATTACGGGTGTATATGCATCATCATGAGTTAGCAGATTCAGTTCAGTTTTATTTGTATAGCGCCAATTCATAACAAAGGTTGTCTCAGGAAACTTTTCAAATAGAGCAGGTCTAAACCATACTCTTTATGACTTTGGTTTGTTTGATCTCTGGCTCACACAAAAGTGCAACAACATCAACAGTTGAGGCTGAAAGACCAGTTCATGCAAAACCGGCAAAGTCATCTCAGAAGCATGACGTCATGGGATATTCATGTACAATTTAAACAAGCTTAAACTTAATCTCATAACCTATGAAAGAGGCTCCGATTACAACAGCTTTCTGGCCCACACAGGAGCTGTGAATCTCTTTGGCGTCTTCATAACTCTGCAGTAACTTCACTCCCTTCAGGTCCCAACCAGGACAGTTTAGCGGCCGTGCTCTGTGAACATAATAAGGACTATTACTGTATGTTGTCACATGGAAACCGAATGTCTTTTGTGCTCATTAAGTCTGATGACACCAGAATGTAAAAAAAAAAACTTCAAGAAATTTAGTTTCTTGAGGACTTGAGGAACAGGATGACGACTCTAACCTGCAGCCAGTTGAGATGAGGAGCTGGTCGTACTGCTGCAGAGTGCCATTGCTCAGCTTCACCGACTTATCGGCTGGGTTTACAGACACCACCTGCAACACCAAACACATTTCTTAAGCAAAGAGAGGATCGGTTTTTCCCCCAAAATGGTGAGAATGCAACACAAATAGATTGTTCTTATTTTCTTCTCACCTCCTTCTGTGTCCACACCTCAATCCCGTACTGTTGATAAAAATCACTTGGCCGAAGGAGGATGCTGCTGCTGTCCAGGTTCATAGCCTGAAAGAGGCAAGGCCATTTACTAAAAACGAACATCTAAATACAGGTTGTTGAGAAATCTACTCGAAAGGACAAACAAGGTCAGCAGTTAGATGCAAATACATATGAATACAGGTTACCTTACCTTGCTCAGTTTGGGCTTGTCAAATGGAGGCAGGGTGTCTTTGGTTACCATGATGATCCGCCCTTGGTAGCAGTTCTGCCGCAGCGTTTCAGCACACACCTGGGAGGCAGGGCCTGAAATCACAAAATTCATATTATTATGTGTCATTTTTCAGAGGGTACATTCAGAAATTAGACTTTAAGAAACATGGCAGCACTACAGCATGGACTGATAACTTGAGGCTTTAACTTTCAAGTGAAAGCTCCTGTATTTATTACAGTATTCAGTATTTACCTCCTCCTATCAGCAGGATAGTGTGTTTGATGTCTGGTACCATCCTGCACATCTCCTTCACCCGTTTCGTCAACTTCAGAGACTGAGGAGAAACAAACCAATAAGAGACTGTTTAAAACTGTATTTTAACTCAAAATTAAAGGAAACATTGTTATCCTTTTTGTTAATTTAACATACAATCACTTACATTTTTGTTGATGGTAACGTACACCTTTCCATCCTCAACTTTTACCTGTAAAATGTTCAGAAGGTGAGAGAGAAGTTTAGGTACAGAAAGCAAAGTGGGGTCATTTGACAACAAGGCCAAAATCATATTTGCGTACAATGACCTGCAACAGGTGAAATGTTGATAAAAGCATCCATTCTTAAATAATAGGAAATGTTTTGACAGAGTGAGGAAGTACCCTGAACAACAGTAACATCTGTCAACAGAACTACAGATGTAATGAACAAGGGGTTACGTCCTAATTTGCACTTTTCTTTCCTCTTTCTTGCAAACTTTACAGACATGTTTTACCTTATAAGTAGGCAGACTGTCCAGACCTGGATAGTCTTCAATATCTCCAGTTCTGACATTAAAGCAGGCACCGTGAAAAGGACATCTCACTCTGTAACCAACCAGTGCTCCTGGATAATCAGAGAACATCAAATTCAATGCACAAACGTTTCATATTAATTCAGGTATTGGTTTATGGAGATTGAGACGCTGATGATAGAGGTTTACCTTTGATAAGAGGAGCATTGTAATGAGAGCAGTGGCTTCCAACAGCACTGTACTGACCCTGGGTACAGACAAGCAACACCGTCTGTTCCCCCACAGTCACTTCTCTCATCCTAAACACAAAACGGGACAAATGTGTGTATATTATATAAACAAAATGTGTTATTTGTGTAAATGTATTGTGCCCTCTACAAACATACTTTAAAATATTACTGAGAAAATGAACACAAAGTGAGGAAGAAGATACATAGTGAAGCTCCCAAATACAGACTTACTGTCCATCTTTAAGGTCGGTCTCCTGACACACCATCCCAGTCACCTCCTCCAGCTCTTCCCCTGACTCTTGGCACTGATGCATTCCTGCCATGCGTAAGTCAAACGAGACTATTGTCTAATAAGTGTCTGCATAAACAGAAACATATGATATGACTACATGTAGCTTCAGCTCACACAACAGAAACCCCCATGCCTGCAGAGGAGACATTGCCGTATACAGAGTATGTGAAGTGTAGCTCACCTGTTTTCTTCCACCAACAGCAGTCAGAAAGGATGCATGGACCGCTACACACTGGTCCTCAGCAGTGACCTCCTCAGAGGAAGAAACGAGGGTCGAGATTCAAGAGCGAGCGCAGGCAGAGGAACCACCCGCGTGACAGCCAGTAGGAGTCCCGTGCTGTCCGCGAGCTCCTCCCTCCAACAACCGCAACCGAGGCGGGGTTGGAGGTTAAGGTGGATCCGTCCACACACCCCTCTGGAGGTTAAGGTGGATCCGTCCACACACCCCTCTGGAGGTTAAGTAACAGCAGTCAGTAACAATATGTAACGTTATAGTCATAGCCAACACAAACCACCCATACTGGTTTTTATCCGAGGTGAAGTGGTAATGTTACCTAGCGACTGTAGCTAGGCAACACAGCCAGCCGTTGTTTTAATGACGAGTGTTTCCGCTGATAACGATAAAAAATGTGAATACAAAACATTCCGCGATCAATCACCTGATCGACTTCCTTATTTGGGAAGCGGAAAGGGCCAGAACGCCATGGCAACGTGCGTAGGGTAAAACAGCTCGTGGAGCGACGCAGCAGGTGCACGCAGCCAATCAGATATGATGAGTAAACTATAACAACATAAAATATTAAAACAATATGAAATATTGTCATAGGAGACGTTCACATTCACATAACAAGTGTAAAATACAGAAAAAATAACTTAAAAGTAGACTTGTAGTAACCCAAATACAAAAGATACATTTTATTTTATTTATTTTTATGTAGGCCTAACTATGGCGATAAATATGTCCATTATTATGTGAGCGCAGGTCCTTCATCCCAACAGCTGTAAGACTACATAACTCAGCAGTAAAAACATTAATATACTGTTTGCACTACTAGTACTGTATAGTTTCACATACATATTGTTTTATGTTATATAATTTGCTAGACAAACAGTGTTAGTATTAGAGCTTTACTGTATATTCATAGCCCATGTCTTCAGCCTGTATTTTCCACTAAACTATACTGCTATATATATATATATATATATATATATATATATATATATATATAAAAGCTATATATAGTGTACATGCAACTCTGATTCTATTTTCATTCCATTTGTATTTTTCTGTTTTTTTTCCTTTTATCTGTTGTGTCGATCTGCAGCTGCTGTAGAGTGAATTTCCCCAGTGTGGGATCAATAAAGACTATCTTGTCTTAACTATTTACTATTTTTTAAAGCCTCTTTCTTGATTGGCTGTCTGGACCAAGTGTGACATTGATGAGCTGTGCAACCCTGCGCCTTGGGCTGAAAAGTTGAAAACATTTTGATATTAATGTGTGTCTGTACCATGGAAAAACAATGGTTTTGTTGCAACACGTTTCTAGCAATGTGTTTGTGTGATTAGCCCCTCACTCCCCAATGAGAGGGAGACAGTTTGCACTGTGATAAGGCAATCTAGATTAACTAGCTACCATTAGTCTGTTTTTTGTTGTCAGCTGTAACGCTGACTTTATGTTTAACTTAGCTGTCACATGTAAGCTCTTAATGTTGAGGCGAATGTCAAAAACCATCATTACTGACCAAGTTGACCTTTGAACCTTACTGTATGTAGCTATTAATCCTCTTGGGCTGTGTACCCCTGGTATCTATTTATTTATAAGAATAAAATGCATCTATAGCATCAAAACTACATTTTAATGAGTAAAAACTCTCAAAATACTAACTACTAAAATGGTGGTTTTTAATTATCTAGGTCAGGGGTGTATGTCAAGGACCCCCCACAATAGATACACATTGATTTATTTTTAGGTTTCAAGATTATAAAGTCGTCAGAGTCGCTTAATGCTTAAACTGGGATCCATATAAATAACAATCAATAAAAACGGTCAACCCTATTTCTTCCATTATTCCAACTTCCAAAAAAATGTGATGAAAGTTAAAATACTCCTTTTTTTGCTGGGGACCCCCTAAAACCCACTCAAGGACCCCTGTTGGTCCCCGGACTCTAGTTTGAACACCACTGATCTGGGTAATAATGACATCAGAATCAGAATCTCTTTTATTGGCCTGATATGTGCACATACAAGGGTTGGACTCCGGTTTTACCTTGAGCTCAACGTACAAACACAGACTGAGTATAAATAAACAGGACTTAATAAAACAGACATAAACTACTATGTACAGTTATACATTAATATATATAAACAAACATAAAACAATAACAATTGTTGACAGTAGACAATAGTGCAAAAGTGCAGAATGCAAAGGATGCTGAAATGAATATCTATGTGCTGTATATACAGTATAGGTAGATGTTTTTTGATTATAGTATTAATTTTTAAAAAGAAACTGAATTTTAACAAAGGAAGAATAAATAATAAATACATTACAGGTGCAGTAGATGTTGGAGTCCGGGGGTTATTGTACAGGGATTGTTCCTGACACTGTGTGTAGTTAGAGTGATGGCTTGTGGGTAGATACTGTTTGTTTGTTTTGATGTACAGTGCTCTATAGCGCCCACCAGTGGGGAGGAGTTGGAACAGGTTGTGTCCAGGTGAGATGGATCTACAGTGACTCTGGACAAGGTCCTGAATGGAGGGCAGGTTGGCACCAATGACCCTCTCTGCAGTCCTGACTGTCCACTGTAGTCTGTTCCTGTCCTGTCTGATGTCCTGATCCAAACCAGACAGTGATGGATGAATAGAGAACAGACTGAATGATGGCAGGTTGAGCTTCATGAGGCTGGTGCAGGAAGTACAACCTCTACTGGGCCTTCTTGATGAAGGTGTCTGTGATCGTCTGTATGCAGTTTGACAGACTGGTCTCTGGAGGTGCAGTCATTAGTGTAGAGGGAGGAGAGCAGTGGGGAGAGCACACACCTCTGGGGGACGGCAGTGTTTCAGTTTGAGTTTGAGTTTACTCACAATACCACTTCAAACATTACAATAATACAATAATACAGTTGGGGTACAAAATCAATTGGGTAGAGTGAATGGGTCTCCCAAGGAAGCTAGGAAAGCTTATAGAGGATGAGTTTGATGTAGAGGATGTCCGGGATGATGGTGTTGAACGTTCAGCTGAAGTGCACAAACAGGATCCTTGCATACGTCCCTGGAGAGTCAAGGTGTTGCAGGAGGCAGTGCAGTCCCAATAATGATGTTTCTCTAAAAATAGAAAGAAAGAAGAAAACTTTTCATGAATGTTTCAAGATGTTAGAAAATGCCAGACATTGCTTGTAAAAAGCTGTAAAACGGCTGCGTTTTACCTTTTTACTGTAGACTGGAACACTGTGAGTCACTCACCCACACAATGATAATAGGCCTGAAGGTTGTTGTTTTTTTATTATTATTGCTTTATTACATGTATATTTCTCATTCTGGCATCCAAGAAGCTATTTTACATGTACTTTTAGCTGCTGACAATATCAGTGACAGAACCATACCTGAGCCTGAGAGGCAGGGTGCTATTTAAGTTACACATTTACATGTTACAATGCGACGTGGTCCTTAACCGGATGGTGGCGCTGTGTCACCAAATACTGCAGTACTCATTCATGTCTATGGCCAGACTCGAACATCAATAGGATCTTGTTTTATTCGCTTCCACTGAATGAAACAAGACAGAAAAGTAAAATATTCCTCATTCTTCAAGGTCCAGTTAGAATATCAAACATTACTATGGTGCACAATAAACGCTGTACCGAATCAAAGTATCACAACGTGTGTTACATAGTCTCTATTTACATGTGGCATAAACTACTTTTCCCATAATTCCACGGTTTGGCTTGGGGACCAATGAGGTGCGTTAGAAGTCATGTTGCCTTCAAGTGCACTTTATAATTTGCAGCTTTGTATGGTCAGACAGTACTTTCTAGCGCTTTCTAGTGTTTCTTCTCTAGAAAGAAGAGACGCTAGAAATAATATAGCAACAAAACCTACATTGGTGGCTGTTACATTTTTTTATTTGTTTTAGAAATCAAATAGCACCAAGCTCACAGGTGCTGAAAACAGAATTAAATATAATGTATAATATTTTAATTATTCTCTTTGTGTGTATGTGTATGTGTGTGTGTGTGTGTGTGTGTGTGTGTGTGTGTGTGTGTGTGTGCCTCGGGCTATTGGCTGCTGGCTCCTGAACAAAGCTTCTGCTTCTTTTTTCTCCTTAATTTAAGATATCATCAGATCTACTGTTGTTTATTCTATTGTGAATATTTAAAGTGATCATGATGTAATCACTGAAAGGATTTGGCTGATAGAAAGGTACTTTCTGGTGGAAGTTCCCTCGATCAGCAGGTATTTCAGGCTTTCACACATCCACCTCAGCTCCAATTGGCCAGATGTTGAACACCTGTTTTTAAAAAAAAGCCCAACATGTTCTTGTCATAGATGTGAATTTTCTGAGCAATACTCAGAGAGCACATATTACTATTATTTAACAGGTCTAATCAGGTTTTAGTATGTAGTGTGTTCACTAGTGCTGGGTATCTTTTGATTTATTTCCAGATACTGAAGCCCATAAGATAGCCTACCTGAATTACTTACTCCTTCACTTACTTTGAGAAATATAGTCATTTTTTATATATATGTGTGTTGCGTTCAAAGAAAGAGGCCAAAGTTCTCAGATGTAAATATTGTTTAAATACGAGCAGCCAGACAAAAATTTTGCCTGAAAAAGATACAGTCTGAATTTGTGAATTTAAGAAATATCTGATCAAGGATTAAGATCTGACATTTGATGCAGGCAGTTTTTGAGTGCTCCAGACACAAACAATTACTAGTGGATAGTGGTGAGATAGCAGTTAGAGGACTGAAGAAAATAAAAAGTAACACACATTAGAAAAACCTCTAGATATCTGTCAAGTAAAATGTTGATACAATTACCATCACACGTCTTGTGTAACATCTTATTAACACAAAACTGTAAAGCACATTATTCTCCTTATACAGACTCCTATTTAATGTCCACATTACTATAATTATTTGGCGCAGGTTATGGTGGATCAGCCTATGTTTTCACCATCACTCTGAGAACTAGTGAATTTTCCGACACGACTTGAACGTAACACAGCAGATGAAACGTGCTCGTGGCCGCGCCCCCTTTATAGTAGGGCGGGGAGACGCTGCTGTTTGGTTTCTGTTGGTGTCACAAAAAAAAAAAAAAAAAAAAGTTACACAAGCGAGAGATGAGGTTTTACAACAGGACGGTTTCACAACTGTGAACGAGACTTCACGCCTACATTCACCGTCCACTGCTACCGGTTAGACCTGTGGCCTCAGAGGGGTTTATTATAGGAGGGCGGGGGGCGGCATATCTCTCACACACACACACAGACATAGTCAATCTGTGTTTTTCTTCTCTGGACAATAACCGCCTTTCACCAGCCTGTTGTGGCACACATGATTGGGAACACACCGGTGCGTTAACGTGATCGTCTCGGTCGTCGCCCACAGCCGTCTGGAGCCATTATATTATATTATATTATATATAGTCTATTTATTACACCGCTCATAGTGAGGAGACAGGAGGGGGGGACCTCTGAAGTCTTCATCTACTACAGCTATCGTAAAACTGAAATTATCTTTCAACTATGGAGTTGAGTTCAGTAATTTTAACCACCGGGAGCTCCTTCGGGTTTTTCCGACTTGTCCACGCGGGGGTCAGTAAACTCCCCATGCCCGAGTCCGCCTGTAGGAATGCGTGGAAATGGAGAAACATCGCCACATCCTTCGTGCACAGCTTTATCACTGCGATATGGGCAGTGCTGTGGTGAGTTAAATCCAACTGTGTTATTCAGCTTTCTGTTAAAATGTGAAATCTTAAATTGTGAGTGAAGATCTGTTGAGCTTTGAAAAGCATGGGTTCATTCATGGATGCTGGCTTCTGGCGCGGTTGTATTTTTGAATAATTTGCTTTAAATTTAATTTAATTTCATGTCATTTGACTTTGTATTGTTTTTTATTGATCAATGCTGGTTTTTGCCCTGCTGTTTGCCCAGTCTATTAACTGGCAGTACATTAAAAGGTGCCACTGACAACCTAATTATCTACATTAAACTTAAAGTTGACTGGATTCCTTGTAAAGATGTCACTTTAAAATAAAGTTCCACAAATTATAAAACTTTTTTTCCCCCTTCTTAATGTTTTATGTGAACTTTATTTATTTTTTATATATTTTTTTTGTATCTCTTCAGCTTTTTCCGTCACCCGCAGATGGCTGAAGATTTGATAGAAACTCACTCAGTGTTTTCTCACGCTTTGGTGTCGTTTTCCATCGGTGAGTATCCTGTCGGCACTCCTACAATGCTGGATTACAGATCGATACAGTCGTCATGTGAATGGGCTGGTGGTGGTGGTGGAGGGAGTGCTACAGAGGGAGCGCACCCATGGGTGCTGCCACCATAAGGGAAAGTGAGGAATTATCCATCAGAGCTAGTCTGATTTTCCATTTCCCTACTGTTCGGTTTCATGTAGTTCTTGTAAAACCTTTTATTTAAACGAGATATTACAAGTCTTAACTTGAAAAGTATTTATAAATTTAATTCAGCTGCATAGGGAACATGTTTAATGTCAATACCTTGCACAATGAGCTCATACAGTGTTTGAATTATGTGACACCAGCAGCATATTGTCTAAGAATGAGGTAAACTGAGTATTTTTTTTTACACTCAGTGAATTATCTTCTGTCATGTTGATGTGCTCCATCATTTAACTGTTTCTACAATTCACTGACCTGGTTGATATTTATCATATTGGGGCTCCCTGGTAGCTCAGCTGGCTCCCCACATACAAAGGCTGAGTCCTCACTGCAGCAGCCTGGGGTTCAAAATCTGACCTGTTGCCCTTTGCTGCATGTCTTTCCCTCTCTCTCTCTCTCTCTCCCCCCCTTTCCTGTCAGCTCTGACCCCATTCACACTTTTCGGCTCCACTGATGCGTTCACTCCTCCTGTAGACGATTTCTTTTTCTACTGAATCACTACCTGGAATCCACAACGAAGGCTTTCACCATCTACTCGCCCAAAACCAAATTAGTGACTTGCATGAATTAGATTTTGAGTGCATGCTACCCCACATTCTTAAAATAGCAACTCACCCTGTTTTTACTTTTCCTCATTAATCTCTAAAGTATTCTGGCGGCACGTGAGCCCTCCTAAATCCACACATTTATTGGATGTTTGCGGGGCAACAAGGGCTCCCCGAGGATTCCCAGGATGTTTGACATTCTTTCAGGAAGTCCAGCCCCTGGAAGCTGGCAAAGCAAGGAGCAGCGCCAGTATGTGAAGATCAATGGGGGGCATTATTATCAGTCCCAGGCACGGGGCGTAACCCCTGTACTGTCATGTGACATCACTAAAGACAGCATCTACGCAAAAAGCTGATTTATGCTAACCATCCACATCAGATGCCACTGGTAACAAAAAGGGGAGTCATCCATGCAAAAAAACAAGTGGAGTGCTTCTCCTAAACCCTCCCACCAGAAATGTGGTGTGATTCTGAGGCCTCAGCATGTTTAGTGAGGAGTTTTGTCCACCAGATTTGTGCATTCAGCCTGTGATACCACGCAGCAAACCTCACAGTGACATGCCTTAAATTACTCTCCAGTTGTTGAATGAAGACCTTGTGCAGCACCTAGAACAATGCCTTGCACTGGAATTTAACCACGCTTAATGTTTTATGTATGTAAAACCCTTTTTCATGTGACTTTTGATACAGTTTATTCTCCATGTTATGAATAACCAATTTAAAGAAAAGTTCTCTTTGCCTATTTAACCCAAAAAACCATAAGATACCTCTAAAAAAACATTTTATTTAGATATATATATATATAAAGAAGTTCCCATAATGCTTTGCAAGTCAAGTTTACACAGCCCATAAAAACAAAAAGCCACAGTAATAAGATGTTTACATGCTGCAGTAACTTGGCAAGTATCAGACTAAGCCAGGTGTCTTAATCAGGTTTCTCATACTGAACTGGGTCATTCCAACTGAGGCGTGATACTGGCAGCCTGAAACCAGATTGTTTGACTAACTGGTTCAAGAAAGGAATTCCATGTTCATGTAAACATACCAATAAATCTTGAATGGAAAGATGCAAATGTTTTACTTTGGAGGATTTAACTAGAAACCCCCCCTTTCTTTCTCCCCCCAGTAGCCAGTGGAAAGTGAACCAGTGTCTGATTCCTTTGTTCTGACTGTACAGAGGTTTCACATAGGCATCATGCCCGTGTTGCAGAACATAAAGAGAGTGTCACACAGTCATTCTTTGCTCCACCGGTATGTTTTGAATACAGATGTGTCAGTGCTGAATGAATCATTCTAAAAACACAAGGGCAAGATAAAAGATAGATTGGCAACAAGTCACACACTCAAATTGGCTGTTTATGGCAAAATGTGACCTGCGATGAGAACCGCGATGGACACCAGATAATGCACATAAACCAATCAAATGCTTTGTGGTGTTCTTCTGGTATTTATCTGCTCTGCTGGCTGGTAGCAGGAACATTTGTTTATGGTGAGATGAACCCAAACATGTTACCACATCAACAAAAAGGGTCCCGGTGTCACATTTCCAACATAATGAGGTTAATTCCAGTCTCACCAAAGCCCCCCGAGCCCCCCATCCTCAACACTTCATTATTTTTCCAGCATTCTGAATAGCTGTCACCATGGATACAGCCGGTGGTGGGGAAAGGGGTGGGGTTGGTGGATATGAATAGCCCCTCTCCAAGACACATCTCGGTTGCCATCGCTGTCGTCATGGAAGCGGGTCCCCCACCCCCCAATGCACTTGATACGCTCAAGGCTTCTATTGTCAAAAGAATCTGTCGTGTTTTGGTTGATTAATGAATTGCCAGACCTGAATATGGCTTTAACATTGGCTAAATGCTGTCTATTCCCCACAGGTTACTTCATGTATGACTTCTTTGACATGGTGGTGAACCAGAAGCTGAGTCAGTCATGGGAGCTTCTCTTTCATCACTTGGTGGTAGGTCTTTCAAGCATTACTGTCACACACTGTCACAGTTGGAAAAAAAACTTTTTTCCAGGATTTAATTTTTTGGCTGAAGATGTTTCACTTAAACCGTAGAATATCTTCCCCTTTGCAGGTATGTGACAAATTGCCTACGTGTACCTACCGTCCCTGTGAATTCAATTTACTGTACAGCAGTCGCTGCACAGACAAATCATGCACCTGTCAGAAGCACGGACACGGGGAAGACAAAATACCCGTCTTTCTTGTCTTACAAAGAACAAGTGGAGTGGAGGAACAAAGAGACAATCATTCCAGTGTGACAGCCCCCCCCCCAACCTCCCGCCAAGCATTCAAAAATCAAAAGTTGAACTCCACCCGGCTCTCTTAGTGTCTGGCTATCCACTTTTAAACATGCAACGGTTTCAGGCAGATTCCCATCAGAGCCAATCATCTTCATGACATACTGACCCTCAGCAGGCTGGGCTGGTGGGACCGATTTTAGGGAATATTAGTTAACCCTTTCCCTCTCGTCGCTATGGAAGTGGTGTATATATATACATACACACATATATATAGAAATATATAGAACTACATCCTGATTGAGTATTTTTTTCTCTCTGCTTCTGGCTGTGTGACCTACATCCAAGACTGCGCTGATGTTGTGTATTGCCTTCTGTTGCCACTATTTATGTGTGCGTTTGGGTGTTAATGCAGGCATGTTTTCAACCCAAAGTATGTGGAAATATTCATCTGCAGAAGTTATGAGATCGGTTCACTGAGGACGAGGCTCGTGCTGCATGAAGAAAGTAGTATTTTGCACGCTGATGATCCACATATTTTTTATATATAAATACACACACACATCGTAGATAAATGTCATATGGGCTCACCTTCTGTCCTCCTAAACACCACCTTAAGAGGAACATCTTGGCAGTCTAGTAGATATTTTCCTGTCCATGTAGATACAAAACAACTCTAAAATGTCTTTTGGAAACCCCCTTTTCAGAATCTATCTTGCAGAAACACACTCTGCTGTTTTACATCAACATGGAGGCTGTCAACCGTACCAGCAACCTAGGAGTTTTTATCGATTGGCCTACATACTGGTTTTGGTAGTGCGTGATAAGATATGGGAATTCCTTGCAGCAAGTTAGAGAATATTTGCAATATTTCCTTTATTGGTTGCTGGAGAATCACTATTTCCATGAAACACACTTGTTGAATGCTATACTCATCATTTCACTGAATGCAGCAAGTCAAAATGTGGCACCTCTTTTAGCCCAGTTGTATTTGTTCTCCTTTTTTTAGTCTTTTTTTGTCCTGGAGGACCTGGTTTTGCCTTATCTCTTATATCGTTGCATCATATTTAATAGCTTTTCTTGGTGAACTTTGCAATTTATTTACCATTTTGAGTAAAGTAAGACATTGGCCTCTTTTGACAGACCGCCAAATTATGGTTTTGTTGTGAACTTGATATTTCTGGTTGTTTTAATCTAGGTTTGTGTGGTGATGTCCTAGCCTGTGACATCCTTTTTTTCTAAACAAGGTTAAAGGCACACCTGAGTCATCTTTTGCCAGGTGAGAAACAGTGTTTCAGGGAGGAAATGCTCTGAGTAATTTGGGATTGTGGGAGCCAACTCCAGCAGCAGTCTGAGAGGAGATGGCCATGTACTGTTTTCTGAAAGTCTTGTTGTTTTTCTCCTTCGCTTCCTGGAAGCTGAGTGAATGGATGCTTTGGCCAGGCCAGCTGGCCTCAGATTGTCACTAGAGTGTGGGAGGGACGGAGACTTCTTCCTCATTCACATGGCTTTCTGTGTTTCTCAGCAAGCTGACTCCTTAATCACTTAGTTTTCCTATTGTACCACCATCAAGACTTTCATTCATTCTTTTCTATGACGTTTGCTCCCAGCTTCCCATGTACCTTTCTGAAAAGGCCATCCTCCTTCAACTCCTTTGCCGTCTTGCTCTCAGTCGGCTCCTTTCTTTTATGTTTTAATGGCTTCATGCAACTATTATAAATTAGGTTACTGTGTTGGAGGCTCATAAAGGGTCGAAAAGCCAGAGATTGAAGTTTTCTCAGTATCATTGAACCAAGCAGGTCCAGCTGGTCAGACAGTCAGGAGCAGGAGGTTGATCTCTTGTTAATCTCCTCCTCATATTGGCTGCCCACTGAGGGATGGATCTAGAGGGGTGGCAGCAGCCATTTAACATGTTAATTTAGAATGATTTAAAAAGTAACACGTTAAAATGTAATTAATTACTTAATTTACTGATCTCTTATGTTATTTTGATGTTTTTTTCTTTAGATATCAATGAAATGTAATACAATAATATAATGTTTTATGGAGTTAAAATAGCTTCGTCTGGGGGCTTTTCCAAGCAAATATTGATATATGTGATTGTTAAATCAGATTAAATTACTCCCATGAGTACTTCTCTAAATCTGCCCCTGCTGCTCATCATCCCCTGGTCTAACAATGCTAATCTAGCTTTGCTTGGACATGTGGCACGACAATGACATTATGCAAACTAAAATGTGTAGGTGGGGATGTGGTTGAAGATTCAATCTTTATGTTAACAGCCCTAACACAGCAAACATCACCATGTACCTGCTGCACATAATGTTCGACTGAACAAACAAGGTGGTTAATATGACATATGGATCGTATAGGGAGGGCTGTGTCTTGAGTGGAACATTCAACACTGTGTCAACAATTACAGCAAATATAAATTATGTGTTTTATTATATGTTGACTCACGTATGCTAAAAGATGCAAACCATATAATCATAATACAGGCAAATCATGACTTTGTGGACCATTTGACTGAGTGCTGTTTTAATTGTAACAGGGGAAGGTGGTTGATCTGAAAACAAGTGTAAAAATAAATTTTGAATGACACAGTTATGGTCAGACCTGCGTATATGTTGCTATATGATATAGAGGCGTAGTTTAATGTACACAGTAATGTTAGTACAATTTAATGACAGTAACAAGGTTATTTAGGTAATTCAACCTTAAGATGACATTTCCCAGCTACAGGAATGTCTCTCAGGGAAGATGTAATCAAAGTTTTCTTAAATGGCCAAAAGAGTTTATATCTACTTTTTATGCCAATTGCTCAGCACATGTAGTAATGTCAAACCTGTATATGTTTTTTTTCCTTTTCTCCTCTGCCCTCATGCTCTGTTTTGACAAGGGTTGGGCAATATGTTATAACTTTCCAACCAGCCACTGTCACTTCAATAACCAGCGATTGCTGATACAGTATATTCACACACACCTGCACATGTCTTCGTCATGCCTGGAATCAGAGTCCTGGTCGGAGCCGCTGTACTTTATTCTAGTTGTCAAACTGGCCAAAATAAACCCCTGACCTCTACAGCTGTTGTTCCTCTTACTCGTACTTTGGCACAGTGTGTGTAACATTACTGGGCCACTGAACTTTTCGCTGACCATTCTTCGAAGGCAGATCTTTAAAGTAGCTAAATAAAATTACCAAAATCGTCCAAAAAATAACCCGGTGCTAGACTTAATGGAGCCAATATATTACTTCAATCGCCCAACCCTAGTTTTGACCTCTCCTACTCTTTTAGTGTTTGTCTGTTCCTTGTGTCTTTTATTGTTGTTTCTTCTTCATTTCTGTAATCTGCTACTAGTGTCACCTGTGTTACACAAGCCTATAGTGAAACACGATGAGTGTTGTCAAGGTTCTGGGGAAATGATGAAGTCAGACCTTCCATGGAAAGTATTTTCCCTCCTTACTGCCTGGAGTGGAGATTACAGCTTCTTGTTTCTGTCTGAGACTGGCTCTTCCACGGTCACTCTCTCCTGATGAGATCCTGTCAGCCGTAACCTTGTGCTTCCTTTGGAAAACAGGAAGTCCTGATAGTTATGGCAGAAATAGGGTGCCTTCTTCTGAGGAGATTAAATATGTATGTACCTACATTACCTAAGAAACATAACCTGCATGGCTTTTTAATAAATGTGAATAGTTAAGCGTGTAGTGGTTAAGAAAGTGTAAAGTTAAATTTGTCGTTCTTGCCATTGTTTGAGCTGGACTAACTGCAGGTTAATGTAAAGCCAAGGTTTGTTTGCCGTTCTTGTAAAAAAAAAAAAAAAAAAAAAAACCCTATTCCCCCTGTTGAGTCTGTCAGCCCCTTTTGCCCATGACTCTTGGAAATAGTGAGCTTGTAATTAAAAATATGAGCCAGAAGAGAAGGATGCCAAGCAGAGGCAGAAGGACAGATTATTTTTTCCACAAAGAACTAAAGCATGTGTATAACAGTATATCCAATGTCTCTTGTTAGATATTCGTCAATATTACACTGCGAAACACCAAGTGAATCAGTTTTTCTCTCAAAGGGGTTTGAAGTTTTGCAGCATGTTTGCTGTATCCTTCCATAAATGTCTCTCATCCCTCCCTCATCAGGCAGAATTGAATTATATTTGCAGAGAGAGCCCAAGGCCGACACTCCTCTAAAGTAGATCAGGGCAGCACAGTTTAATCCGCTATCTTAGGATCCATTTCCAATCACAGCTGCTCTTTCCTGTCCACTTCAAATCAGTACATGTAGGCTACTGAATATTCTCTCCACCATGATACTTATATCTTAGTTGTGTTACATTTTATAATAATTTATGCTCCAGTTAGTGTTATGATATACTTCTACCTGAAGGCTCAAGTTGCTCTTACACACACAAATGAGAGAATATGATTTAGTACCACCCCAGATATGTAATTAATTCCCCAACAGCCTTCTGGTATTTCCATATTTGCAATAATCAGGCAGAGTGCCCTGTCACAAATACAGTAAAATATAGAACTGTTAATCATGAGTCACATTTCCCGAATGAATGACGTAAAATGTGTTGCTCAAATCTAACTGTTGTTGTTGCAGTAATATATATATATATATATATATATATATATATATATATAAGAGGTCAGTGAGATAACTTTTGCTATATCAATAAAATACTTCACTTTACCTGGTTCACTCTCTACCAATGGCGTGTGTTTGAGTCCCACCCTCGGTCACAAGCAGAGGAAAGGACTTCGCTCTTGTATCTGCCCTGTTATTCAAATCCGCTCCAGTGGGTTCTTCTTGGCCTGTGCTACATTCTTCCACCAAGTTTCTTTAGTTTCTTTTTCCATAATCCTCCTGACAGATAAAACCACAAATGGCACCAAAAACATAACCTCCTTGGCAAAAAAAAAGAGATAAAAATAACTTGTAGACTACTCAGATGGTCCTAAACTGCAGTTTACATAAGGCCACAGAGAACCCAAGTTTTAAGCTTTAAAGCTCGGTAGGAGCCACCATAGCAGTGATTTACATTATTGAGCCTGCTTGGATTATTTTATTTGGGAATTTTCTCTTATTCCTCCTCAAAGATTTGCTCAAACATGCTCCACCTGAATGAGGAGCTTTTGTAAACATCCTCTGATCATTTCACAGATTTTAGGTGAGATTCAAATCTGAAGAAGTTTGGTTGTGCATGTCCAAGAGCTTTCATACTGTTTTCTGAATCCATCATCTGATTAATGTCACTGTTGTCAAGTTTTTGGCACTTAAACAGGTTCTCCGCAAGGATATCTCCATATGTGGTTCATATAACTGTTCCTTCTATCTTTAAATGTTTCCTTGTTCAGCTGGTAAAAAGCTTAGCCACAGCAGGGGGCTGCCACCATGTTCAGTTGGAGAGATGATGTTAAATGAATGATGAAGTTTGCATGGTTAAACGTAAGACTTATTATTGTTAAAAAGAGGGGTTTTTTTTCCACCTACCTCCTTCTACTGGTCAATGGTGTACCATATATTGTCAAGGAATATATATATATATATATATATATATATAAGGAGTACAGCAGTACACTTGACTGTGTGTTTGTATCCTTACAACCTGGAAATCCTCTTAGGTGCTTGCTTATTGCCATGTTTTCAAATCCAACATCAGTGACATCTTTCCTCCCGAAAGTTCATCTTGTACCAGCCTCAGATATCTCAGTTTACCAGGCATGAAAATAGATATTTGTGGAGGAGCATGAAGCTGTCTCACATAACTACTGCATTAGGTTGGCCATGTTGACACGAGTGTGACACCACATGTCACTGGAATGCCACGGATACCTACATCTGCAGAACCTGATTATCCTGTACGACTGTTACTGTCTTTAAGTCTGTCAGTTCCCTTTTCTTTGCTTCAGGTACTCCTTCCACTAACTCAGGGGTCAGCAATATTTACTATCAAAAGCACTTTTTTTGGCCAAAAAAGAAAGTAAAAATAACATGTTTGAGCCTTAAATGGCTAACAGATCAAGCACAGCAGTGTTGATGGTGAAATCAAACTAATCTGTCCACTCATTATTCATTTCTTTATCTTCCTCTGAGTCTTTTTTGGATTTAGAATAGCTAGACTCGCTATGGGGACCCAAGATAGTGACCACCAATATAGAGGAAACTAAATATTTGTTTTCCTTTTTGTTTAATGGTTACATATTTTTACAATTGCGAATGTAAGAATCAGGCCTGCAATGATAAACTCAAATCTTGGCCACATGCGACTCAGGAGCCACAGGTCGCTTACTCCTGCACTGACTGCTGCTTGTCTTAAGTCCACCAGCCTAATGGGATGGCGGTAGAGGCAAATACAAAGAGTGTCTCTATTGTTGCTGTGGTTGTTTATACAAACATATCTGAAGCTTGGCTGCTCTTTTTCCTGATGGATGTACTTCCTCCAGTGGTCAATCCTGCATTGGCAAGAACATAAACAAGCATGTTGTCGAGAGGGTTAATGTCAAATAGAAGTGTAGAGTGTGGTTTTCAATACACTCTTATGTTGTCTTTTCATGCTCAAAACAGCCAGGGCCTCTTGCTATTTTATAGCAGAAGTTGATTTAGTATGTACGGTATGTTTTTGTTTTTGCTAGCCAGCCCACAGATATATTTCCAGCCATCCACAATCTGTGGGCTCTGACACTCCTCCTCTTTGACCCACACTTTGGTGTCACTAACCACATGGCAGGAGGGTTACTTTTTTAAAATCTCAAGTGTCAACATCATGTATGCAAACCAACGAGTGTCTGGACCCTCTTTGTTTTTGCTGAAAGTTGAAACAGAGTGAGAAGTCTTTGAATGATACAACAGTGCCACTGTCGGCAATGGTGGCCAATGAGATGGCTGAGAGAGACAAATATCACAAAATAGAAAACTGAGCGCACAGTGTACCGAGTTTTTGGCGCCGAAAAGTGTGTGTGTGTGTGTGTGTGTGTGTGTGTGTGTGTGTGTGTGTGTGTGTGTGTGTGTGTGTGTGTGTGTGTGTGTGTGTGTGTGTGTGTGTGTGTGTGTCATCTTCTTGGCGGGGAACACCAGGAGCCCCCCCTTCCCCATTCTGTGTATATCCAGACAGGAGGACAGACATCTGGTCTCCACATGAACCTCAGGCTCCTAAGAGAGAGACACACTTCCTGAGAGGGTTTCTGCGAATGTGTGCACCCCCTCAAAACATTTCTGTGCAGCAGCTCCACGCCATATATCACACACGCTGCCTTGTTCACGACACCCCTATCCTTGTATGACCGCCAAAACATCTTCCCCATCCCCCCCCTCATCCACCTACTCTCTTGCAGCTTGTACCACCCCCTCACATGGCTACAAACCAGTGAGAGCCCCCATGCTTCCGTAGTATTATATCTTGTTTTTGTGGGGGGTTTTTCACTCATGGTATGGCTGTGTGACATTAAGGAATTTCCTTTTCTATTGTGCTTTGTGTCAGAAACAGCTCACACAAATGCAAATGCCTAACAACAGGATCCACAGAAAAGCATTCACTAGGACTATTAGAAGCCTGAAAGTACCTGCAAACTTTTAAGGATGTGTCTGTATGATCTGTCTCATAAGTCAGGTAGCTGTTTGCTGACATGTTGCAATTACACAGCATTAAAGTATAAATTGAGTTAATTACAGTAGAGTAACATGTCTGAATTTGTCCCTTACCACGTGCATTTGAGAGTGAGAAAGCTTGCATAATACATGCCTATTCAAACTGCACACTGAGAAATATCTAAGACTGGAATGGAAAACTTGAAATTTAAAGTTAAGAAATAGATTTTCTTTTTGTTGTTTTTGGATTGTAAAACAACTGAGAGCATGTGAGCGAACTACAGGCCGTATATTTTGTGTTAATCCCATCAGAGTGCTTATCAAGGCAAGATTGTGAGATTCAAGTTATCAGTGTGAAGTGGAAATAAACTGCAGGTGCCCTACATCCTCAACAGAGCAGGATAGTGTAAATGAGCCTTATGTTACTGTATTCAGCCTACAATAAGCGCCAGAAAATAACAGTTGTGTTACAGACTCATACAAACACATGTGCCATGTGCTTTCCAAAAAGGCTGTAAGAGCAGAATGCCCTAAAAGAGGAGGTGTCATTTGTTTGCAGTTGGCATAACAACCAGGAATGCTGTTTGTAGAGGCATCCATCCATCAGCAGGGTTTAGAAACCGGAGGGAGGTGACACTCTGTAAGCTATTTATCATTACTAAACAGCAAGGTGGGGCAGAGTAGGAGCTGTGCATTTGTTCTCCCTCAGTGCCACACCTTACCACAAACTTGGCTGAGATCCAGCTGCAATGGGAATACCACAGTACTTGCGTATGATTCCTAAAGCAGCGTGGGTGGGGTGTGCAAGCATGTGAGAGTACTGCGTATGAACAACCTCACATTGAACATTTGTAGTAAATGCAGTTAACCAGTTCAGTGCCTGATAATGCTATAAATAAGACATTTCTATACCATTATTTTGTGTATCATTTGCTTTAATTGTTAAAAAAGACTGATACCACTCTCTATTTCTATCTCTATGGTAAAACTGCTAACCTGATCTTGTCCAAAGGTAGCAAAATCCGCCTACTAGCGCATCTAAAATTCATTAATTAACATTTTATTTCTTATTTGTTTAATCGTCACTAAAGCTGAAGTGTGAACGCAACATCCTGAGCGCAGTACAGTAACTTCTAGAGTTGGTTCCCTGTGTTGCCAGCGCTTATGGTAAGCTAAGCTAACTGGCTTCTGGCTGCAGCTTCATATTTACCATTCACATCCAACTCTAAGCAAAGAAAGCCAAACTATTCTTGCCCAAAAAATAAAAGAAACCCTTTGTAGCATCAGCTCACAGTGTTGCAATCTGTGAACAACTGGGATTATTGTCCGATCTCAAGAGAATTCCGGTGCTTCCTGATCCTAATGAGCGTTAAGATGCATTTGAAAAACCCTCACTGGCTTTTATCTTTCCTTGGACACTCTGAGAAGTGAGGTAATAGCCTGAGACATACAGTATAAATGAAGTGCATTGCTAACCACCGCTCCTCCCTTCACACACAGCGCCTGAATACCTCAAGTTACCACAATTCACCAAAACACACCTATTAACAGTCATAGAGCCTCACCCTTATGTCCCATGTGAAGATGAGGAGAAACAACTCTCAGCCTGTACTTGAAATAGCACTCGTACACTTCCAAATGAATACCCATGCAACGCTAATTGATCCTATTTGCCCTATCTAATTGTGTTTGGACACATCCGGTGGATATCTGACCAGATGTTTGTGACAGCGAGGAGCTGAAGTGGCTGCTGTGCTGCTATCAGCTGACGGGAGTTAACACAGGTCGCATGATAATAGTTATGAGCACCATCCCCCAGTCCTCTAGAGGAGTGTGTGTGTGTGTGTGTGTGTGTGTGTGTGTGTGTGTGTGTGTGTGTGTGTGTGTGTGTGTGTGTGTGTGTGTGTGTGTGTGTGTGTGTGTGTGTGTGTGTGTGTGTGTGTGTGTGTGTGTGTGTGTGTGTGTGTGTGTGTGTGTGTTTTTAAACTTTGAACTGTGTGTGTGTATGTGTGTTTGTGTAATCATTACTGTCTCATGTTTCCAAGCTGCACATCTCCATCCCTCCATTTTCCTCTCATAGACTTGGAGTTGTTGTTTGACCCTTCAACCTGCTCCTCGCCCCACTGCTGCTCTGCCTGTGAGCAGATGGCGAACGTCTCTCTTCAACCTTCCTATGAGTTTCCTCTCTGTCAATTTCACTTTCCTGTCCTTTCGTGACCTTTATTACAGAATCACCACCCATGCAATAATGTATTTTTAGTAAACGTTGTGTGCTTTTATCTTAAGAAGATAGATATGTGTCAGTGTGGAGCAGTAAATAATCAATAAAGTCATATAAAACTATCCTCATCGTATGTGAATCCAAACATACAAGGTTCAGCCACTAGATAGTCACAGGTGTGTCTGTGAAGCACAGTTTTAGTGTCACTTGTGGTATATGGTAAATGAGTTTGCTGTAGTAAGTTGCAGTTTGGCCTATTTTTCTCCCCAAACAAGTTTTTTTTTTTTCCCCCATGTGACTGACTGGTTGCCTGATGATACTGTAGTTTTGGATTTTACTTTGAGCGTCTTCTGTTGGTGAATGTTCTACCATCGCTCTACGTTACTGATGTGCAGACAGGTTGAGCAGAGAGAGCGGGCCAACATGTTCTACAGCTGATTTCATGCGTAATGTCTGGCAATTTATGGAAGTTGAACTCAGCTGATTCCTTTTTTTAATCATTCTTATCTTTTATCTCTGTGACATAAATCTGTTGTCAGTGATGACTCATTGAACTCAGCAGGGCGTATTTTAGGACAAAGAAGTATTATTTCTCCAACTGAAGTCGTATTTAGACGGGTAAAGAAACTACAGCTTTTGTAAATATTATATAAAAATCATAAAATAAATAAAATATTTTGCCTTCATGGAGATTGACCCTGAGCCAATAACGTACACGTCACCTTAAAATCTATCGTAGTGTGACCACCTCCTATGTATCTTTTTATAACCCTATTTTAACTTTTAGGAACAAAATAACACTTAACAAAAAAAACTGCAGCAATTAATTAGAAGTGATTTTAAACATATTTAATCTGTTTTCAAGCCGGATAAAACCCCCCTTCCCTACAATGACTGTATATGCAGTTCTGCAGAATCACATTAATCACCCCTTTTTATTCCAACATGAGCTCTTGTTTTCCATGTGTCAGAGTGCTGATGGTTAAAAAATCTTAAATGTTTTGTGGTTTGCTTTCTCTAATACTTGAATTACTTAAAAAAATCTGCTGCTGAAGTTTTAGTTTTTCCTCTTTGTGGTTTTTCTGACACACACGGGTGTGGTTATGCTGTCATAACCATGCTTATGTGCAGTTATTTAAAATAGTTGTTTCTCAAACAGGTTGTGTGTGTGTGTGTGTGTGTGTGTGTGTGTGTGTGTGTGTGTGTGTGTGTGTGTGTGTGTGTGTGTGTGTGTGTGTGTGTGTGTGTGTGTGTGTGTGTGTGTGTGTGTGTGTGTGTGTGTGTGTGTGTGTGTGTGTGTGTGTGTGTGTGTGTGTGTGTGTGCGTGTGTGTGCGTGTGTGTGCGTGTGTGTGCGTGTGTGTGTCCTTGTCCTGTTTCCATCCTGGGATGTAGCCACCACACCTGTTGATACTAAACTCTCCTCCCAGCTGCTTAGAGCACATCTGCTTGCACCCTGACATCTTTGACCCCTGCTGCTCTGAGACCGTATGTATGTGTGTGTTTCTGTGTCTGTCGTGTGTGTGTGTGTGTGTGTGTGTGTGTGTGTGTGTGTGTTGTGTTATAGACTGTGTCAAGCTCTGGGGTTAATGACCTCCCTCGCCTTCCTAACCACCCTTTATCTTTTTTTTTTCTCCCTAGCATACTTTTGTTATCATTCAGTGCTCACTTTGTAACAAACGTGCTGCACTGGTACTGAATTTGAAATTCTCCTCTGACTGAGTCAGCTAGCTGGAGGCACAGGAACTGGTTTGACATGGAAATCCTGAATTACCTTTGTGTTAGCTCTAGCGATGGTGACAAAAAAGTGTCTGACAAGGACAAGAGCCAAGTATTGAATTCAAATTTTAAACAAGCAAGGCTATTTACAAAAGGAAGGATGTGACTGTGCTGCATTAATAGTGTAAGAAGTGTACGGATGTGTTATAGAAATGTGTGTGTGTGTGTGGGTGTTGGGGGTCAGCTAAAATGTCAAGCAAACCAAAATCTGCCTCGGGGTTGAGAGAGGGAGGCTGAGAGCGGTGCTGGTTGGTCTCGTAGAAGCTGAACAGGTGCTACCACATCACGCTAATGACCCTCAGCTTTGACTGCAGGCTCCGGAAAATCCTGCACCACTACATAGACTGATGCTCACGAAGCCCTATGCTTAAACAGTATGTGACAGAACTGGTCATGGCCTGTACTCACATCTTGCGGTTCGTGGGTGCAGCATGTACACAAGAGCTCAACTCAAGCTTGAATTACGCTCCTGTGATGAGCATTAAGTTGTATATACAAGTGCAAAAGAAACTGTTCTGACCAGTTTCCCTCTCGTTTTTTCTTTTGTGCAAATGGAGAACAATACATTTGTAACAGACTAAAATGCTCATAAAATGTTTACAGAATACTTAAACGAGCACGTAGCCATAAACGTCATACTTGTAAAGTGCAACAGTAAAGGCTAGAAAGCAATGCCACACATAAGCAAGTTTATATGAGTGGGTTTTTCAACGATATAAAAGCAGAAAATATTCACCCTTTGCTGTTACTTTGCCATAATGAGCAGCCATTTTGCCTCTCAAATGCTCTCGTTTTAATCATGTTAAAGGCCAAACATGTCTTTTTTATTAGCTCTATCTTGCTGTGAGATTGCCTTCTGAGTAATCATTGCCCTAGTGGTTCCATTCAAACATTTATCAACATGCCTTCTTAATACAAACTTTCTTATCACGTCAACTTTACCCCAGTTTTTGGTTGACCTCGCGTGGTGTGCTTAGATGCTGCAAGTCAGGGTTTGCGTTTCTCGATGCCAGATCCTTTTTTTTTTTTTTTTTAAAGAGTCAGGTTTCACCACATTCATACCACCGTTTACAGTACTCTCCTACCGTCTTTGCACCCAGTGTTTCCCCCCTGAAAGTGGGACGTGAAGGTCCCTCACCAGGGTGCACAGAGCGTCTAATTGAGCCCACAGGGAGAAAATGCAGGGAACAAACACCCACAACACCTTGTTTTTCAGCCCTTTGCTTCGATTTTATACAGGTGGCTATAACACAAGGTAAATGTATATAAGTGCAGTTCAAAGGTGAATGAACTCTCTCTTCTTCAGTCCCATTTAAACCTAAAAGTACCACACATTTCCTCAGTGGATGAAGTTGTCGAGATGTCCAGGTTTTCCATGACTGTGAAAAAATTTGATTGAAAGTTCAACGTTAGCTGGTCTGGTGCCTTTAATTATATCACATGCTCTTCCTCAAATGTAGAGGCTTTAGATACCATTTTCAACTTCAAAACTAAAACTAAATGAATAAATACACCTAATAATGCACTTTGGTACTGGAATTAACTGTGATCAGATTGAATGTATCTGAAGTAGTAGCCCCACTGTCATTGGGGTTGAAATCCTGCTCTCATCCATGTGTGATGTGCAGCAATGGCACACGTGTTTATGTCTGTCCACCAGAGTTTTGGATAGAAGTCGGCTGCTGTGGGTGAAAGCCGAGCTTCAGCAGAGCTTATCGAGGCGAATCCAGCTAATGCTGAATCATTCCAATCATCCAATAGATCCGGGGATCTGCTGGGGGGGGATTACTGTGATACCCTCTCAGCTGAGGGTGCTGACAGCAGTACAGGGTGTAAAAGTTGGCCCCTGTCCTTAATAGATGACTAACAGAGGCCCCAATTTGTGCTCGCAGAGGAAGAGTTTTAGCTAGCTGCTGCTGTCTGGTTGGCTGCTGAGCCTTATGGGGTCATTGTCACCCGATGATGACCTGATATGGTGAGGTCAAGTGGTCACAGTCACCTCCTCTAGAATGGGAGGATGCACACATTGCCGCTCTTTCGTCCACCTAACTTCTCTATGGTTGTACATTTACTGTTGGTAGCTTTGAAAAAAGGTGACTTTATTGCACGTTATGTAGCGTTGTTATGGCTCTGCGGTGCTATCAGTGTTTATAGCAAGATTAGGTAACTGTCACTGGCTGATATGGCAGTTCAAAGAGGTTAACACCATAAAACTAGATACACGTGCAGGAGAAACAAACCAATACCCTTTTATTAAATTAAGAAACCTCAAGGAGTACCTCCATAATGCCTCAGTGAAATGGTGCTTTTATGTGGTTCCAAGTTTACCACATAATCAAGTTAACACGCAGTCTTTGTTACTGAATTTGTCTGGGTACCTCAGCGTTGTATAAGAGTTCGTTTTGACCTTTCCAATCCCATGCTGTATTGTGTTTTATCTTCCCGGATCAGATTAGACTTTAGGTAAGCCACACTAACAACCACTGCCTGGCCTTGGCATGTGTTTTATGTCAGTGTGTACATGGATGCTTAACAGTTAATCAGAGTGAGTTTGTGTGTTTTTGAGTGTTCATGGTAACAGATAAAGATCCTAAGAGTTGTTGGTGTCTTGGCTTTTGCTCCGCCTTAAACCAACATAGAGGAGTTTGTTTTTTAGTTTGTATGTGTGAGGAATCTGTCGATATTGTGTGTGTGAGTTGGTAAATGTAGACTGGTGTGTGATATATGTCTATATGCCCAAATTAGAAGAATATGTATCCTCCATCCTCATGCTTCTGTGGTTAGTGGTTCTGCTTTGAATTGTTGTGTTTTTATTACCTCGCAGTGACCCATTTTCATCGCCCTCTGTGGAGTCCACCACAGGACTTTTGTGTTTTTTGCGAGTTTCCCAGCCACCGTAGTTTCTCCTACACCTGTTTTCATTCCCAGGTCGTCAAATACAGACGTGAGCAGTGTTGAGTTAACCACACTCAGTACTACACACTGGTCCTTTTAAGGTGGAAGAAAGGCGTAAGCGTAGTTGGAGTAAAATCAAGCAGTTGCCTGATAGTCCAACATCTGCACTGTGGTTTGTGGTTTTGTGTCATAGTTGCCTTTATTTACTTTATTTTAGCCGTTTTCCTGAACCAAAGCCATTGAGCTGCAGTGATAGTTGTTTACCAATGCAGTGGATTAATATATTGACCACAACGATAGTGCAGCTAGATGCTGATACACACCTTGTTGTCAGTAGAATGTGACAGCAGAACGACCGGCCAGCACTGCACTGTAATCTCACATATTATCTGTGAGTGTTTGTGTGGCTTTGTTTTCTACTGTGTCCTGTTGACATAAGTGTTTTCCCTCCCAGCAGGCTGACTTTGTTTGCGTTGCTAAATGCGGTGCTTTCACTGTCGTCATTGTAGTCTACCAACGTTGTTCGTCATCACTGTCATTATAACCTGAAAACAGGGGAAGACTTTGATTTCACCTGTGACTAGTTGGGGCGTGTGTGTGTGTGTGTGTGTGTGTGTGTGTGTGTGTGTGTGTGTGTGAGAGAGAGTGAGAGAGTGAGTCAGAGGCTTGCATCACTGATTTTATTGTTCAGCTGAAGAATTTACAGTAAACTATATATTTTTTTCCCAGTTAGCAATGGGGGCGTGAGGGTGGTTCGGATGAAGATATTTATAAAAAAAAAAACATTAAAGGCCTTGAGTAACATTTTAGGCCAGTGTTTCTTAAACTTTTGTGTTTTAATGTAACACACTTGAACTGTACCACCTTAGAAAATATAAAGCACTCCAATACAACTGTTACGAACGGCATTAAAATACAGTAGCTTAGGCCAACCCTCTTCACATTCATGCGGGAGGCAGGTTTATTCCAATAAGAATATATTTATTGTTGACTGTTGTTCAATCCTGAACGAGAGATATCTTGTTCGAAAAGATGTTCTCCTGGACCTCACTTCTCTTCCCAATAGTTCCCGTTTGGAGCCACGATTGAAGTGTTTTTGGATCGTTAATTTGACTCCTACTTAATATCTTTTCGTCACATTTTAGCTCGTAACTAATCCTTCATGTATGTGTTCATTACGCTCGTGAAAAAAAGTAAATGCAAAACTTATTTTGAATTGCATGTCAGCAATCTCGTAGTTAAATAATTTATGTTCACATTTTTGTAGGATTTTTAATAGTGTTATTTGTTTTTAAATGAATTAAACCACTAGAGGCAGTTTGTGTACCACCAGTTTAGTAGTAGTAGTAGTAGTAGTTTGAGAACCGGTGCTTTAGGCCATGACAGGTTATCTTGAAACGAATGGCCAGACTTTCATGTAATATGCTGTGAACCAGGATCCTGTGTTGAGTCCTCGCTACAGTGAGCCGTGCCCCTTATAGTGCCCTTAATAAGAAATGCTGCCAAGACTAACAAGCAATTACAACTATGTGAACTTGTTTACATAGTTTTTACAGGAAGTGAAACGTGTCCAGTAAAGAAAACCTTTTGAACTCTGAACCTTTTTAAGTCCATTACAGTGGATACATAATGTAAGGGCCAGTTAGTGTACTGCTGACTAACCTACCACAGCGTGTCACATGACTGTTTGCTGCCTTAGAGACGACATCCTGTGACCTCATATAAAACACACATATTCAAAGACACAAGATGCTTCTGAGCCATGACCAATGGTAAAGGTCAATCTCTCACACCACCGTGTATCCCATGACCCGTTCTAACTAACTACTTTAGCCTGCTCTCTACTTATAGTGCTCCCCTCCACTACCACCATCCACTCTTGATTTATAAACACTGCAGCCTTTGGTGGTTACATGTCTGAAACTCGAGTACAATCTGTCTGAACAGTGAGTCCTCCTGCTACACTTTGAGTGTGCTCTGAGTGTGAATGAAGTGGGTGAATGTGGTGGTGTGAGTGGGTGCCAGCTCCTGTGGAGAGTTGGCTGAACAGCCTGTTTTGGTATAAACACGTTTCTGTCACCCAAATTTATACACCTGCAACACAGCTGCTGTGGATGTGTAAGATAGCAGCTTTCACTTTTGTCACAACGTATCAGATACTGTCTGTATCTACCTTTCCCCCTCACTGTATAAAGTCAGCAGATGGGATTTGTCCAGTTGCTGTTTTCTCAGAGTGCTTCTGAGTGAGGTTGCTGCCATCTTGTGGAGGTTTTCTGTTACTTTCATAAGACTTTCATAAGCACTGCTCAGCAGAATGAGTCATGGGAGTGGTGTCCTTCCACATTGAGTAAAATACTGTCAATAACAGGGGCAATATAATCTAAAGCGTATTAATAATTTGAGAGTTTGTTTGACAACTTTAACTCAAATTTAATCAGTCTCCTTGATTTAAAGACATTAATTCATTGGATTCACAACTATGTTGACATACTGTTGTGTCAGCTGATATTGCTCTCATTTGTCATTTGTCTTTTGTCAAAGTAGCAACTACCATAATATTTAATAAAACCAGAAGATAGGCATGTCTTAAAACCGTTGGAAGATTCATATTGGTCAGTTTCAAAACAACACATTGATGCATCCCTGCATTTTATTGTGGTATCTGTAATAGCATAACTACTCCACTATCTCTGGGAACTAAGATCAGTCATCATTAATCGTGCTGCACACATGTTGAAAACGCCACATCCACTGTAACATTCCTCCTCTTTGTCTCCTCTCCCTGTCCTCCTCTGTAGGTGATCACCTGTTTCGGCCTGTCTGTGCTGTCTTGCCGCTACGTGGGCTTCGCCGTGGTGGCCCTGTTGGTGGAGATTAACTCCGTGTTCCTCCATCTCAGGCAAATGCTGCGTATGGCCAACATTGCCAAAGGCACGCTATACCGGGTCAACAGCATGATCAACCTCGGCACATACGTGGTGTTCCGCATCAACACGCTGGCCTGGATGACCCGCTGGCTGGTGCTCAACAGGGACAATGTGCCCCTCCTGGCCTACACACTGGGCAGCGTGGGTCTGGCCATCATGACGGCCATGAACATCGTCCTGTTTTATCGGCTACTCAGGAGCGACTTTTTGAAGAGCAGCAAGACCAAGAAAGAGAAAGAGATGTAGAGAGGAGAGGAGGAAGGGACCCGAGGGATTGGATTCACAAGCACACTGGTTACTGTACGTTAACACCCTGTGGCTGAGATTTGGTACCGTTTTTCATGTGTGTGGTTATACATACTCATACTGTATATATGTGCATACAAGGTGTCATCAAATGGCCTCACGTCAAACATAGATCACTCACAGCCGTTATGCTAAAAGCTACCTTTAGTTGTAGTTTTAACTTCAGGCTGTGTTCCAGTCATCTTTAAGTGCCATTAGTGCCTCACTAATGGCAGATGGAGGATTCTTCATATGAACAATTTAAGGCCTTGTAAAACGACACCAAACTCCCTATTGCCAGGGTGTTTCACCTAAATCTTTTGTGAAATGTAGCCTATGTCAAGTGAAGATGCACCCGCCAACGCTCATGTACAGTATATTTACATCGAAAACATAGGAATCAAGTACAAAATATCTTTAGATATATCACAAGAATAACCTTTCTGTTTATACATTTTATACACATATTATACTGTTGTGGGTTATTTGAAATAATGTTTATTTACCACTGAGTAAAAATATCTGTGGAATCCAAACCCTCTTGTTGTTTAACGCGAGCATTGCAGAGGTGAATATATCTTCTTTTTTTTTTCTTTCCACCAAATCTCCTCAACTAAAAACCGCCTGCTACCTCAGAAAGCTCGTAACAGTTCTTTACCTCTTCCTAACACAAGCTTTGCTGTCAGTGTTCGGCAGGTTCTTTGTTATTAGGGAAGAAAATAAATATATTTACAGATTATATATGTCTGTAGAGGAAGGATATCCAGAAAATACTAATCTTGACTGAGGGAGAGAATAGAGGGTAAGAGGGTGATAAATAAATACTTTAAAGTTGCATTTAGATAAAACAGATCCAATTTCTTTTGATGAAACAGTCCTAGCAGGCCTTACATTTATTAAGATTATACAGTTTAACCCCAATCCTTAAAACCCTACTGTCCCCCCACCAGGTCACTGTGATAGTAAATCTCAAAGGAACAAAATAAATTGAGAATATTCTGACTCCAAGGGCTCACCGATTGATTATGGCTAAAGAGAGACGAGGGTTGCCCCCCGACCACCCATCAGCCATCGCCAATGACATCAGTGTCCAGCAGCAGTCAGTAACGGAGGTTGTCAGACAGCTCGGTTGGCTGCTGTATACTTGAAACCTGCAAAATGACAAGAAAACAAGCAAAAACAACAGTAGATGGTGCTGCAGCAATGTTTTCATGGTTTGTATGTATTCCTTTAGTGGTCTATTATGGTGTTTAGTCTGCGGTAGGAGCTCTCAGACAGGCAGGAGTTGTTGTTCTTCATTTGGCCTTCGGAGGACAGCACTCTCTTCAACATTATCTCAGTGATCACAACAACACACACAAGAACACCAGAGATGTCTTTATTTTGTTACGTCTTTGTCCATCTTTGTGCCCCTCGCCTTCAATGTGAAGTCGGCAGTAAGCACGGACGTATGCAGAGAAACTCCTGAGGTCAGTGTTGGTCTGAGATCTGTGAATACTGCAAACACACATTTATACACACGGCTGCTACGAGGCTGCCTAATTCCCCCCTCACATCATACTGTAACAGTCATTGTATGATATGGAAATGTTTGATGCCATTTATGTTTTATGTTGTTGCTTTTTTGTGTGTGTAAATTCATTGTTTGCGGGGTAAAATTGTGTATATTTGTAATTTATTTGTGCTAAAACAAAGTTGTGGATTAAAGATAAAATGAACACGATGTTCAATGAATTTCCCTGTTTGGAAAACAGTTGATTATAGTTGATTTAATTGTGTAAGTCATGTTGTTGTGTGGCCTTTCTTTCTATGTTTCCTCAGCTTAAATTTTCATAACCCGGTGTCTACAAGCTCATAGTCAGCTTAAAAGTGTTCAGTGTTCAAGCCCTAAAACCAGGCTGTCCAACCATATTACAAACACAGCCACATATTCAGTGAACATCCTGTGGAGTTGGAAGGAAACATCAGACGCAATCAGTAAATTTAGAATCTGCTGTTAGCACTTAAATGCAGCTCAGTGACACAGACAGTCCACATCTCTTTGTCCACATTAAAATCAAGACATCACTGCACTAAAGAAACTGCCCTGTTTGAAGGCAGTAAAGTTTGAATTATTGTTGTTGTGGCTGATTCCCAGTTTAAAAACAAGTGTAACTCCAGTTTTGAATTTTTATTGTGAATGTATATTTGCATTTTCTTCCAATTTGTAATTTTTATTTTAGGGCAGCTTAACTTTGTGGTTATAGTGTTGACAACTAGTGACACTTGAGCTTCTTTCTGACAAGCAAGTTTATATCTGTGAACGTGTTCTCTGAGGCTGTAATGTTATTGGAAATATACACGTATGAGACCAGATTTGTTCATTATGTTGCTGTGTGCTTTTAGGAATTGTGATATAACGTAGCAGCCGTCTTAATCAGTGTCATGCCAAGAACAAGCTACTGTACTGCACTCCTGTTCCTCAGAGAGGGGCAGCAGTCGTGAGCTCGTATGGTCACGCTGCCATATATTCCTCGTCATACACAATAAATGTGGTGGTTGACTGCATTGTTCCTCATCTTTTTTTTAATAGCTTCGTTATTGGAGAATTAGTAAATACCTGTTTCTTTATCACAACCAACAAATAATACCAGTTTTATTTCCCTATTTGTTTATTTATGTGGACTTTTTTTGTTCTGGTAATTGGTGAAATATTACACAAGTTCTTCTACACGTAGGAATATCATTCAAACATCTAAATATTCAACCTGGCAGCTAATAAATACAAAACAGTTACTGCTCATAGAGAACCCTCCTGGTTCCCTTCTTATTAACATAATCAGGTCTACTCACTGAGTGGAGAAAATGACTTTCGCTCTCCGACTACAAAAGTAGAAGGCAGATAAAAACTGAGAAAATGGGATTGTTATTATCATCTAGACTTGTTTTTTCTGTCTTTAATATGCATTATGAACTGTACCTGTGCATTTTTTCTTCGTCATTTCATTGATTGTTCTGCAATGTCCCAGACATCATCTGTTCTATGTTCATACAAACAAAAAAAACAAAAAATAAAAGGATAAAATATGATTCGGAGTCACAGTGGAAAAAAAACTGTAAACTTCTCCTAAAAATATTTCTTCAACTTGCTCTCATTCCCCAAATTTTTACTCTTTATACATATTTTTTTTACTTCAAATGTAGTAAAAATTGTGTTATTTGACACAATGTCATATGGAAACAAACAGATTTACACATTTCACGTTGTGAGCCTCCAAGTTACATGATTGCCAAACAACTGTAGAACACACACAATGTAAACTGAAAGAAGAAACTTCAGGAGGGACTTTTGTAACCTGCTCTAATTCTCACATTTTTGACCTTGCAGACATATAAACTACATCAATGCATTAAGCAGACTCTTGTCTCTCACAATACCTAGATTTAGGAGGTATAGTCTCTGAGGTATAAGAAGTTTCATAAGAGTGCTCAAGCAAAAATGGGCAGAATGGGTATTTCCTGAAGAATCTGCTGCCAGATGCTGCCAGATGCTTTCAGTGCCACCTGTTAGTTTAAAATGGTGTCAAATGCTACAAACTCATTCAGCATTCCCATCCATATATGTGGAATTTGGTGACCATGTCTTTAGCAGGATTTGAGTTCACAACCTTGTGTTTTAATCCAAGCCTGTGGCAACATTTTAAGGTATAATATGTGCTGGAGGACACAGCAGATATCATCACCACGGCAACCATTAATGGCCACTGAGAACAACAGCTGATTGAGATGAGCTAATTAGTGCAGTTTGACACACACATAAACACACTTTTTACACATAAACACACTTTTTAAATATAAACACACTTTTTACACATAAACACACTTTTTAAATACAAACACACTTTTTAAATATAAACACACTTTTTGAATATAAACACACTTTTTACACATAAACACACTTTTTAAATACAAACACACTTTTTAAATATAAACACACTTTTTAGGATTGTTCAAGTCTCATCTACTCTTTTATGCGTTCAGCTAGAAACTCCATTCAGATCTTAAAGTTCTCCTCCACTCAAAATGTTTTTGTTCCTCCATTTGGATGTTTGAGCTTCAGCAGAATGAGTGTGTGCAGAGTTTGACACTGCAGTACTTTTAAAGTATATGGATCTACATTGAACATCAGCTTGAAATGTAACTCTTCAACACAGAAAAAAGCTTAGTATTTCTTTCTTAGGGCAAACCTGTGCAACTGTCAACATCCAGTTGGATTCATTTATTAAATGCTAAACTGGCTCAATTAAAATTGTCATATTTAATAGGTTAAGTAAAAAACACAACCAAATACAGAAATGTGAAAGTATCACAGAGGACATGCCGATGTCCCACCAAAAGATAATATATTTTAGCTCAGTTTTCATGAAGCGTCAACCTCCATGGTTGGCAAATGAAGCCAACTGGACAGTTATATAAACTGCAGTTCCTCAAACGGCCACTTGAGGCTGGCTCCAGAAGTGAGTCAGTCTCCATTAGGCCCCGATATTAAAATACCCAATTACACTAGAAATGTCTCTATAGCTAAACTGTAGGGGGAGAATTTTACCCATTTAAATTATATTAAGTTGTGCATAGTTTGGGAATGCCCACTTTGAGTGAGAGGTGGGTTTGGATGTGTCAGGAGCCAGCAGAGTCAGTAATGTCAATATGGCCTCGACCTGAGCGCACCCAGCTCCACAACCACTGGGTGGCGCCATTTTTAACCATACAGTGTATGTTTCTAGCACCACTTACAGACAGTTTGAGATTGTTTTGTCTATTTGCATTCCATAATTTGCAGTGTGTTGAGCTCTCAGGGTCGCTGTACAGACGACCCACTTCCCTTGTGAATTAAATGTCCTGAAAGGGCCCTCTTGAGGTCCGCGGGGCGCAGGTTAAGAACCCAGCAGCCTGGGCCTCTCTCTGTCCATGGTGCCTAAATCACACCCATAAAATCACAGCCTATAATGTATCGATCTCCAGGGTGGATGCACAGCTGATGTGGGGCGGTCCCTCCAATCAGCTGTGGCTCTGACTCTGTCGTACGATATTCTCGCGTGTTCTGCTCACGGTGGCTTGTTTTCATCATCCCCACAGCAGCCCCGAGCTCTCAGTCGGTGGGCGAGGGAGGTGCGCACGTAAGAAAATGGACTGCGCACATTCCTCGCGGGCTCTCGTATCGACCGACCTGACGGCGTCCTCTTCCTAAAGATGCTCGACGCGGAGGCTGCAGGAAGGAGCTGTTTTGCCAGAGGAGCGCGGTGCCGTGCGTCGTGGTGGTTCGGCATTATTTCCACGCAGCTGTCCAGCGTCCGATCCAACGGCGTCACATGCAGCCGAAAGGCGCTTTAACGCTTCAGAAAAAATGTCTTTGGGCGCCCGCCGCAGCCGACAGGGTTTGGACCAGCACCGGAGGCCAGCATGCCCGGATCAGAGGACGTTTTTATAACGCTTGCGAATCGTTTTTATTAGATTTTGGCACTTAACATACATTTAAAGGTAAGCAGAGGTATTTGCATCGACGTGATAGCCTATCAAACGTAAAAAGGCTCATGTATTGCTCTAACAGCATCCTCTTGTTTCTGTTGCTTTCTCTGGTCATCAATACCTTATTTATAGCCTCCACATGACCTCAATATACAACTTGCACTTCCCCTTTATCTGTGGCTGACATAAGCATTGTGCACTGTGTGAGAAACTGGCATTTAGCAGCTGGAGTTGAGGCTTTACTGCGTAATATGAAGTTGGTAAAGGGAAGTCTCTTTAGGACAGGTGGATGCTGATGGAGAAAACAAAAGAAAAATCCATCAGTCCTTCTGATTTCCTTCCTTCTGTCTCCCCAGACTCGGTCATGGGGGATGAGGGCAGCCTGTCTCGGCAGATAGGGAGTGTGGAGAGGAGCGTGGTGTTCCTCAGGCAGGAGCACCTCACTTTACTCCACGGCCTCCACCTGGAGATCCTCTCCCTGCAGAAACGATGCTCAGGTGAGGGACACGCTGCTGCTGCTGTTGTGTGTGTGTGTGTGTGTGTGTGTGTGTGTGTGTGAGGGCCAAGAAACTTTTTCTGACCCTCAACATTTTCATTGAGGTACTTTCTGACTTATTTAAACTACTGTTACTCTTTACAACAAGGGTTTATGTCACTAGCACTAAAGAAGAGTGAAGAGATGAGCTTTATTTTAACTGACTGACTATAATCTGCTCATTTTCTATTTGTTTTGTCTATAAAATGTTAAAAAATGATTAAAAATGGCTACAGTTCTTTAAAGTGATGTCTTCAAACTGCTTGTATTGGTGAAAAAAACCTCCAAAACCCAAATATATTCAGTTTACTGTCATATGTGCTAAAGAAAAGCAGCATATTGTCACATTTGTTTGGCATCTTGTTTTGAAATTTACAAATTATTTCAGTTCTAATAAGCTCACATTTAATCAGCGTATTCCTTGGTGTTGCTTGCTTTTTCTTTTTATGTGCTAGACCTTTCTCATTGACCCCCTTTTTTTAATTTAGATTTTTAATTACAGACCTGATGTTTTATTGGAAAGAAGACAGTTTCGTGACCTTATTTAATGAGGGTTTTTGCACATTATAATAATCCACCAAGCCTTCACACAGATATTCTTCTTATTGTATCCAGGTAGAACCTTAAATCATTTAAATCTCATTTTTACTTTGACTTTACTTTTACATTTCACCTTCATTCGATGGACCACAGACATGTATTTACTTCTGGAGGGAACATAAGCTGCTGTGGTGACTCCGTGGTTAGTTACAGTCCGCAGTGCAGTTATTCAAATTTTTTCAAATTTCAAATAGATAAACTAAATCTCCCCAACACCCATATGTGTGCACACAGGCCTCATTGTTCATCTAATCGTGTGTGTCTGCTCCAATCAATGCCAGACAGTGACTACATGGTGATGTCATGCTACAATTCCTGTAGATTGCATCATTTCCTGTTTCATGCCTAATGGATATGGCGTCCATTTAATCAAGCAAGCAAGTGCCTATGGACACACACACACACACACACACACACACTTGTATTACCATACTTGTGAGGATATTTAATTTAATTAATTCCTAGGAGGATTTCCTTATAATTTACTGTTAGCGCTACACGCCTGAACCAACATTAACCTGCTCGTAATTGTAACCTAAAAAAAAAACGAATCTGTAACCTGTAAAATGAAAAGTTAAACTTGTAGGAAGGAGAACCCCGTTATGTGACTGAATAGACTTATCTTTGTGGAGAGAATAAAAAATAATAAAAGTACACACACACACACACACACACACACACACAATCTTTCCTCAGACAGATGCATACAAACATATCCATCATGGTTAATCCACAGATCCCATAGCTTTAGTTATTCATATGAACTGGATTGTGGTTAACAAATACACAGGAGGGGAGGGCGGAGGGGGAGGGGTGTGTGTGTGTGTGTGTGTGTGTGTGTGTGTGTGTGTGTGTGCGTGTTTGTGTGTGAGAGAGAGAGAGAGAGACATAGGGTGAGGTGGCTCAGAGCCAATGTGACCAGTTGTCTAGAAAACGACCCCCTCCATCACTTTGTAGCTCTGCTGCATGATCACATCTGGTCAATAAAGCTGTGCTTGGTGGTTACTCTGTGTGTGTGTGTGTGTGTGTGTGGGGGGGGGGGAGAGAGAGAGAGAGAGAGACACCAACAATGAGACAATGTGTGTTTCTTACTGTTTACTCGTCCTCTCCTCCTCTCCCTTTGTCTCCACGGGGTCTCCCACTGTAAACACAAAGGGCAGCCCAAATGGGTGCCGTCACAGATTGTTTATAATTGTTTGTCCACACGGAGTTAAAGTTGTGTTTGTGTTCAACGTCAGCTCCAAGAAAACGAGACAACGCGTGGCCAAACCTCCAGAAAAGACAATAGTTTTCATTATAAAATGATTGAATCAAGTCTCCAGAGAACAACAAACAAACAAACAAACAAACATATTCCTTCCTCAGAACTCATTAACACAAATATGAATCTCCGTCCTGCAGATGCTGGATTCATTAATCTGCTCTCCAGTTTGAATCTGCCTACAGCGCAGCCTTTCATTTCCACATTCCTCAGAGGTTTCTGTGTGACTGCATGCACAGGGATATTATTACACCACACTAAAAACACACATCTCTTTCTGCCCAGCGTCTTTAAAGCTTCTTATGATGCTCCAGCGCCAGAGTGGAAATCTGTTTAAAGGTTTCATAAGCAAATGCCTGTTTTTTTAAAGGCAAAGTAAGATCAAATGGCCACTACATACTCTCATGGATCGAGGGGTATGCAAGGCAAGTTTATGTGTACAGGACCTTTCAACAACAAAGCAATTCAAAGTGCTTCAGATAAGATGTAAGAAAAGACACAAAATGCAACATTTAAACAGGATTTACTAGAGTCGGATATAATAGAAGAGTTTAATGAACTGAGAGCTGGAGATATTTGACGTCCTCCAGATACGTGGCGTTTAAAAACTGAATGCTGATCCTCCACGTTTAGTTTTGGTCAGGGTGGTTTGTAACGTCCAACCTTTCAGCGCTGTAAGAGCCAACAGTAGTATTTTAAAATCAATTGTTTGAAACCCAGGGTAAAGATCTGAGAACCGGAGCGATGATGTGATCCACTCTCCTGATGTTAGCGAGGACTCCAGCGGCAGCGTCCTGTATCAGCAGCAGCCGTCTCATCGACTTTTAGACGGACCTGTAAAGAAAGTGTAATTGAACCTACTGAAGATAAACACCCGGATAAGATTTTCTAAACCCTGCTGAGACATAAGTCTTTTGAGTCTTGATTCTTAAGGTGATAATAGGCAGATTTTGTAATTCTCTTAATATAGCTATTGAAAATTAGGTCTGAATCCAAGACAACACCAAGATTTCTGGCTTGGTTTGTGGTCATTAACGTCAGCGACTGAAGCTGAACCCCGGAGGTGTCTTACTAATCACAGGAGGCGCTCTGCCTGGATGCTCAGACACAGGCCATCCTGTTGCGTTGCAGTTCTCGGGGCCCTGGGCTCTGGCTATCACTCTCCGATGAGAGGCATCCCCTCTGTTTCTTGGTGCTAATTATCCGTGTGTCTGCTTTTTGTTTACATGGATTTTTGCTTGTGAAAGATCTTGAATTCAGTTTTTGGGAGCTAAATCATTAGAAAGCAACAACAAAGAGACTTGTTATTATATGTAAGTCATCTTCAAATCATTCTTGTTATTACCACTTGGCAGCTCAGATGAAAGTCTTCCTCTCTGTTACCAGGCCATGTTTATACATTTTGACAGCATGTATAAATGGCGGTCAGTTGTTAGATTCAAAGAGGGTTTTGAGATATAAAATGTGGTTGATGAGGACTGCTGTGAGGCAAGCTGCTGATAGGCTGAAGCAGCTTGCAGGTGTGATAGGTGTGTGCTGCCAGCTTACTAATGTGTAGCCTGGAAGGGTTCCGCAAGGTTGAGCTGACGATGTTGCCGTGCATATTAGCTCTGCCTTTGTCCTGCTGACCTCTCTTTTATTGTTCCAAACTCTCAGTGTTTCCTCATCAGCATAAAGGCACTCACGCCTCCTCCAGCAAGAAGCAAAATCAATTTCTATCTTCTGTTTTTATAATGGGGGGGGTTTCCTTTGATGTAATGTGTTTATTTTGTGTCATAGAAATTAATTAAGTGTGTGTCCTGCAAGATGTCTTTCCCAAATTCAAGGTTGAAAACAAAAACCCAGAGATAAGCCTGACCTACAAAGCGTTCTGCATGCTGCAATGTGCTGAGCTCCTCGTTTTCATTGTTTGACTGTTGTTTCACGAAATAGTTCCTAGAGCCGACTCCCTGCAGTCAAATTAACTTCATAAATGCTTCTGGCAGTCAGGGGCGGATCTGGAGAAATATTCATGGCAGAAATATATGATTCAATTGCAAACAAGTACATACACCGATCGCTGCCCCCCATACACAAAGAAACTGTTCTGACACCTTTCTATCAGAACCAGCATTAACTTTTACAGCAGTTTGAGCTACAGTAGCTCGTCTACTGGATCAGACCACACGGGCCAGCCTTCGCTCCCCACGTGCATCAATGACCCTGTCTCCGGTTTATCGCTTTTCCTTCCTTGGACCACTTTTGATAGGTACTGACCACTGCAGACTGGGAACACCCCACAAGAGCTGCAGTTCTGGAGATGCTCTGATCCAGTCGTCACACTTTGGCCCTTGTCAAATCCTCATGCTGCCCATTTTTTCTGCTTCTAACACATCAGCTTTGAGGACAAAATGTTCACCTGCTGCCTAATATATATCCCACCCACTGACAGGTGCCATGATAACCAGATAATCAGTGTTATTTACTTCACCTGTCTGTGCGTATAGTGTTATGGCTTATCAGTGTATATCAATATTTGCTTGGAAAAGCACACGAATGAAGATATTTTCAAAAACATTTCATTATTGTGGCACATTAGAAATTAATACATTGTTTTATTTGCATGTATTTTTCCAAATACATTTCATTGAACTTAAGCCTATCCCTTAGTCTAAAATGTGGCCTTCCTTCCCTACTATCTTTCTTCCTCCCCTCTTCCTCCCCTCTGTCCTTTTTGTCTCTTCATGCCAGCTGCATGGGTGGGCGTGCTGTGCTGACTGCAGAGGGAAGGAGAAAGGGTGTGACAGGGAGAACAAGAGCAGAAGAAAGGCTCTCTACATTGATCTAGACTCTTTTTCAATATAAAATGCAGATTAACAGTATCACCTTATTTTTTTTACTAGTTCTACTTTATATTTACAGTTAACATCTAAGTGAGTTTTATTAGAGAGTTACAGATTTAAAATTATGGGTTTCTCCTTTCTTCGCATTAAACTAGTTTATGATTGAACAGGCTTATATTTCAGGCTACGGGAAATTGAAATAGGACAACTCTATGTCACATTCATCTAAAATCTACTGGTATCACACACACACACACACACACACACACACACACACACACACACACACACACCTTAATGAATGTGCATTCAAGGCTCCCTGACGTACCATCGAATTGACTGACAGGCCAGACACAACCAGCAGTCTGACCCCCACAAACCCCCTCAGAGACTCTAACCTGGAATATTTCCATCAGGGAATGTCCAACACTGCTAATAACCAGCCTGAAACATTATCTTCTCATAAACATAAACCATTAGTTGTTGTAATGCCCTGACTTGAGATATAATACATCCAGTATCCAGCCAGATACATGTATCATATCATGTAGTATTTGAATAATCCTAATCATGTTGGTGGAGTATCTCCCAGTAACACCATTCAGCTCCTTTACTACTTTCTACACTGCAAAAAAAAAAAAAAAAAAACATACAATCATGTTTGTCATCAAAACTGTTTTATTATCCAATAAAATAAAGCCGGGCGATTTCTGCTGACTGTCCGGTGCCTGTTGTCTATCTGTGTTTTTATGGCAAAAGACAAATGGATGTGAAGGCCGGCCACTAATGCAAGACATAAAATCCATCTGCAGTTTGAAACAGAGTGCAACGGTATTCAGGAGAAACACAAAACTGCACAATACAGTTCTGGATGCAGTCGGTCTGGCTGAATGTTGTGTTTGTTACTTCCCACATATAATATGTTTTCCAGCCCTGGTAACAAGGCAAAGATTTATTTGTTTCCCGACACAAAGGGTGAATAATTAACAAATAAAAAAGGGTTATCAGCCAAACATCGGTGTTGGTATCAGCCCAGAATTTCCTAATTAGTGCACCCCTAAGATCAATACACACCAGGAAGTCACCCTCATTCAGCAAATGTTCAAATAAATCAATTGTGAACATCGTTATTGACCAGCACTCCATATAAAATCACAAATCACCTTTATAATCAATAAGTCTGCAGGATGTTCTAGTGAGAATCTGTAAGAAAACTGTAAACATGTTTGAGAATGAAATCTGCCACAGCCATTGCCAGTGTAAAGCGTTATTCAGCTACATCAGAGGTTTGATAAATGCGACTCTGCTTACGTTGTTTAATAGCAAGCATTTAAAAAAAATCTTTTTAGGGTTCCTATTTGTTTGGTTTGCATTCCCTCTTGAAACAAATTGCACAGCCAGAAGTTTTCATTTAAGTGAATATTGATTTCAGTGAGGAATGCTAATATGTCTTATTGAGGTTACAGTAAAGAACGTTTTTCTCCAGACCGTGACAAGTAATGTAACATTATTGGCCAAGTCTCTGACACACAGTCTTTGATGTAAAGTTTCAGATCTATCTTCATAAATTATGTATGAGCGCACTGAAAAAGTGCTGCAAAACTGCATCGAGCATCTGTTATGTTAACCAGCGACAGAAAATGTCAGCATACAGCTTTACTGAGACATTCCTGCACCTTTGAGCATCTCTATTTAAGCTCTAACAATATGATTTCATGTGTTTTTTAATATATTTTCTGTCTCTTTAACTGCTCTTTCCTGTGTTTTTTGTCTTTTCTCCTGTGTTTTTCAGAGCTGACAAGCGAGCTGAAAGTGAAGCCTCCAGGCAGGAGCCAAATAGGTTTGTTAAAAAAAAACAGTCAGTCCCTCCTTCATGCGTCTGTTTTTCCTCACCAGTCTGTATTTTATTTCTCTTCCTCTGCACTGGAGACAAAACGACAGACACACGTCCACCATAACTCCTGTAACGCCTGCATCCCTCCCCGCCACTCTGTGTCCTTCCCACCCCCCCATCCCCCAGAGGATTGATCCCTGTCAGCCTCCCTCTTCTCACCCATGCCTCCCTGTCTCTCTCCTCATTTCCTTACCCACAAAAATCATACACAGACTCAATCACGGGTTCAAGTGCTTCCCTCTATTTGTTTATTAGCTTTTTTCTATACATATGTGTAATTTTCCTCTGTGAAAGGAGGTTGTTCACAGCTGTGTGAGAGCTGCACACACTCGGCAAAGACAGCATGCCTCAACGTATTTGGCTCATAGCTGACATGTGCAGGACCGTTTGTGGTGTCTGGATGCAGGGATGCAGAGATAGGCACCATTTTGTCACAGCGAATTAGAGACAGAGAGAGAGAAGTCAAAAGGCTGTGTGAATGTGTGTGTGTGTGTGTGTGTGTGCTTGTAGAGAGAAAGAGGAGGGGGGGCTGCATTACTCAGCCATTAGACCCCATCTCCATTTTCCAGGACAGGTTATCCCCAGATCCATCAATACAGCACGGCCCTCTGTTCTCCTCCCACCCTGACAAATTGATCCATCCTCTTTTTCTTTTCCTGCTCTCGTTTTTCCCTCGTTGTCCCAGCGGGGGTGTCTACTTACAGACTTTGCTGAGAACAAGCGAGACGTAGAGGCGAGGAAAAGAGAGAGAGAGGAAGAGGTGGAAGGAGAGAGGTAATGAGAGGTAGCGAGGAGAGAGATTAAGGGAGAAGACTAGGCGGCAGGATGCGGTCAGCTACAGACATGGAGGAGGGGGAAAGAGGGGTATGAAGGGACGTGAAGATCACATTAGGTACTGTAGTCTATAGTTAGCATATTAGCTCAGCCTGGGTGTGGTGATGGGCGACAGAAAACCTGAGACTGATCGCTCCTCTGAGGATTAATCCTGGAAGATAGAGGGTTGAGAATATAGAAGGAAGGAAAGAGATACTAGAAAAGGTAAATCACAGTTGAGAAAGGACCTAGTATGATGAAAGTGAAGTCATAGAAAAATAATACCGGAAAGACATCCGATAAGAAAGAGAAGCAGAGCAAGTGAAAATGTAGATAATAAAGCAGTAAAATGTAACAGAGTCAACCTCAAACTCAAAGCTTTTATCAATGTATGAAACACCCTATTACATTTAAGCCTAATATGAATTCTAGGTTTTATAATTTCACCTCCAGGACTCACTAAACCTCCCTCCACCCCTTTGGGATTCTCCTACTCAGCAAACCTGACCTATTTCTATGGTCAGAGGCATCAGTGCCGGCCTCTGTGGATGTAAGCTCCTTCTCCTCTGGCAAGCCTTCGCTCAGTCAGCCCTGAGGTTGCTGCACTGACTTCTCATCCATACCTCGCTCTCTCCTCAGGGGAATTTTACTGGAATGAAAGAGCATAAAGGTTGTCTACAGAAGCAAAAAAAAAAAAGCCCAATAAGCAGTATACTGCGGTTAAACCTGACCTTGGCAGAGAGGTTGAAGTTCATGTGGAGGGGAGGCCTCAAGATGTAGTATTTTATCTCTTGGGAACGATGCTGAAATAGGATTTAGCCAGTGAACTATTGTCCATATGTGAGAATATATCAGATTGCAAGGACTATCTTTATGTTCATTTAGTGATCTGGGCTGCAGGGTTTTCTCTCCCTCACTTGCCTTATGTGAATACTAATGATTAATTCATCGTTTAAGTCATTTATCAAGTAAAAATGCAGAGTTAGCCGGCTTTCTAATGTGAGCAGTTTGCTGTTTTTTTCTCTTTACTATTAATGTAAATTTAATCTCTTTTGGTTTTGGGCTGTTGGTCAGACATCCTCTTTGGCTTTAGGGAAACTGATTGGGATGGGAATTTAAACTTTTTGGGCATTAACCGATTCTATATGATATATAGAAGAAATAAATGACATAGTAACCTCAGTTGAATCAATCTCTAACACAGTGTAAACAGAAAGTGAGTGAAGTTTTTATCTCTAGTCTTTGCATTTTGCGATATTTGTTCATGTTTAGTAAATTACACGAACAAAGGTTGAATATTTTAAGTGTTTCTGAAATAATTCTGGAAGAAATGTGACTGTTTGATTCATCTAAAAGACATATTTGTGTATCATGCATCTATCTTAAAAACAAACCCTAAAATATGACACTAGATGATAAAGAATAAATATGGATAAACTTCCCATCTGTAGTACAGCCTGTCAATTGATTACCATTTCCATGTGTGTGTTGTCTCCATCTACTGCTCTAAAGCCACCATACTGTACCATTTTCTAGCTCACAGATTATCCAGATCAGACTTTGAGAGGACACTGGAGATTGACCAAATACTCAGACCAGTTAACTATATTCGTATCTATTTAACTGAGTCAGTCGCAGCCTAAATATGTTCTGGACAATCTCTGAGTAGTGCCTCTATCGTCATGTGTGCTGAGGATTAGAGCTGCTGCATCGAGGCTTATAGAGATATGTACTCTGCCTCTATGGTAATGCAGTGTTTATTAAACTGTGTGTATGTGCTGTGTATTGTTTGTTTAAATGTGTGTGCTGATGTTGAACACTGTAGTAAGTTGTTGTTTTTGAGAATTATTAAGCTGTTTCTGTATAGATACACCATGAATCTCCTTGCTCATTTTATAAATGGAAAAACTGAATTTAATATGTTTATAATTAACACTCGCATTTCTGGTCCATCTCAGAGTTACAGGAGGAAGAGGAGCTCCTGGAGGCCAGCTGTCAGCACTTGGAAAACCGTCTGGCTGAGCGGGAGTGCACCTTAGGAGAGCTCCGCAAGGAGCTGAGTCACAAAGGGGCTTTGGTGGGAGCCCTCAGAGCCAATCTCAAGGAAAAGGAGCGCCATTTCCTGGAGGAGCTCAAACGCCGCAGCCACTGTTCCACCATCCTCAACACAGAGCTGCAGAAACAAACCGAGGCAGCAGCATACCTCTCCTTCCAGCTGCATGCTGCTAGGCAGAAACTGCACCACCAGCGGATGCAGCAGAGGCAGGGACTCCTCGCCAGAGCCAACAGTCAAGGGGCCCAGTACGGTGCTGAGCAGAACTCTGGTTCTCTACAGATGCCGTCAGGGGCCTCCCCTTCCTCTCCAGTGGTTAAACCCAAGCGTAAGAGTGCACGAGCATCTTCGAGAGTGGAGCGTGCGCGGGAGTGTGTGCCCATAGAGAAAGTGATGGGCCCCGAAGAGCCCACGGCGATGCCGGACCCTGCGCTCTTCCTCCACCCTCGACGGCACAGGGCTCGCTCCAGGCAAACTGTGGCACAGAGACAGCCTCCGCTGGGCCTGGAGAAGGAGGATGAGGAAGGCGGTGGGGAGGGGCCAGTGGAGCCCCAGGATGAAGCTGCCAGACTGATGTCTTCAGCTGCAGCGCCACCTGCTGCTGAGGCAAAGGCAGATTAGCGACTACTGTGACCTGAGCTTTTAACTGCAGTTTGATCACTGTATGATTATCTTCTGTCAGACTGTTAATCCTGTTAACTGTTGTTCTGCACCTTGACTGATACTGAGACTGGTTTTAGCTATTGAATTATATTACACTTATCGTAGACACTTTTTTAAGATGGACTTTGATATAACCTTAAATAATTTGCAAAGCAAAGTATCACTTTAAGTCAGTCTTAAGTGAATTAGATAAATGATCTGTTTACACTAGTGTCTCATGCTCAATATACAGTGGGGCCTTATTTCAAAGCAACCCCTTTTTGATTTATGGCGATGGTGAGTCTGACCATGGTAGCAACCATTTAAGGTGGACCACAAGGCCGGCTGGGTGGCCCAACCAAGTGTGACCTTTCAAGGCCAACCTTAAATCAACCATGTGACCAAACGTTTGCGTGGCCCCTGATTGAGTGACAGCTGAAATATCAGAAGTGGCGTTCATGTCTGTGTGTCCTCCATGTGAAAAAATATAGATTGGAAGGAAGTGTGTTCCTGTTACTTGGGGGAAAAAACAACGACAACAGATTAGAAACAATAGAATTTGAATCCATGACTGCTGCATATCACTCTATTAGGTCATATATCGATCAATCGTATCTGTATTACACTTTAAACCATTTGCCACAGAAAATATTATCTGATTTGCTGAAAGGAATTCATGAACATAATTTATCAGGACACTTAAATATAATTCCAGTATGGTCTGAATTTGTGTTTCCCCTAACCTTTACTGAAACCTTTAACCTCAACCTGTTATCTCAACAACAACTGACCACACGCCAACATAACGACAGAAGGCAACACTTCAGGAAACACTATTTGAGGGAGAAACAGAGATCTGCTGACAGCTGAAACTGTTTCAAACCAGTGAATAAACCAGTGGTAAATGTAGCAACAATAATTATGCTTCACCATGGCCTCAAGTGACTAAAAACAAACTTTAAAATAGCAAAGTGTATTACTGATTAATTATTATACTTTATTTCAGACCATATGAAAAAATTTCTACATTTTACAACCATCATACGAGCATCAAAAATATAAATGCATATCATGGTAAACAAAAAATTAACTCTCCACATCTCAGTACTTACATAACACACGTTTTTTGTCATTATCTTAAGAATACATTTCACTTAATTTGTGATTAATAAAGCAGCTGTTAAAGAAGTTAACTTGCCGGACACCTGAAAACTTTGCATCTTGAACTAAATATTTAGTGTCTAAAAGCCACAAATTGAGCTCACGCTGTAGTGACTGCCTTGTATAAACAGGCCACATTCAGGTGACGATTTGTTTGAACCGTTGGACCATGTGTATCACTCAGGTGTGGTTTGTGTACTAAACACACACACACATACATACATACACACATACATACATACATACATACTACTACTACTACTACTACTACTTCAACTTATTTGTGTTTGAGGTTGTTCAGTTGGGGTTTCTTTTCACCTCAGGAAAAATGGACAAACAAGAACGTGACTGGATGTTTTGGTGTTTGAGTTTGAAGATGGTCTGTTTGCAGTGTGTTCCTTTTTGAAGTTTTTACACAGATTCCCAAAGTAGCTGTGTTACAGCGCACGCCGAGACAGTGACTGTGTACTGTAAATGAAGAGAAGGCAGGCTCAGCAGAAAGGTGTGTGTGTGTGTGTGTGTGTGTGTGTGTGTGTGTGTGTGTGTGTGTGTGTGTGTGTGTGTGTGTGTGTGTGTGTGTGTGTGTGTGTGTGTGTGTGTGTGTGTGTGTCCTCTGTTATCAAAACACATGCTCATGGTGGCCCCTAGTGTAACAAGGAGCAAATAGCACCTTGAAAAAAAGACAATTTCCACTTTAATTGATTATATTTTAATGTATTTTATGTTATTGCTTCACTGTTGTCCACTTATACCCGACTGTAATTGCTGCCTTATAATAGAAGAGCTGTGGATATAATGCAGTGTGGAAACTTAAGACATTTATTTACTAAAGTATTGTGTCCTTTTGTTTCTGAAACACTTTTCTAAGACTCTTTGGGATTTGCATATAAAGGTTTACTGTATGTAATGTGGCACCTCAGTTATTTTTGATTCAAATTTGTGTCACAGTCGGTCTGTACTTGAGCCATGACGTAACTGAGCATCAGTCAGTGTCTTTTAAAATGAGCCCTCCCGTAGGACTGAATTTAATTGTGATTAGCTGCTGTGAGGCTTTTCTCGCCTTCTACAGCTACTGGTTAGAAGTTTAGCGTTAAGTTTTTTCGCAGTATATCTTCAATAAAGCAATATATCAATATATTTATATATTATTAGTGGGTCACGTCAGCTGGTTTTAAGGACACTTGAGGTGTTAAAATAGATTTTATGATTGTTTAACTTTGTATTTTGTAATGGTTGAGCTCAGTATGTTTTGCTTATTGATATTTTTCTGAACTGTCTAATAGATTGTTTGTTGACTGTCACTGAATCTTTACAGGATTGAATTGTTATGTTACAGTTAATAGGAGGCATATCCAAGCAAGGAATTGATGACATGCTGCATGTGAAGCAGCATTAAGCCAATGGGCATATTATTATGCCACATGAGACTGTCTGGATGAAAACGAACTAAACCTGTCTTCTTTTTTCTTTTCTTTTAGAAGAAAAAATGCAAATGTGACAAGGATTTTCATTCACCTGTCAGCTGCTAAAGCCATTAGCATGACTGTGTGCACTACTCTTCCTCAAGTTTTATGAGACAGTAGGGGATAAAGATACAAAGCTGTCTTGTTGAGAAACTGTTTTCTTCCTCCCCCAGCAGGCATCCTGAACTTAGACTGTTAAGACTTCATCACTCCACATGTCATCCAAACGAAGCGGCAGGTAGATTTAAGTCTCCATCCACCTTTAAATAATCTAATTAACATCCTGCATCATCTCACATTTTAGATGATCTGTACTTTGGTAATTATGTAACAGCTTGATAAATGATCAAAATACTGGCTGCTGTGTGCGAGGCACTGGTGACTTGTTTGCCTGCTTTTGAAGGAAAATGCTAATGAGCCAAAGAGGCCCACCACTAAAAATTAACATGAAGACGAAGGGTGCGATGCCTTAACGAAGATGTCTTCTCATGAATATTTCAGAGAGTAAATCTCACCGCTTGATTTGCTTTTTATACTTTTCAGACGATACCACAGTTAATCTTACATCACCCTGAACATAGCAAGAAAGTAGATGATTTACTCACACCCACAGGGAAACGTCTTCCATCCTTTCTAAACGCCTATATAAAAATAACCCTAATCCTCATATTAATAATGAGAACAAACGTCAGCAGCAGCGTTTTCAGGTCTCGTCCTTCTGGCTGAGGTCAAATAAGTTTATTTTGCATCTTTGAGAGACATTTCAGTGTCCTGTACGGCGCCATAAAGCATCTTGTTTGACACGTTATGTGGTCTCTAGCAATAATGCTGTGTGGTACCCAACAGGGAGATGTTGCTCTGGGTCGTTGTATGGTTTGGTCATCGGGGGAGCATAAGCTACTGACTGATTACCGCATATACTGTGTTAGCTTCCTATAGTGATCGACTGTACACATAATTGGAATAAAAAGAAGGATTGTCAAGTCTGCTGCCTGCTTGTTATTGTTGCTTGAAGGTTTATCAGAGAAAACCTGATTAGAATAGAAACTGAGAATAAATTAGCTGGTGATTAAATGATGGAGCTCGATTGTTTTTGTTTTATTTAAATCACCTTCAATGGATGAGAGACTGAAGTTCATGTGGTTGGATCCGACAGCACAGCTTCAACACATCTTTATATTATTATTATATAATAATATAATATACAACAAAAATAAATAAATAACTAGGGTGTTATTTCATTTAGATCTTTCTGTACATTATTCTCTTTTACATTCATTATCTACGATATTATTATTCAAGCCATTTAGATATAAAGAATTTACAATAAACATAAAAGTAAAATGCTTTGGATCTCTCTGAGAAAGACCAGCCTCAGTTTCTGTGTATTTGTTTTGTAAGAGGAGCCTGAAACTCTCCTAATACAGTTATCTGCACCTTGTAAAATGTTATTACATTAAGAGAAATACAATGTTTCAAGCCCAAATTAGCTCTTTGTTTGGTACAGAGGAAGTGATTCCTCAGGATTTATTTATTTTTAGACAAGATAAATTGTTTTCACACTGAGGTGAAGGTGCATATACATTTTCAGATTGTATTTAAAGGTCCAGTGTGTAACATTTAGGAGGATCTATTGTCAGAAATCAAATGTAATATTCATAGGTATGTTTTCATTAGTGTTACTTTAAAATGAGACGTTTTTATCTACAGATGCTGCAAGTTGCCCGAGTCATCCATGTCGAACCAGCGTAGTTCTACAGTAGCCCAGAATGGACAAACCAAACAATAAATAGAGCCTTTTGGATTTTTCGGGCATATTGCAGCCACTGTAGTTTCTCCTTTGTGCTTGGAGCTGAAGGGTGAAGTGAGGGAGCAACTTTTGACACACTGGTCCTTTAAGTTAGCATTAAATCAGTATTGAGTTTGTCTATTTGACAGACCAAATAATTCACAAGGTGATTATGCCTTTTGTCCCTCAGTAGGTTTATTAACACTGTTTGACAACATAACACAGGATTACTTCAACTGAGCTCATCTTACAGTGGAGGAGCGAGGAAACAGAGTTACCAATGAGTGTATGAATACTTTCATGGTATTCTTTGATATCGTACTCTCACAGAATTGATCACACCCTTGGATCATTTAGGCTGTGATTGTCCCTCAAAGGTGAGAGAAGGTGAGTGCTGATAGCAGCCTTAAAGCTGTTTTATATATCACCAGGAAATCATAGATTAATCTGATAGAAACTGCTCAGTGTATAAATACTCATATACTGCACTGTTGTATACCAGTTCATTTAAAATGTGGACATTTAAAGTATTAAAAGACATCAGGGTCTTAAAGTGAGTCTATATTACCTATTAACACACAGTGAATGTGGTGCTATGTGGTACTGCAGCATCAGGATACTGTAACTCTGTAAGTGTAATTGGGGAACTTGAGGTGCTGCTGCTCTTTCAGTGTGGAGCTGATGACGTTTGTGGATTTAATAACAGAACCAATACTGTGTCTCTACAATCAGGCATTGATCTCATTTTATCTGGCAGTGCAAAATAAAGTCTAAACAGCCACAACACCCTCCCCCCCCAAAAAAAAATATGAAAAAAATACCAAAGAGGAGTTTGTAATAAACCGATTTGTCTCATGTAGCTTTCCGTAGCGCCACGCTCAGTCGGTGGGGAGGTGCAACGCAAAGGCAAAGAGGTCAAGAGGAGGGGAGGAGAAACCACGTGTGATCACCACCATGTACAGCACTGTCCTTCCTCGGTAGACTTGTTTTTGTAAGCCTGTACCCTTCGCATGTAGCCAGCTCGCCCTCGTTATCCGGAGAAGCAGATTTCTTTTTGTATTTCTTTACACAGACTCACATATTCAAGCGACCCTGCTGGGGGATTTGTGTTGCCACACTGACTGCCGACCATGGTGAGCAAGACAGATGACATCCCGGCGTCAGTGCCTAACTGTAATCCGGTTGATCTTGCGGATGAAGCCGGGGATGGAGCCGGGGACAGCAAAGAAACCAGCAAGACAAGTGTGAAGGATTCCTGCGGTTGTGGTGAGACCCTGCAGCAGCTCATTATCTGCTGTTTATAACCACCTGACATACATAATGAATACACTGATCACACCTAGCACATACAGTGAACTGCACCGCTTCTTATAGCCAGCATCTCTGTGCTTCACCTCTACGACTCAGTGCGGGTTTATTGGTTGTTTTCTTGTTTGTTGTTCCTGCAAAGCATTCACTAAAACTGGTGACGTTCGTCTCCACGCTTTGTGATGTGACTTTAAAGTCCTCAGACCCAAGGTGGTGGTGGTCTGTGAGGTCTACCCCCCCCTCCTCCTACTAACCCCCTGCCAGCTCTCCAAAGTTTGCAGGCTCCACCTAGCAGCATCTGCTAATTAGCCTGTCTGGTGTTAATATCTTGATCAATTAGCGAGCTCGCGACCTCCTCTACATCCCTGAGTCACAGCTTATGAACATGTAGTCCAGCCTGCACACAGGGCTTACCCAAAACAGCCGGCATGCTAACACTAGCCTCCTCATTGAATGTGCGGCTAGTTAAGCTAAGCTAAGCTAACAGGCACTGTGGTCACCGTCATGTTTTCACGTCACGACCCCCAAATAAAGACGCGCACGGGCTCTGAAAACGGAGCACGAGCCTCCTGTGCAGCCCACTGTCGGTCCGCACGAGCTGGTGTTGTGCTGCCTCGGGTCCACGCACATGTTCGGTAACAGCGTGTCAGAGGAATGAACTGAAGGTCACCTTCAGTGGAGCCGCACACCGCTGCCGTGAACACAAGGGGGGGTTCGAACTCGTGGGCTCAGTTTATCTAATGGCTGTGTGTCCGACGGGGTTTGTTAATGCGTTGTCTTCTTTTTTTTTACTGTTTAGTTTAACTTGTAAGAGATGTCAGTGGGATAAAGTGTCCGGCGGGCGGTGGTAACGTTGTTATCTGTCCCCCCCCTCCCCCCGCCGCGGAACACTACATCGAGCGTCCCTCCTCGACCCGGAGGCGGAAGCTGGTTGTCGTAGGAAAAAAAAAGTCATGATGGTGCATGCACAGTGAGAGGGAAGGTTACGCTAATAATACCTGAACAGACGTGTAAGCCGGTGAGTATACTGTCAGATAAAAGTAGTAGTGGCGGCGGCTCGCTGCGGACTGTTCTCGGCGGAGGGACATTAAACGGAGACGTGAACTGTCAGCCGGTGAACTTAACGTTATACAACTTATAGAGCACCAAGAGTCACTGCTGCACGCCTGTCTCTCTCTCTCTCTCTCTGTCTGTCTGTCTCTCTCTCTCTGTCTGTGTGTCACATGTGGGACCTTGAATCGTCTCTGTGTCATTTTATAGAGAGGAACACAACACAGGCGATGGTGTTCAGTGTTGGTTCATCTGTCAGGGAGTGAGCTGGAGCTGATTGTGTGTTAATTGAGCTGGATGATGATTTATGTATGTGCTGCCAGGTCTTTGTCTGTCCATAAGCCCACATGGATCAATGGATGCTTCATTTTTAGAGACAAATAGTCTGTTAATTAATTTATTCATTCAACAGAATAACGATTAAAACATTTTTAATAAAACATATTCTCTGGTTCCAGCTTTTAATTGTGAGGATTTCCTGATTTTCTTTGACTTATGTGATAATAAACTGTAATATGTTAAGTCTTGAAAGCGCTGGTTGGACAGAAGGAGCATCCTGATGGTGTCATCTTAGACTTTAGGAACTTTTGATGGACATTTTATGACCCAACTAACTATTAGCTTGAGCCTAACTTGTGACCTGCCACAACGCTGTCTGTCACGTATGAGAGACGGTGACAGGACCGATGGCCTCAACATGTCTGATATGAAGGCTGACACTGGACTGTCAGTGCAGAGGGGTAACAGGACACGGCAGAGCAGACAGGTCAAGGTGAGGGTCACTGTTTGGGGTTTTAAGGAGCCGAATGCTCCACAGGGGTGAACAGTGACCTGGTTAATCCCAGGAATCACTGACACTCTGGCACCGGTCCTCTGCTGGACAGATGTCTTCCTCACGAGCCCACAGTCATTATTCCTGCTGTATTCATCATCTATAGCAATGGTTGCTAACATTTATTAGCTTGTAAATATAAAAGAACATCTACGTGCAATGATTTCTGTTATTTATGTGGGCCTGAAGAGAATAAACTGTGTAGTACTTTACAGGAAAAAAAGACAAAAGAGAAGACTAATAATAATAATAATAATAATAATAATAACTCATGACTCTTTATATTTTAGTTTAAAGACCCCCAGGATGTAATCTTTTAAATTGCTAATTAATAAAAAGTTATAAAACAGTGAAAACTATATTATCAATTATAAAAATGATGAATTTTCTTAAAATAAACGTGTTACGACACAATCGTTTGAGACTATCTTCACATAACCTTGTGTGTTGGCACTACATTTTATTGTAGAGTTGAGTTATTCTCACTCGGTGCTTAATTCATTTATAAAGTCTCAAACAGACCCGGTTTTCAGTCTTTGTTGCTATGAAATCAAATTGCTGCAGATGTATGACTCAGGGTCAGCCTGTCCACCAGGAGGTTACCACCATGTGGTCCAGAAAACATGATTACAGACAGACCTTCTGTTGTTGTTGATGATGATGTTGTTTTCAGGGTTGTCTGGCTAGTTAATGTTGCCATGGCAGCAGCCAGGGTCCCCATGTCAAGGGCCGCAGAGTGGATAGCCGGCTGCTGGATTTATTATTTAGTTGTTAAGAAAAGCTTATTTCTAAGAATCAAGAAAGAAAACCATGTGAATTATCACTAAAAGCTTTATTGGGTCAGTTTCAGTTGTAAAAACTTTAGCTTTATGTTGTTTCATTGTGTCTGCCTCTGCTCTGTCTTTATCTGCCTGGTGTCATTGTTTCATTGATTCCTTACCTTCACCTTTCACCCCAGAGGTAACTGTCTAACTGTGTGTGTGTGTGTGTGTGTGTGTGTGTGTGTGTGTGTGTGTGTGTGTGTTGCGTGCTTCACCCCACTGTTTTTAGGTTGAGCCTCTCAGATCTGTTATATTGTGTATAGTTTTTAATTGTTTTTTAACATTTGTGGTTTCATTTGCAAATTACAGACAGTGAGTTTGGTCTAGTGATGTAAATTCAACGACATGTTTAAAGATCTTTATTTGCAGACGTTGGGTAAATTATGAAATAGAGAAACTCTTTAACAGAATGTGTTATTCTTGTATTTAAGTGTCATTTACTGGAGACACTTCTTGCATTACATGCAGAGGAAACTCCATTAATTCAGAGTTTATTGATGGATGAATAGATAAGTCATTAAATATCTGTGATACTTTATCACAATGATTCAAAGATCAATTGAATCAATAATTTACTGCCCACATCATTTGTATCTAAAATCTCTGATAGTTGATAGAGTTGTCCTCTCAGCTTCACTGGTTGGATTTTACTATGTATGGTTTCCTTTTATAAATGTATATTTATTAATGTATTGTTTAATGGAAAAACAAAATTATCACCAGTTATCTATCTGATCACATGTGTTATCAGGAAGTCTGAGTATGTCTATAGATTTCTTCTAATGTTGCTTAATGAAAATCCCATCAGCTGAGATTAAACTGCTGTGTCACCCCAGCGTCATATTACATCTCGCCACCATATCTCATTTCAACAGGAAAGGCATTAAGGAAAGCTCTTGATGCATCTTTGTTTCTACTTCCTATCTTCCCTTTTAAAGCAATAGCAGGCATGAGAGTTCTCCTGTTCACTGTTAAACTGGTGACTTCTCTCCTCATTCCCACCTCCTACTGAACTCTCTAACATTACTGCCGGGCGGATTGGGCCGGTTTTGCAACACATAGGCTGCCGGATTGCCTCATCAATCACAGTACTTCTGGCACTTTGTACTTTTGCCTTCCTCGTGTGGTGAATGCTTCTAGCTAAAATATTTTATTTGATGTTCCTCATTGGTGATGACAAGAAATCGACTCGACTTCAGCTCATTGTTCATTTTTCCGGCTTCCGATTTCCCCTGTTTTGGTTCACTCTCATTACTCTCACAGTGTCAGATGCAGCAGGAAGCTGGTTTAAAAACCCACTGTTATATTACCTAGTCAGCACCAGACAGACCAGAGACCAAAAACGGGGCTAAAGTAGAGTGAATATTGGACTTGCATTCTTCAGGTGGGACACAAACGTGACTCCAAATGAATGATAATGTTGCTCTGTGACTGCAGGATGTGGAAATAAGCAACAGTTTTCACAAATTAGAAGGTGATATGTCGGTGTTTACAGCTTGTTTCCTGCCGAGGAAGAGATCGGTTATTGTGGGTTTAATTCCTGAAGTAAGCAGTTTGACGAAAAGAGCTCAGATATGATAAGAAATTGACTAATACCGAACACAAAGAAACAGAACACAGAGCCCTCTTTGTCCTCTGGTTTGTAACACTATTAGCTTGCCTGTCTGCTCTGAAGCTGTTGTGTTTGTTGTTCAGAGCGTGGCCGGTCGCCCCTTTCTTTCCTCCCCCTGCTGCTCCTCCTCCACCATTTCAGTGCGTTCCTTCCCACCCAGGGTTGTGGTCTAGTTATGAGGCCCCACCCCTTCCTTTTGGCCCCTTCTCTTCAGTAACCCTGACGCTGTTTACCCTTGACAGTGAGCAAGGACACACCGGCTGGCAGCAGTTGTGTCCCAGTCAGAGAAAACAGGTGTCCGGCATCCACATTCTAGACGCCGCTCCTTTCTTTTAAATGAATGTGCCTCATTTTTATTCATGTGATTTTGTTGTCACCTTAACTGTGACCTACTCTAGAAAAGTTGGGAAATATAATGCATGTGTTGTGCGTATAATGAGAGCAAGTGGGCCTTTCATTCATCCACTCAGATTTTTCATGCCATGCTTATTTTGTAAAGATAATGAGTAACTGTCATTTTGAGAGATTGAATGTCCATAAAAGAGTAAGGGCGGCTGGTAAATGGTTACTGGCTGACTTGCAGGTATTGTAATTACCACAATTTCCCATCATGCAAGTGACCAATAATTCCCTCCTGTGAATGCTGCAATCTTTTAGTATTCAATCCCTCGAGGCTCCCTGGCTAAACTCCCTCCAGTGTCGCAACAGTGTCGGTTTCAGCCTGTTGGTGTTGGAAAATGGGTACTTTCTGCCTAGATCAGCTGAAAAGAACGAGTGGTTACTTATTGTTAAATGTCTTGATACAATCCTTGGTGATCTGTGGTTTTGGAGTTTCAACTTTTTTTGTACAGTTGATGATTGATTGAAGTGACGTCTGGAGCCTATCACCCACACTTTGTTGTTTGTGTTGAATTAATTTGCATTTGAATTAAAACGTAGTACCACCACAGCACCAGCATACTGTAGCTGAGCTTCGTTGGCCCTGTTCTCCCATTCATAAATATTTCATAAGGTTGCTGGTAAGGTCATCCAGCCTCTGGGTCTGTGTGCTTTGTTTGTGACCCCGGCTGCCTGGCAGCGTCTCTATGTTTTCCTGTGGTAGAAGAAAACAGTCTGGTGTTTTTGTTGTCAGGATGACTTTCTTTGCATGGTTGACTATCCGAAGGTGGCGTTCCCTGTTGATCCAATTATTGATTAATGACAGCTGTAGACTGTAGAGAACAGAGCTGTTTGTCCACAGCACATCAGATAGCCGTTGCAGGTTTAAAACATAGTTGGGTTGTGTTAGAGTGGTTTCAATGCTTTTAGCTGCATCTTTTGTTCAGAGTTGTCACATTATCATCACAGGAAATCAAAATATTATCAAAATATGGCCAAGTGCAATATGCAAATTGTAAAATGGGATGAAACAGCATTATAATGAAGAACTGCTGTAGTTCTGAAGAGCTGCCCTGACCTTCACATTTCTCCAGATTTCAGAAAACTTGTTTGTTTGCAACAGCCCCCCAAAAATTAGTTTCAGTGACAATTAAATTCATGATTCAAAAATGATCGTACCCACACTAATCGAGAATCATATCGTAATATCTGTCAAAATAATTGATGTTTTTACCCTATCGTGCAGCCCTAACAGGAAGTAACATTCATTGTCCTCCTCCGTTGCAGGGCACAGTGCAGATACAGCCATGGTGAATGGTGACGGGGCTCATGGGCACACAGAGGAGGCAGAATCAAAGCAGGATGGAAACGGTGAGGCAGACGGAGGAGAGGAGTCTAACGAACAGGAAGTGATAGTGATCCAGGACACGGGCTTCACCGTTAAGATCCAGGCACCTGGAACAGAGCCATTTGACCTGCAGGTAAGCATTGGCTCTTCACTAGCAGTTCATTAGGACAGGTGTTAAGACAGACGATGGCACCGCGTGAAAGACCTGGACTGAACTGTGTATTTCTGCCATTTACCTGGTAATTGTCACGACACTTTGTTCCTTCCTCATAATGCGTAAAAACAATGTTTGCCCTCAGCCGGACCAAAGCAGGAGCAAATATATCTCAAGCTGTACTTATCTACATCATTTGATCTCCCTCCCCTCCCGTCTACATCAGGTATCTCCCCAGGAAATGGTACAGGAGATCCACCAGGTATTGATGGACCGCGAGGACACCTGCCACCGCACCTGCTTCTCCCTGCAGCTGGATGGAAACGTCCTGGACAACTTCGCTGAGCTCAAGTCCATCGAGGGCTTGCAGGAGGGCTCGCTCCTCAAAGTGGTGGAAGGTTAGACCCTGAGGCTTTTGTTCACACTCAGGTTTATCTTAATAAGAGCAATATGTTGTTGTCAAGCCATTATCGTGTTACTGGCATTGTTTTAACCTGGGGTTTGGAGCACTTTTGCCTTAGTGTAAGAAACAATGATCACAGTCATAAAATGTCAAAACGTGGACCGCAGACTGTAACCTTCTACTCATTGAAACTACAGCAAAGGTGACAATGCATCTAGTGTTGCATTTCACCTCTTCCTTGTTGGTATGCAATGAAAATATCACTGACTAACAAGGTAGTGTGAAAACAAATATACCAATAATGAAGATGATTAAGTCAGATAGAATTTGGCAGGAGCAACCTGACAAACCTGATCATTTCTCAACATCAGCCACAATAAATGTAAGTAAAGCTTTATTTATGTAGAACTTTTTAAAACACACAAAGTGCTTCACAAACGAAGAGATATATAACACACATGCCTACACACTTATATGTGTAAATATACATATATGTGGACATACACAAACATCATATACATACATAGGGAACGTATAAATACTAACATATGGAAGAATAAAACGATGAAAAGAATAAATGAAAAGACAAAAAGATAAGTTAACAAACAAAAGATCTATAAAAAGGTCTATAGAGTTTGGTTTTGAGGAGCTGCTTGATTTATTTTTTATTTATCCTCAATCTACAGCCTGGCACTATGACTTCCTCTGTTTTTCCTGGCATGTAGCTGCTACCAAAGACTAAACTGGATTCAAGTGTGCATTCTCCTGATCTGTAACTTGTCCAACTACTCACTGCCTGCTATTTATATCCTTTGGGTTTCTTTTCTCCAGAGCCCTACACAGTGCGCGAGGCCCGCATCCACGTGCGTCACATCAGAGACCTGCTGAAAAGTCTGGACCCCTCAGACGCCTACAACGGAGTGGACTGCAACTCCCTCTCCTTCCTCAGCATCTTCACTGATGGAGACCTCGGAGGTATGATGGCTGTGTGAGAGCCATGTTCAACCGTGTGTGTGTGTGTTTTAATGTGCAGTGTTTATGCGTGAATGTAGCGACATGCTTGTGGACTGCAGACTTTGACCTTGCTTGTTTTTTTGTTTTTGTTTTAATGTGCCTGCAGATAGTGGTAAGCGAAAGAAAAAGGGCAACGAGCTGGAGCAGATTGACTGCACCCCCCCAGAGCACATCCTGCCCGGCAGCAAAGAGCGCCCTCTGGTGCCCCTCCAGCCACAGAACAAGGACTGGAAGGTAAGAAGCTTTGCTGGTCCCTTCATGTGGACTGATTTGGGAAATTGTATCTTTAAAAAAAAATTCTTTCTTGTGGCTAATTGTTTCAAAACCCCCAACAGCCTATGCAGTGCCTGAAAGTCCTGACCATGAGCGGCTGGAACCCTCCTCCTGGAAACAGGAAGATGCACGGCGACCTCATGTACCTGTACATGGTGACTGTGGAGGAGCGCCATGTCAGCATCACTGCCTCTACACGCGGCTTCTACCTCAACCAGTCAGTGAACATCTCAGTCTCGTATCTCGCTACATGTTTTATGTTTCATGTTTTCAACACTCTACCATTAAGCTTCATAATGTCTTGATGTATATCTTATACACAAAGTATTTGGCACTTATACAGAGTTGCAGTGTTTACCATTCAAGATCGTAATATACTTTGAAATTCCCAGAATCTTCAAAAATATTGTGATACAAATTTGTGGTCATATTGCCCAGTGCAAAGTTTGCCTCTCTTTTAAATGGAGGATGCTGAAACAGTAATAAATATAGAAGCACAAGCAGTGTTGTATTAATAGTTTCAGGATCCTAATTTTAGATTGATTTTGGATGTCAGCAAAGACTTAACAGTTACATTAATGAGGTCTAATTGGATTACATTAGGAAGTCTCTTTCTGTTTCTAACAACTTGCTCACACTCTTTGGACATCTATTGGAAACCTACAGGGAAACTGCTTCCTATCCACACTTTATTAGTCATTAAGGTTTTCTCTCCAGTTAGTGGACTTGCTGTGGCAATCAACTTCTGTCACATTTTTTGTGACATGTGTATTTGTTACAAAAGATCCATAATAATAGTAATGTCTGTGTGTATTCCAGATCTACTACCTATACCTTCAACCCTAAGCCAGCCAACCCCAGCTTCCTGAGCCATTCACTGGTGGAGCTGCTGAGCCAGATCAGCCCTGCCTTCAAGAAGAACTTCACTGCCCTGCAAAAGAAAAGGTAAAAAACATCTCTTTGCCTTTTTAGTTTCCTCTCAGTGGTCAATACCCTTCATACTAAGGGACTTTAATGTGTTTGAGCAACAAAGTCAATGCTCATCCTCAGTGGTTAGACACACAAACATTTCTAATACCTGTGTGTTCTTTACTCCTTCTGTACTGTGCAGACGTTTCTCCTCTTGTTACTACTTCCTAATTTCTCTTTTGAAGTGAAAGTTCATTCATTAACTTTATATAACCAGGTGAGAACACATTGTCTTTTACAGTCAAGATCTCGCCAGTATGCAGGAGGTCAAAGTCTTAAATCACAATAAGATAACAAACTAAACAAGACAGAATAATTACAGGACCCTACAGGTCAGGACTCTGTGGATCTACTCATTTATCATCAGACCTGTACGAAAAGAGACCACACAAGTGATGCCTGTTTTTTGGGGTTTTTTTGTCTTTTGTTGCAGGGTCCAGAGACACCCGTTTGAGAGGATAGCCACTCCTTTCCAGGTGTACAGCTGGACAGCTCCACAGGTAGACCATGCCATGGACTGTGTTAGAGCTGAGGACGCCTACACCTCCCGCCTGGGTTATGAGGAGCACATACCTGGACAGGTGGGCAGAGCTGAACACAACAGCACATCAGGCAGATCAATAATGTGTTTTTCCCCCCCCCATTTTTAATGGTTTTTCTTTTATCTTCAGACCAGAGATTGGAACGAGGAGCTGCAAACCACCAGAGAGCTGCCCCGGAAGAACCTGCCTGAACGTCTGCTGAGGGAGCGGGCCATATTCAAGGTACTGCCTCCTGGTCTTTGTGTCCCGTTGTGTAATGTACTTCACATTATAGCAACTTTAAATTACTAGATCTTAATAATCAGCGGGGACCAGATGATACCAGATCACCCAAAATGCCAACTCCCTTATCTAACAGGAAATGTGATGCCAGTGTTGTTTAAATTTGTATTAATTTTTTTTTTTATGTGTAACAACTTCTCCTTCTTTTAATCAGTTCCTCCTTTTTGTCCTCCTGCAGGTCCACAGTGACTTCGCAGCAGCTGCCACTCGAGGCGCCATGGCAGTCATCGACGGCAACGTAATGGCCATCAACCCCGGCGAGGAAACGCGCATGCAGATGTTCATCTGGAACAACATCTTCTTCAGCCTGGGCTTCGACGTGCGGGACCACTATCGTGAGCTGGGTGGAGATGCTGCCGCCCACGCTGCACCCACCAATGACTTGAACGGGGTACGGGCTTACGGGGCAGTGGATGTGGAGGGTCTGTACACTCTGGGGACAGTGGTGGTGGACTACAGAGGCTACCGTGTCACCGCCCAGTCCATCATCCCCGGTATCCTGGAGCGTGAGCAGGAGCAGAGCGTCATCTACGGCTCCATTGACTTTGGAAAGACGGTCGTGTCTCACAGCAAATACCTGGAGCTGCTGGAGAAAACCAGCAGACCACTTAAGGTCAGGGACACGTCTATGCCTCTGTTTTTTCACAGTACATACCTTTTTTGTGTTAAATAATTATTTTATAAAACTAAATGGTAAATCTCATGAAAAGACCAAAACTTACAGCCTGATACAACTAATTCCTCTGTGACCTCCATTTAGATCGATAAACATTAAACACATCAATGAGTCACACAGTTACTCTGGGTGACAGAATATACTACTACTACTACTACTACTACTATACTGTGTTGAGTGAATCCCACATATGTATCATGCTGCTGTAAATTCTCACTAGAGAACTACCAAATGTGTATTAATCCACAGCTGAAAATGGTCTCCAACAAATGCATTATTTACTCCTGTTTAAGAAAAGTTAGCCATAAACTACAGTGCCCAGCTGTTTAACTAAATTGCAGTGTTGGTGTTGGTCTTTTGTTTGTTGACACTTTTATAAAAACATAGAATATGGGCAGGCTCGTTCTTTTAAAACCTGTTTTTCTGATTACCTGGTTAATGAGACTGTCAATCACCACCACAGAGATGATGTGTGATCACTGTACTGTGTGTTTTTTAAATTGTAGGTCCAGAGGCACAGCGTACTGAACGAGAAGAACGAGACAGTGGAGCTGTGCTCCTCTGTTGAGTGTAAGGGCATCATCGGAAATGATGGTCGACACTACATTCTGGACCTTCTTCGTACCTTCCCTCCTGACCTCAACTTCCTGCCTGTGGATGGAGAGGAGCTGCCTCCAGAGAGTCAGCGCCAAGGCTTCCCCCGCCAGCACCGCCACCGCCTGGCTTGTCTACGCCAAGAGCTCATCGAGGCCTTTGTTGAGCACAGGTAGGGGTCTGCGCTGGTGTGTCACATTTCCATCACTGGGAGTATTTTCTACATGTCTTCAACTGTTGATTCTGTCCCTCCCTTCCTCACAGATATCTTCTCTTCATGAAGATGGCAGCGTTACAGCTCATGCAACAGAAAGCAAACAAGGACACTAAGACTGATACACCTGCCATCACAGAAACCTCTGAAACGATCTCAGAAAGCAATGCTGACACAACCCAGACACAGACCACTGAAGCATCAGATTCCCCGAGTGCAACAGAGGTCTCCACGGACAGCACAAGCCAGACAGACAACAGCACGTCTGCTGCTTCACAGGCAGCGACTGACGGTGAAGAAACCTCCTCAAAGCCCGCCACAAACGGGCCTCTAGACCTTGCAGCCACTCAGAATGGGGAATGCAAGAGCCCACTGGAGGGTAAGGAGCTTGAGGAAAGTATTCCGGGATTAGCTCAGGCCAAAGAGCTGGCGGAGACCTTAGTTGCCGAAGATGGATCATGTATTGGTATGTCCAAAAACACCCTGAAACATAAGGCCTGGACGACGCAGGGAGAGCTATGCTGGTGGATAGTTGCGTAGAAAAAGTAGCGTTTATTAGAGAAGTACTATTAAACCGTTGTGTGTTTGTGTGTGTCCGTAGCATTAGAGCAGTAGAGTATCAGGTAGAGCATTAAAGTATCAAGTACTGGGTTGTAGTGGCTTCTTTCCACCAGGCTAGCTGTCCCTGCTCAGTCCTCAGCCTGCAGCGGGGAAGAGTGTTGGCCCCCAATCAACCCGTCTCTTTTTGTCCCAGCCTGTGGTGCCTTTTGCTGTGGGATTTGACCCAATAAACTAAATAATCAGTATGGATCTGTGTCCATTAATCCAAATGCATTTTGAAACACTAATAATCTCATGTTCAATGATTTGTGTGATGCCCAATTTAACCCCTAAATCAAACCGTAATCTGCTTGTCAAACAGAGTGACTTAATCTTTAGTGTTTGAAATGGTGGTGGGTACTCGACTAAGGCCATGTCTACAGTAAGCTCATCAAATCACTGTTTTCGATCAAAGTTGTCTGCAAAAATTAACCGAACTACAAGATCAACGATACTACCCGTATTGTGTGATCACTTGTATTTGCTCATTAACTCTGGCACATTCACATGTTCATAAATGCTCGCTGTCCCTGTTAAATAAATACAATGATACAGAGAGCTGGAGGTGACAGAAAATTGGCTTCATTACATTGAGTCACATCAGCCTGCTGCACTTGAGCAGCTCTGTTTTCCCCATAAAGACAAAAAAACTCAATTATTGGGTGCAGAATAAAACACTAGCTTAATGTGGACATGGTTTTAACTGTCCTTTTACAGATGTTTTGACGGGTGTGTCATATTTTGCCATTACTTTTAACATCTTTTCCTTGCATGTGATCCTAATCACAAACAGATCCCAAAAGCCGCGAGGTAGTCCTCAATGCCTGCAAGGCAGTAGGCTCCATCAGCAACACGTCTTTCGACATTCGGTTCAACCCCGACATCTTCTCCCCAGGTAAGCATGATGAGGAATTATATATGGACTAAAAAGCTGTAGCTTTACAGTGTGTGAGCAATGAAAGTATACAGTATATACAAACTGTTTTACTGATATTAAAATGAGCTATGAAGCCATAAAAATGAGGCAATCAAGTATATTGATATAAATATCACATAATATTTAGATTGTTATTCTTCTCAGCCATGAAACCTAAAACCCAAAGCTGTAGCACATCTTAGACCACAACTTTCATTACAGGTTTTGTAGATTGATGAGTGATTGAAGTCTTTGGAATATGTAAAATATTAAAATAAAAAAGGATTTATACAATGTAACTGTAATACATTATGAAACTGCAGGGTATAACCTAAGATACATTTAAATAATTAAAGTATTATGCTTTTAGTTGAAGAGCAGCCAAGATAACTGTAGTATTTCATCAATTTTCACTTCCTGAGATTCATCAGTGTCTAATTTCCTTCTTGCTGGCAGGTTATTTTAAGCACATTTGGTACCAAATTATCTTCAGAGTGATAAGAGAGAGGGAGTGACACGTGTTCATAGGAGACTATTAGCACAGAAATGACAGCCTCTGTGTGTTGTCAAACCCAGGAGTACGTTTCCCAGACGACAGCGCAGATGACATCCAGAAGCAGAAGCAGCTTCTCAAAGATGCTGCAGCCTTCATGGTGTCCTGTCAGGTCCCGTCACTGGTCAGTGGTACAGACACTCCTACAGATCCGGATCAAATAAGGGTTGAATTTTCTGGTCGTGTATGTGTGACCCATGAATGTGTGTGTTTTTGACCAGGTTAAAGACTGTTTGGACCACAGCGCGCTGCCCATGGATGGAGCCACACTGACTGAGGCTTTGCGCCAGAGAGGCATCAACATTCGCTATTTGGGCTCTGTTCTGGAGTTTGTGGACAAGACCCCTGCTAAAACCCAGCTGGAGCACTTCTATGTGAGTCTGAAACCCTGAATTCAACCGTCACTATCTCATTCTTTAATGCCCTTTTGTCATCCTAATATTTCTTTTTTTTAAATACCTTTTAGAGAATAGGAATCAGTGAGCTAATCACCAGATGTGCAAAACATATCTTCAAGACATACCTCCAGGTTGGTAACGATATACAAACATCATCTAACCTCTTCACAAGACAAATCTACGTCTATTTTAATCAATATTACCTAATTGTATCCTCGTCATGTAGGGCGTGGAGTTGTCTGCCCTCTCTGCTGCTGTAAGCCATTTCCTAAACTGCTTCCTGAGCTCCTTCCCCGATGCTGTCGCCCACCTGCCTCCCGACGAGCTGGTGTCACGCCGCAAAAGCCGCAAGCGTCGCAACAGGGTCCCCGGCGGCGGTGACAACACGGCGTGGGCCAGCTTGACGCCCAGCGAGTTGTGGAAGAACATTGCCTCTGAGGCCCAGAGCTATTATCACTTCACAGTACAGTGGTGAGGACCCCCTCTGTTAATATTAAGCAGATGTCTTTTTACACTTTTCCATTTTATTGGTTACAAATATCCTCTCTTGAAATGTTTTCCTGCGCAGTGATAGTGTGGACCAGGTGGTGGAGAAATACGGCCTCCAGAAAATCACTCTGCTTAGAGAAATTTCGATCAAAACTGGCATCCAGGTAATGTTCATTTAGTCTATAGCGACTTCCCGACACCTCTTTACCAGATGGCCTTCATGATGTTTATTCTACTTTTTCATTTGCCTTTTTTAGATCCTGATAAAGGAGTATAACTTCGACAGCCGCCACAAGCCAGCCTTCACCGAGGAGGACATCCTGAACATTTTCCCTGTTGTGAAGCATGTGAACCCCAAAGCCTCAGATGCCTTCCACTTCTTCCAGAGTGGACAGGCCAAAGTGCAGCAAGGTGAGACAGGTTGACGAGTTATGCATAAACATTTGTGGACCTAAACGCAAGTCTGTATCCATGATGCAAGCTGGCGAGTTCAGCTGGTTTGACCAAATGTATGTCTCTACCCTTCCTTTCATTTCCAGGGTTCCTGAAGGAGGGCTGTGAGCTGATCAATGAGGCTCTTAACCTCTTCAACAATGTGTATGGAGCCATGCACGTAGAGATCTGTGCCTGCCTGCGTCTGCTGGCACGCCTTAATTACATCATGGGAGACCACGCTGAGGTAGGAGGGAATATGGCAACTCTTACTTTTGTCAGCAACTTCTACATAAGCGTCCTATTTGACTTCATGTCACCGAATAACATTTGTGTATTTACCCGCAGGCTCTTAGCAACCAGCAAAAGGCTGTTCTGATGAGTGAAAGAGTCCTTGGCATCGAGCACCCCAATACAATTCAAGAATATGTAAGTTATTGCACCAAATATAGGAAACATTTAGCTCATGCAAATGATGTTTAATGTCCCTCTAACCTTTTTTATGTTTCTTCCCTTCATTTCTCAGATGCACTTGGCTCTGTACTGCTTTGCCAATGGGCAGCTGTCCACCGCCCTGAAGCTTCTTTATCGCGCCCGTTATCTCATGTTGATGGTTAGCGGGGAGGACCACCCAGAGATGGCGCTGCTAGACGTGAGTGCAGTCTTTAATTGGGCATCGATACTGATTTAAGTCTTTTAGTAAAAATCCAACCTAATTAATGACTGCTGTCCTTGTTCTTGGCTCTCCTTCCACAGAGTAACATCGGGCTGGTGCTGCACGGAGTGATGGAGTATGATTTATCGCTCAGATTCCTGGAGAACGCCTTGACCATCAACACCAAGTACCATGGACCCCGGTCCCTCAAAGTGGCCCTCAGGTGGGGAGAGATTCATCATCCATATGCATATAGTCTGTGACACGATGATTTACATTATGTGTGCCTTGTTTTTGTTTTTTCCAGCCATCATTTGGTTGCGAGGGTTTATGAGAGCAAGGCTGAGTTCCGCTCCGCACTACAGCACGAGAAGGAGGGTTACACCATCTACAAGAACCAGGTGGGTCCTGCAGGACTGACGCACTTCTCTTCATCAGTTGTGATGAAGTTATGATATCTTTTTAAATATTTGTTTTCTCCTCTCAGATGGGTGAGGCACATGAGAAAACTAAGGAGAGCTCAGAGTACCTGAAGTATCTCACCCAACAGGCTGTAGCTCTGCAGAGAACCATGAATGAGATCTACAAGAACGGCTCCAACGCCAGTATCATGCCCCTCAAGGTGACTGAGTCGAGACGTGTTTCATGCGCTTCCATCTGTTTTATTGCCGCAATTTAAGCAGTGATGCTATGCTTTTATTTCCTCCTGTTTTACAGTTCACCGCTCCCAGCATGGCCAGTGTGCTGGAACAGCTCAACATCATCAACGGTATCATCTTTATACCCCTCAGGTAAAGTGACAGACACGATGCCCTGAACACCTGCAGGGACTCATTATTTTATTATTTATTATTTAAGACAACAGAAATGTGACTTTATACACAAAGATGGGGACTTACTGCAACTGTATCATATTGGACTTTATTATATAACTTCAACAAGCTATCTCTGACAAAGGCTTTACAGAAAAGTTTAGCTCTTAACGACAACTCTACTCTACTGTATGTTTTAGTATCACCAAATACACAACATCTTGGCCCCTGTAGTGCTGTCTCGACCTTCTTTTTTTTTTTTTTTTTCCAAACAATTATCCACAATTTAGTATATTATCTGCAGTATTTACTTCACCTAAATTGTGCCATACAGTCTAACTGTACGTGCAACCACAGCATTGACAGGAAGAATAACAGCTTAGTAAACCAGTAGGAGGGGATGTGTATTTAATCTCTCTAGATCTTTAGAGATATATAAATGTGTATTGTAAAATACAGCAGTTTTATGATTACTTGACTAGTTTGGGAGTATGCGTTTGATACCACAAATGGAAGACATAAGGCCAAGAGCCAGTTTACACTTTATGTATCCGTATGGCTGGAAAGGTTCAGACTATTTGTGCTGACAGATGTGTGAACACGTCTGGTTTAGGGGTACACTCTTTCTTTAAAGCTGGTGACATGATAGCCAGGCAGTGGTGCCTCTTACTGGCCCTGGAGAGCTCCAGCACTGCATATTTTAATCTGTCCCTGCTCTGCTTACACCTGATAAGAGCTCGACTGACTAAACACCTGATCCAAGTAATAATGTGTGGAAGGAGCAGGGAAAGATGCAGTGCTGGGACTTTTCAGGACCAGGAGTGGGCACAGGTTTTATGAGGACTTAAAGTAGTAATTTCTACTTTTTAACAGACTTGACATGAGTGACAACAACATCTCTAAGTGACAGGAGAACTAAAAGAGGAAACATTTCAAATGCTCAAGCTATACCAGAGATGTCAGGTATTGATTTTTTTTTTTTTTTTTTTTGTGGTATTTTTCTTACAGCCAAAAGGATCTGGAGAACCTGAAGGCAGAGGTGCATAGGCGGCAGCTGCTTCAGGAGCTGGGAAAGAATGAGGAGCCCACTGAGGACAGCCCACTTGAACTAGAGGACAAAATTCCCATTGATTAATAAATCTAAAAGTCCTCAACACAGCTACTTTCTGCTATTCGGGGTGGGAGGGGGGAGAGGCCGTGACGTAACAGCCATGTCACTGAGCCTGTGGACCTGAGAACAGAGCAATCAGCATTGAAATAAACAGGGGGAGGGATGGGTGAGGGCAGTCCAGAGAGCAAACTGTATGAACTGTAGGACAAAGGAATACAGAGCGGGAATTTCCTACAAGGTAGGAAAAGAGAGAGAGGAGAGAGTACAAACAACATAGAATCAATGTAACGTGCAATCTGAAATATCCCGGGCCCAAGTACCTGGCGATGAACGAAGTAGCTGCTTAGAAATATGATTGCATATGAAAGCGCGGTTGCAGCCGGGGGAGGGGGAGACCAAGGAAGACCATGACATTGTATACCAGAGCCTTATCCACTGTACCATATTCCCCCAATAATGCTTCTTCTCAGCTCAAACGTCCCCCAGCACTGTTAGCCCAGGACCATTTTTTTTTTTTTTTTGCCCCGCCATTCCCTAAAGAGCCTCGAAGACCCTCGGGCATGTAGCCGCCCCGCCTCCCCCCCCCCTTAAATGGTGCTCTAAATGATAAAGCACCTACCCTGTCCTAGAACTCAGGGGTACTTTCTACTGTGCACTAAGACCAGAATACAGTCACTAAATTTGAGATTTTTCAAGTGGGGCTTCAGAATGTAAATTCCCTTCTCAGTGGCTTCTTTGAGCCTCTTTGCAGCAGCCACCCATCACTCTTACACGTCCCCGAAGGTTAATTAATGTAATCGTTCTATCATTTGTACGTACGACATCCCAGGTGGGTGCCTGCTGTGTCCTATGGTTCCTGTTTATCAAAGCAAGCAAACAATACAGTGACACATTAGTGAGCTTTCAGCCGGTTTGATTTCTTTTGCTGGAATTTCTTTTCTTTACTTTTTTTTTTTTACTTTTTTTTTTTTAGTAAATAAAATGGATTTTGTAAAAGTGCACAGGAGAATTAAGAAGGTATTTTAGGCCTGTTGATCATCCATTAATTTAAGCCATGTCTTTTTTATAGAAAATGTATAGAAGTGGAAAAAGATGTATAAATCTCTATCAGATTTAGACAGGTACTTGATTGACGTTAATGGAAAAACGCAGATTTGAAACGTCCACCATAAGCAGTAGATTTATCTATCTATATACTAGCTGTGTTCAATCTTCTATTTTTACACATTGAAAGATTATGTGCATGTATGTTTGTATGTGTGTGACGATGTGTGTGTCTTTGTGTGTAGTCCAACAGAAAATCTATTGGCCAGGGCTGTTGCTGCTTTTGCTGCTGCATAGTTTGATTAGAGGCTAAGCGAACATTGGCTTTCCAAATGTTTTATTTTTCTACTCATAGTAAACCTGTTGGATGGCTGATGCCTCTTTTCTTGAAACATTCATGGCCACCAATGTTGTAAATCTGTTAATGTATGAACTGGTACTGAAATGAACCTTTTCTCACTATTGGACAGGTGCTCAACATTGGCAGTAGTGACTGATTTATTGTTGCTGGGTGTGTGTTTCCTTTTTATTTTCTTTTTCCATTATCGGGTCATCTTTTCATATGTAACGGAGACAAAAACCAGCCAGGAGTGTCTGTTCATTGAGCAGTGTTTAGCGCACTTTCTCGTGCTGTTTTTGGATGTGTGATCATGTTCACAGCACAACCAAAAGTGGACAAAAGAAGGGCTGCCTCAATGTTATGTACCAAAAAAAAAAAGACTGATGAAAGGTTTGTTTGCGCTTGTATACATGCAATGTATCCCTCCCATGGCAATTTGTTACTTAATTGTTGCCGTGTCTAACTGTTTGTGATTAAAGCAATAGAGAGATGGTGCTGGAACTGATTGTTTTTCAAATATGCTGTTTTTAATTGGCACAAGACGTGCAAGATGGACTACTTACTGTACTGGCTGAACGACCTGAAAATAAGGGAGCCATATAACAAAACAAAAGGCGAACTCTTCCGACTGAGTGACTCGGTTATTGCAGTGATCTTCCTGATTGTGCTCCTAAAACATGATGTCATAACATCAATAGCAGAGCGTGGTGTGAATTGTGCCTCTTATTTATGTTTCTAAATGGAACCAGGGTGACAACCGGTAACAACTTTACAATTTATAAAGGTGAAATATGCCTCTTGGTTTTGTTTTATGGGTTTCTTGTATCATATATATATATATATATATATATATATATATATATATATATATATATATATATATATATATATATATATATATATATATATATATATATATATATATATATATATATATTTTTTTATATATTTTTTTTTATATATATATATATATATATATATATATATATATATATATATTTTTTTTTTTTTTTTTTTTTTTTTCAGTTTCTTTATTCCCTTTGCTTCCAGAAGTCTTGCTCCATAGTAATACCAATAGTGTCCATAAGGTGGCACACTAACATTTGTCTCATTATGAAGGACATACAGTGACTTAAATGACAGGAGCTGTTGCAGCTCAAGTGCACACACATTAACATAAGCTTCAGTTGGCTTAGACTAATTAAAATGAGGAAAATGTTTGTTTGTTTTTGTTTAAGCATTTTTGAAAAAGTAGAATATTAGTCATGTGACCCAAAATTACAAAGACTGCTAACAGTTACCTGTTGATGTTCTGAACCTGTTGAAATCCCAGCAGCAGTAAATCTATTGTTCGGGTATTTTAATAGTTTATGATCTAGAATAAAGTCGATGAGAATGATCAAACTATTTGTCTGCATGCATACTCTGTTGCTCTTCTAACACGGTGCTTCTGTTTAGTTGGAGGCACTAATCTCACTCCAGTGTTCACTCTAGAGTTCAGTGTAACATTTCTGTTTTGAATAGTTTAGCTGTTAAAGTGCGTAATATGTTATTTCATGTTATTAAAGGTTTGCATCAGAAAGAGGGGGGAGGGGGGGAGAGAAGACATGGTGTAACAATACAAAACTAAGAGCAAAGTGTATTCTTTCACATATAATTTGAATTTATTCCATTTGCAGTTTGAATGTCTGAAATGCAGAGCAAGTGTGGAATATGAATATTACCGGAAATTACATATAAATACAGATAATAAAGATTCAGTATTCATTTTATTTTCAAAAGTATTGATCCTGTGCAAAATAACTATTAAAGGTCTTTGTGGGGGGAAAAAAGGTCTAATATCTAACCCAAAACATTATGCACTTTGCTGCTCACTAGTCATATTGCATTTATTGTATCTGTGTTGCCCGAAATGATTGTCTGAGGGTTTTGTGTTTTCTCAGCTGATGAAATTTCTTCTGCACAAAGGCTTAGGCCAAAGTGTTTTAGTCTGCTTCCCTTGATGATGTGTGGTATTTGTGTGCTGCAAAATATTTGCAAAAATAACAATCCAATTATATTTTGGTCTGAGTATGCTTTTTTTTAAATATTAAAATGAATAAAATTAAACTAGTAAAACTTTTGTTTGGCGTTTTGATAACTCATACAAGTAGCCAGTGGCTGAAGAAGCATTGAGATATTTTAACAGTAGTGAAACCACTTAAGGAGAAATACAAAGTATTTGCAACAGAAGGCCTTGTCAGTGTGTTATATATTATATTTTTATTGATGCCTTACTGTATAAGCAGCCTTTCATTAATTTTGCTGCATGAGATGGGAGGTTTTTTCTACTCTATTAACTATAAACTGTTTGGTAGTTTAATCCATTGTCATATTTTATAAGCTGATCACATGTTTAATATGCAAAGTATAAATTTTAAAAGTAGCTATAGCTGTCAGAAAAACGTAGAAAACAGTCCTGCATTACTTTCACTGCATTTATCAGAGTGTAACGCCTATATTCTCCATAAAATCCAAGATTTTTATGTTTTATCTATGTACAAAATTAATAAGTCATTAAAATCTAATACCAAGTCTCATACCGCATTTAAATGAGTCGTATTGTGCAGTTCAAAAAGGTACGGATAATGAGAAGCAATGTAAGAGTTAATAGTAAAAAAAAAAAAAAAAAACGTATAAAACAACCAGTTTTTTTTTTTCCTCCTGCTGTCAAGGGCGTGCGCGCTCTCGTCAGGCCGTGAACGCGAGCTTCGTGTGCGCGTCCCCGGCTGAAGGCGAATGCGGTAGGCTTCGAAAAAAAACCAGCAGGCATCGGCGGAGCGACAAGACGGGCACAGTTTACCTCCAACATCACAAGATCATAGTTTGGAGCGGAAATTTCACGCCCTGTCGGGTCGTGTTACCGTTGGAGACGGCTGAGGATATTCCCGGGCAGAAAAACAATAGGGTGAGTTCAAGTACTTTTGGGTTCCGCGGAGCCGGTCAGGCTCGAAGGAATCCGGCGTTAGGTTGGGGAAAATGACGATGTGGCTGTAAATTTGTGCACCTCCTTTTTATGTCTCAAAATGGCGGATAGGCCGCTTGGACCGGAGCAGCAGGTACCTTGTGAGCGGAGTTTATCCCCCGACAGACACCCACCGCGGCTCTGCGGTTAACGTCCGCCAACCGTCAGCTAACCGTTTTCAGTTATTTGTCGCTCACCGAGCTCGAATGCACGTTATGGGCCCGTTGGTGTGTTTTTACGTCACGAGCTAACTTTCTGACTGCATCGCCGGGAAGCTAACTCGGCTAACGTTAACTTTAGCTAACGTACGCTAACGATAACCGGAGGAGGAGGAGGAGGAGGAGGAGGGGGTAGATAACGTTGAGCCACGGAGGAGGAGGAGGAAGAGGGGAGATTGGCACCGTCGTCAGGTCGACCAAACCCCGTCAGCCGCCATAGTCCAGAGAACATGTCAGTGTGTGTGTGTGTGTGTGTGAGAGGTTATGGCCGTTACAGTTGCATTAGTATTAACCTGTAATTAATACAGTGTGAATCAGGGTTGGTGCAGACTCTGCTGTAAAAAAAATATAGACAACACAATCAAATGTAGGTCACACGACGTTACCGGTGGCGTCTAACGATTTATTTAACATTTTATTTCTGTCACCGTGTGGCTGTTTTTGTTTGGCGTCATCGCTGTAACCAGTGTTAGCATTTTTTGAAAGGGGCGTAAAGGCAGGGATATTCGTCATCTGCTCTGCGCTGTGTAATATATATATATTTTTATATTTATTGTAATATCATGCAGATATCGTTGCAGCTGAGCATCAGTCAACCTTGTTGCAGCTTTCTATCTCGACCTGCTGTTGGGTGTGCATCCTCTGTCTCATACTGTTGCCATGCTCAGCTGAAGCTCTCGTCTCTACGACACTGGGCTTCATGCGGGTTGCTGGCACAGTGTTAGAAAATCAGGGTGGAGCACATCGGAGGCGAGTGAGTTTGTATTTATTGCGTCTCTTCAGCACTCCCAAGTGTCCGCCTTGTTTTCTCCTTTTTGTTGTTGCATGTTTTCTTGTAATCAGTGGATGTGTGATTGGGTGATTGGGTGTAAGGGAATTTGTGGACCGAGGGCTTACACTGGGACGAATGCAAATCATCGCTGGGCTCACCAGGGTTGTGCACTGAATCCGACAGCCGTAATTTTGAGCAACCTTGTCGTGGTATCGGATATAAAGGCTCGGTTAAAGCCAGGATCCTTGGCTGATTTACGTCCCCCAGCCACGCCTGTAAGGACCGCGTTGCAGCCGATCAAGTGGAATTATGGGATATTGGTTGAAATTGTTTATTTTTGACAACAGTGTTGAAAAATAACAACCGACTCTGTGCTCTCCTCTCAGGTAAGAGTATTAATCTGTTGTCGTCTGTGAATGACTTGAATTGACTTAAATGCAACCATTTTGAGGAGGAATATGATCCCCCATTACAGCTCGTAGTTATTGACAGCTATAATCTTAGCAGATGTTTGGGGCCTTTATGTGAGCGCATTACTGCTAGATTCAGAAACACCACTAATGTTATCCCTTAAACAAGCTAGCAACCTAACTGATTCTACTGAAGCAGCACTGTTGCACGCTTAAAATCTCAGATGAGGAAAAAGAGGAACACCCTGGTGTTGTCTTTAGACTTCATCATTCAGAAATGGAAATGCTATACAACTTGAGTTTGTAATGTAAGGAAGTTCTGTAGCACTGTTTGACAAAGTTAGAAAAGCCATATTTGCTGACAGACCATGATGTTACAGTGGCTCAAAGTTGAAAATACAATGCTCAGTACATGAAACTAGCACAAATTATGTGTTGCTAGACCCATTTTCTGTGTTTGACTACTTAAAGAAAGTGAGCTAATATGAGATAAGCAGCTCTTTCATGTAAAATACAGACATTATTTCTCTAGCTGTACTGCAGGAGCCAGTGGATACGGTCAGCTGGTTTTACTTGAAAGCATTCTTAGTCAGTGATGAGTTTTATCAAAAGTTGATTTGAATAAGTGCATCCTGACAGCCGGGCTCTATTCAGTACTGTCAGCAATGGAAACACAGCAACACCAATTGTACAAGCTTTGGCCATTACAAGTGATGCTTTGCTGGCACTTGTTGCCAGTCCAACAACGGGAGAGTAAAGCTAGATACAGATCTTGTAGGACATTCCTCACGTATGTCACTTGTTGTAAAGGTAAGGACAGAAGTGTTGCCTGAAAGGAGATAAATGTACAGTTTTGCCAAAGGGGGCCTCCTCTTTATTTTGTGTCAACAGACAATGATGAATGTGTGAGAGGCTGTCGTTGTGATTGTGACAGGCTGAAGGGCAGATAGACACTTACACTCCTTCACTGAGCTGACTGTAGCACAGAGGTTGACCTTCCAGACGGGCTGCCCACCAGCTTGCTGACTGATCATTACTGACCCGCTGCCAGCAGCAACTGCCTGTCACCCTACAAATGACCCACACGCTGTTTGGACAACTGCTTTTTGTAAATTGTGAGGACATGTCTGAGAGTGTTGTTCACTATTGTGAACAAGCGCTAGAGGCGGTTGAATATAATTTTAGCAACAAATTATGGCCGTTGCCAAAGAAGCTTGGAAAATGCAAAGCTTTTATCTCAACGCGTTTCATACTTCATACCAGTTCGGCAACAGCAACTGACAGACTCAGCATACACCCAGTCTAAATTTAGAGCTATCATAATTTCAACCAGTAACTTGTTCACATAAAGCTTATACATATGCTTGAAAGATCCAGATCCGCCAGAGTTCAACAAGAATCTTATGGCTGCCAAGTGGAACTTTGCTTGTATTGTACAACTAATTCAAACGTGTATGATGGAGGCTAACTAGTCCTGATCGTGTGTGTGTGTGTGTGTGTGTGTGTGTGTGTGTGTGTGTGTGTGTGTGTGTGTGTGTGTGTGTGTGTGTGTGTGTGTTTCCTCAGTGGATGTGGGCTCTGCTCTACTAATCAGGCCTCTTCCATCAGGTAACACAACTGTTTGGATAATGGCCTGGCAATTTGATTGGCAACATCTAGTATTAGAGATGAGTAGTTTTTCCATCTGGTGACTATAAATAATGTATGGATGAACAGTCAAGGGCTGGTGAAGCTGAGTTTTGGTGTCCTACAGAATATATTCTTACGCCTGCTGCTGTGTTGTGTTAATAGACCCTTACTTTTATTAACCACAGAAGGAAGATGTCACTAGCTGTGTAATTTAATAACGTTCGCTGATTGTTACCAACCCACATAACTCACGTAGACACCTTGTGGGTCGTAATGGCTGCAGATTGAAAGCTGAGCCAGATGTTCAGTTTCATCATCAGTTAGTAATAAAGCTCTTTGGATGATTTCTGTCTGAGGGCTTTACCAAGAACAACCATTCACAGAAAGTGGAGATGATTTACTGAATATATTCAGCATTTCAGTCCCATTGGTTAGAGAAGGTTTCTGTTGCAGGTTCTCCCATATTTCATCAATCATCTAATATGGACCGTTAATGATAAACAGACTTCTACACAGGCTAATGACAGAGATGCATCACATTACTTACTTCATTACTTGACATAATGAATTATCTATGTTTATCCAGCTGATACAGCACAGTTGGCATGTAGATCACTGTGTTTGTAGCTGTCTCCTGATACGTATATATTATGCCACAGAATGATCCTAATCAAAATTGTAGTAGTGTTTATGTCACTGTTGAAACCAAAGTTAAGTTACTAAATCTTAAACTGAACATTTCATTACAATAAATACTGACAGCTCACCTGGTAGAGCTGCCACCCCATGTACCAAGTCTGACCAGTGGCCCTTTGCTGCGTGTCATCCCCCCTCTCTCTTCAGCCGTCACTATCAATTAAAGGCAACAAAAAATTACCTAAATAAATGGTCCTCTCCTCGTATCTACTTAAAAATAGATAAATGCAGTTCAGTCTGGCAATATATGTAGAATCATCCTTTGCTATAACTTATTTTAGCATTCAGCTTTTTTTTTAATTTCACCAGGTTGATGGTGCTCCATCTTGTTTGTAAAGGGCAGTCAGGGAGGATAATGTAATGTTCCCAGGACACAAGTTATATGAAGGTGAAGTCACCAACAGAAAATGAAGTTGCTCCAGATTCCTGCTGTTTGAGATGTTTGCTTTTGAGAAAGGACAATGACATAACGACGCTGGCAGGAAACTGTGAATAAGAGGTGACAGTGAAGTGATAACTGTCAGCATTGTCAGCATTGCGGTGATGGTATGTTTTGTGATGAGCAGCTGAGGCACAATTTCACACCAGCAGTTAGACTCGACTTTAGACTCTGGTGTTTTTGTTTTCCTCGTCTTGTGCTGCTTTCCACAGGGGCGTGTTGCTTTGTTCACACGTGGAAGTGTTGATTATCAAAAATGTTGTACACATAGCTCGTCTGTCATACTTGGCAAGTGGATTAATGCTAAGCTGTTCAATATGTTACATTTTGACCCGATGTCTTATTTGTTTACAAACTCTCAAAAACTCAGTTTACAGTCAAACTGCTAACAAACAGATTTTCTGTAACATCCTCTTTGAAAGACTTGCAGACACATTACTCTGTTTTCTAATATGGTTTTCCTGTTTTTGTGACTTGGTTTAAGTGTTTATTACTGAAATATTATGTTTACTGGTTTACTTTTTTAAATATGCTTCACTATGGCTGGTTCAAAAGTTTTTTAGATATAGGTACCAATACTTTGAAATCGATACCAGTTCCTGAACAAAAACAAAATACGTTCTACATTATAGTATAATTACTCACTTAAAAGGAGGAAGTGGATAACCGAACTGAAGTTATTTAATAAAACTTCATGTCTGACGATATAAAAACTTTAAAGAACTGTCAAAAGGAATCTAAATAACAAAACAGTATGGCAGCAATACGTCTAGTTTAATCCAAAGAAGAGATGTTGGTCGGTTTCTCTCCTTTTACCGGTATCTGTAAACGCCATGCCACTTTAAAGGCTTGCTGTTTTTTAATTTGGTACCGAATGACAAGACATTTTTTGATACTCTAGTAGAATCGACGCAATTCGGTCTGTGCCATAAAAGTATTGAAGTTCAGTACCCAGCCCTATGCTTGACTAGATATAAAGACAAAATGTGTGATACAGTGGGTGTGGTTCATTAGTTTTTTCATGTTGCTTCGATTTTGTATTCTTAAAGCAGTATGTTTCCCATTATTCATCAAAAAGGCATTTTAACAACAGATAACCTGCTAGAACTCATCAGGAAATTAACCATCTCTCAAAACAGTCAGAGCCATTACTGTAAGGTTTTTTTTATTCTGCAGTTCCGGCTGCTACACAAAGAGTAGAGAATCAATGGGAGGAAGACGCACAGCCATTATTAACTATCAATGGGCAGATTTATAGATGCACCATGGCTGTAGCCCATTCCTCCTTCCCACAAAGACACGACCACATTTTGTGCTGAGCCAATTAGCCTGATTACGTGATTGTGCAAACATTTAGCTCAATACTGAAGCCACAAATGAGATTTGCAGAGTGGGGTGTCTAACATATTAATGACACGCGATGACAGCAGCACATAGTGAAGTATCAATATGTAGCAGATGACCTCATTTCACACACTTCAGCAGTTGTACAGGTTAATGTGGATGGCACAGGCCTTTTTAATGGATGTTTTGTATGTGGAGTTTAGTAAGAGCCATTTTTAGCTTCAGTGCCATCGCCTTATTGTGTTGTTGTACTGCTGTGACCCTGAACAACGGCAGAGTTGTTGGGCAACCACCAGATACCCCCTGTGTGCCGTAATCCACACACAGTCAGAGGTAAGCAGACATTTGGACTCCTGTCAGGTGGTGACATCAGGGGCCAGAGGTTAGCTGTATGCTATGTTAGGCTGCTTTCTGTTGACCAGCTTTTCTACAAAGTGTCTAATTCATCATCAGCTGAAACGAGCAATGTGTGAATTTTCCTCCACTGCAGCTTCCTGGGAAGTTTCCAGTCCTTATGCCTGCTCCAGACGCATCACTGTTTCCTTCACTGCTCCTTTGCCATGCAGCAAACCTCATGTCTAGCACATATTGTCTCCTCTAAATGGTTCTGGACATCTGTGCCTTGTCGTACTTTTGTCCATTTGTTGCAGGTCTCTAGAAGGAGATAAATTGGCTTTGTTTTTTACCTTTTGTTTAATGGTCTGGCAGAGATTTAGTGAGGCTGCTCCCAGTAGACTAAGAGGCTTATTGTAGCTCACAGTTAGTATTCTAGTGGGTACCTTCTTTGGTGGAGTGCTTTTCAACATTTCAGTGCAGAGTAAAATACTCATACTTCATCACACAGAAATTAATTTCACACTAATATATGATTTTGTTGGCCCGATGAAATCACTATGACCGTTGGTGTCATCAGCCAGCTCTTGAGGAGCTATCATAATGAGACGATAGGGTTGGTGAATTTGACAAGAGCACTGCTGTTACTCGAGCCCGCTCTGCTGTGTCCTGTTTTTCTTTTCTGTTGGCAACCTGGGAGTACGTTGCTTGGAGAATGTGGGTCAGCTCTTGTATGTTCACCGAGAAAGGAATTTGCTGCAAGTGCAGACCAGAGCTCTCAGACCAGACTGGCGACATGACAGACGTATTATGAAGGTAGATAGGAGTGGAGCTAAAAAGCAAATGAAGGAGTGGTTTATGGAACGGAGGGGGTTTTTGTGAGTTGTCTGATGAATTAGTTTATATCCGTCAAAGCTCTGTTGTGGGAATCATACCTTCTTTTAGGTAGAAAATGGCTATTAATAAATAACTGTACGTGTGCTTTTATATCTTCCGTTGTTGACAGATCCTTCAGCCATTTTATCTGAGTAAAACTGGTGCAGACATTGATGCAGTATTCCTCTGGCCTATAAACATTTTCATCTCCACCCACTCTTCATGTTATCTGTCATGCATACCTAATGTTGACTTTCCCTCTCTCTTCTCCAGATGCAGTGTAGACTTGGGTGGTGACTGGTCTGCAGGCTCTCCACTTCTCTTGTCCCTGGAGTCAGGCAGCTAGGGGGAGGCAGATTCCTGCATTCCCCTTCACTCAGTCTGAGTCTTTTTGTCTGGACAAAACCAACTGCCCGCCACTGGAGTACACAGCTCATCCTCGCCCGTGTTGCTTGGATCAGCACAGCTCATCTCCTGACTGAGGAGAGCGAAGCAGCTGCACAAGATTCACCTTCTACCAACTGATCCCTCCCGGCCCCGCCCACACTGCCCCGTCACCATGGTGCTGTCACAACGGCAACGAGATGAACTGTAAGTTGCCTCTACCTCTTTTTATGACATACATGTGGCTGAGATATAAAGATGTCAGATTAACAGCTGCCCAGTACAACCACATTCTTGATGTTACTGTCTGGATTTGAAGGAATGGTTTTGTGCTTTTCTCAAAGGCGCTTTGAAGGTGTTTTTCCAAGGAGGGAAGAGCAGTATTCATTTCATGGCTGCAGCTAAGAACAACATTTGTTATCAAGTAATCGGATTATTTTATTGCTTAATCAAATAATCATTTGATCTATTAAATGTCAGAAAATAGTGAAAGTTTCCTCAAAATTTAAAGTAATTTAAACTACTAACGCATAAGAAAAGCAGTAAATCCTCAAAGATGAAAAGATGGAACTTGGCGAGGTTTGTCATTTTTATCTAGAAAAAGATATCAGTTATGAAAAGTTCTCAATTTATTTTATGTTGATTGACTAATATTTTAATCGACTAATCTTTAAAGCTTTTCATTTTATTTGAATCTATTGCTTATCAATTCAGTTCATCCGAAACCAAACATGATTTTATGACAGTGTTTGAACTCTCAGCTAACAAGAAATTCATCAGTAGTTATTTTTTAATGTTGCTATCAGCAATTAAATTTCTACCCAATTCCAACAATTCATGCTTCATTTATGTTTACTCCTAACCAGCAATTTAAAAAAAAAACCAGCCCAGTGAAGAATAATATAAAGAATAGCATGTTTTGAAGACTTATCATAAAGAGTCGACAGTGGAGGGAAGAGAGGGGGAACGACAAACGTCCCATTCCAGACGTGAACTTCTGCTTCTGTTTCATCTTCTGCTTGCTGACATTTTTGTTGATACGTTGTGGCAGCCCGTGTTGTTCTGACTCTCATATAATCTAATGTGAGGGCTAAGCTAAGCTGCTATTGTGCTGATTTGAATCAGATGTTTTTTTGAAGCTGCCCAGTGACATGAGTGCCAATTACAGTATCAAAGAGCTCTATAAATAGCTTAATGTGGGCCTCCTCAAGTGAGCCCTTTTTGTATATCTGTGTGCAAAAAGAGACTCTACTCCCAAACCATTGATATTTCGTTAATTGTCTTCAAAGCCTTAAAAGCAATACCACCTGTTTTAATTTTCTTTTTAATGACAGTATAGTGTTTGCTTCCTGGCAATGATGTGTATTGATTACTAGAATCAGTTTAGACAGGGACATTTTTGTTATTTCTTTCTCCTTGGTACCCCTCAGGAAGAATCAATGACTGGTTGAAGGTTCCTGAGCTCCCCTGAGGTGTTGGAGAACAAATGTATTGATCCTCCACCAGCACTATTCATAAATTTGCCCTTTGTGTCCTTAGGAGAAGCTTAGAGCACCAACTTTGACCCCAAAATAAGGGCAATGGATAAAACAGGGATTCAAAGCATCATGCGCTTGTTCTGTGCACACTGTCACTACTCAGAGGTTTCCTCAGGGAAACCATGTGCCCAAGATGTCTGAAATCTGCCTACAAATTGTCTGGCATATGCACTGAAGTGGCATACAGACAAAAGAAATATCTGCACATGTGCTCTGTAGTATATTGAGCAAGTGGGAAAAGTGAGCAAGGCTGCGATAATGGGGGGGAACCGTAATTTGGTCCTGCTGAGTCTGTGGGCTCAGTAATTAACCCCTGAGGCGGAGGATAGAAAGTTAAGGCAGCTCAATGTGAGATACAAGGTCATGAGAAGGAGATGAGATGATCTCGCTGAGCTTTATTCCTTTAATTCCCCTCCACTTAACTAGTATGTTAAAACGACATATTTCAAAAAGATATGATAGATATTTGCCCCTGACTCGAAATGAGATGTTGATAGTCATTTTTGCTGCTGTCTCGTCACTGAGAAACGCATCAGCGTTCACATGACAAGGCTCTAAACATTCTCAGCTCTGTTTCTGTGTTTTTAGATTAGCGCTGTGGGAGGGGTCTGTTGGTATGGAGAGATCTATTGGAATGCTAATCTTTGTAACTATTTGCTATTCAGAGGAAGTTGCCAGGGACCCCTGCCCCCCCTTCATCCCTCTTTTCTCCTCCGTTGCACAAGTCGTTGCAAAGCCCCTGTAGCTTACAGGAAACTGGTGTGGGACCATCACGCCACTTGAGTCACATTCAAGCATCTGTTACATTCTTCCCGTTGGAGATGTCACTTGGCTCAGTTGGTGCTCTCATTGAGTATGTCGGCTATAAAGGGCCCCTAAGATCTTATTTCCTAACTGGCAGCCTCATTTTTGGGAAGCCTACTTGGAAACCCAGTGGCCGATTTTTCAATCAGGCAATATAGCAGAGGGGGTAATGGGAACAGTGACCGGTTGACTCTTTGCTATTCACGCTAATTTTTCATTGGGCCCCCTCCTTTCTTTGTCACAGCAGACAAATAGATTTTGCTCCCATTGCATTCAGGCCTCCACTTCTACTCTTCCATGTTTTTAAGCTGAACTGTCAGAAGCAATCGAATAAGTACCAACTTTACTTTGTGTGCCATCAGACTGCATGTTTTTGACATTAAATTCTTTTTTTTTTTAAAGTGAAATCATAAAAAATTAAAATAGTACACAAGAAAACAAGAGAATGTTTGTTCTTTTTGTCCTTCCAGTAGATATTGACCTGCTCTTTGACATTGGCCAGAAAGATAGCAACATGTTTTATTACCCTAGCGTAGAACAACATATTCTAAAAGAGAAATAATCTTTGTATTAAACTGGTGCTATTTTGTCAGCACTGCAGTCAGATGCTGTGATTGCGCATCATCTTCACAACAACTCCTATTTTTATGAGCATAGCGAATGAAAAGCACATTTGTGTTTCTTTCCAGGGTCAGGGGACTCGTCCCCTCTGGCGTGTAGTAAAAATAGATACAGAACACAAACTATCTGCTCCCCTGAAAGACCTGGAGGCACCCATGTGCAGATGGGCCTTTGCTTTTGAACTCTCTTTGCTTTACAAAGAAAATCCATTCAGCCTTCTCCATGTCTCAGGCTACAAGATGGTTCATGTGATTTTTTTTTTTTTTTTTTCGAATTTTTTTTTTACCCCCTGGCTGTAATTGTGGTGACATAACCGATCAAATGGCAAGACTTCTGTCATTAAGAAGACATAAAGGTTACTTAAACAAGGTACGATAAAAGACTGCAGTATATAAGGCACTTGGTAAAAGCTGTGGCATGAGGAGTTTACACTGGCAGTAGTACATCTATTTAATTCACCTCCACAATATTGTGTGTATCATTTTTATTTTGGTGGGCATCCTCTGATATTCACACATTCATACTACATTCTTAGTCTTCCTGTTGTCCACCTGTGCAAATGTGTGGTTCTATAGTTGGGTATGTAGTGTCCCAATAGCATGGCCACTGTCAGCATACCCAAGCAATCCTAATTGGGTTAGGGGGGAAAAAAATGGAGGAAGCGCTGCTAGGTACAGTAAGTCATAAAACACCAAGCAAGTGCTCCTGATGCTCATACTGTCCACACGAAAGTGAATCAATTTCCACCTAAAATTGAAAGTCCTACATGCACACGCAGGTCTTTTTCTGGATGAAGGCTAATCAGTATTTCTGTTTACACTGGATGACAAAGAAATGGGATGTTGTCATTATTGATATATAGCTGTGCAGCAGAAGCAGACGTTGATATTGATTTGAGTCTTTTTTTCCCTTTTCTTTTCTCTTTTTAAATATGTTTTTTGAAACTATGATCTTTTTTTTTTCAATTTAATTTTATTTGTATAGCGCCAATTCATAACAGAAGTTATCTCAGGACACTTTTCAAATAGCAGGTCTAGACCGAACTCTTTATAACATTGATTGCATTGTCAGTTTTAAATGTTTGTGACCAGATATGTGGATAAAATGTCAAAGCTCATAGTTTTTTTTTCATGAGTTGTGCTAAGAGCATCGATTATTCTCTAGTTGGGTCCAGAGATGCAGTATTTCAAATGGTCGTCATGAATCTGTGATAGCATTTCAGTGTTTGGGTGTGACAGGTGTCTCCTGAGGGGGATTACACATGGACATTTGTTGCTGGCACACACAGGCGTCTTTCATGTTCTGTTCCAGAGCCTCTATTGGTGCGCAATGTACTGAACATGGCCGGATGCATCTGCAGGAGGTCTATCAGCAATACGGGTCTGATTTTGCCTCGGGACTGACACACAGATGGATTGGCATGGTAACAGTCTCTGTGGTCTGGACCCATCATCCCATATCAATCATTCATCGTCCCCCATGGAAAAAGGACTTTGTTTTAGGAAGAGGACCAGTCTATTGGATGTAGAAATCTGGACCTGCTGCACATTGAGTTTCCAATAGTTGCCTGGTCAGAGTCTATCTGACTTTGTGTTTTGTTTCATTCTCACACAGCATACCCATTTCATGACCACTTTCCCTATCAACTAGACCATTTCTGTGTATTTATTATAGAGCTGCAGCTATCAGTTGACTCTTCATCAGCAGAGAGAAACAACAACTATTTTAAAATAATTTATGATGAATTGTTTTTCATAATTCTTCTAGTAAAACAGCCAAACATTTGTTCATACCAGGATATGATGCTTTTCTTTGTCCTATGTGATAGTAAACTGCATATATTTGGGTTTTGGACTGTTGGCCAAATAAAACAAGCTATCTGAACCAAGAACCTTTGACTGTGAAAGAAATTATAACACAATTTTGATGTTTTATCGACAAAAATAATCGTTTAATTGAGAAAATAATCCGTAGGTTATTATATCAAGTGAAAATAATCAGCAGTTGCAGCACTAATTCTTTTTTAACCCCCTGATCATGTTGTTGTATGTTTCATGATCACATTGGAAGTCTTGCAAATCCACCCTGAGAAAAAAGTAGTCCTTCTCATTTGCAGCTGTGACCACAATAGCATTAATACAACCACAAATATTAAACGATTGCTACCTCGGTAAATATGGTTTAGTAAAAGATCTGCCTCATTACCTCTTTACATATACTGTATTTGATGGCAAGCCTGGTTTTATATCTATCTTTGTTATTCCTTTGTTTACCCAAGCTTGAATAATACCCGTCATCAAGGGATTTAAGAAAGTACACTTAACTCTAAAGCTTTGGCTCAATCAACAAAGCCCAATCATCACCATGTGACATAAAAAGGAAAAAGAGTTTTACTTATTTGTGTATTTTTGATCTGAAAGCATGCTGCACACATGCTCTTCATAGTGAAGAATAGTTGTTGAATGAAGTCTGAATTAGGTCAAAAGACAGTCCTGGATTGGTCCTTTCCTCTTCTGTGGATCCCATTGACAGGGAGTTTCCCCTTTTTGAAGCTTTCTTCTGGCTTAATGGTTGATCCCTTCAGCAGTGCTCAAAACTTGATTGATGAAAGAAGACTGCTTTTCCCCCCACTCACAACCTACCTGTTTCACATTGAAATTAACAGCATTATGATAATCGCCCTTCTAAGAGCCTTTGAGATGGTTGAAGGTTGGCAGTTAAGTTAAAGGCAGAAACATTTGTAGATAAACCACATTTTCTCTTTCATATTTTAATTCTCTTTGAAATAATGTGGTGGATGAATTGTCTGGTTAATCTAGGGAGGGATTGCCTGCAGCTGACATGCTTCATGTCCCAAACCCCTTTCACACACACTGCAACCCTGAACTTAAACATTACCTGGAGGAGCCGTATGTGAGAACAAAAATGTCCCAATCAATTGGATCGTACATTAAATGGCCCAGGCCAGCTCCCTCGCACAAAGTCTGTGTAATGTCCAATCAGAGCAGGAGAACACAAACATCCAAGGGTGAACAGTCATTTATTTGTGAGGAAATGTAACTAACAGGAGAGACGCAGTGATTCGGGACCTTCGGGGCCTGGGGCTCCTCATCAGTCAAGCAAGAGAAATAGTAGATTGGTTACAGTTTTCATGGAGGTCCAACTGGAACTGCACAGTTATGCAGTCCTGTCATATGACTTTAGTGGAATGTGTCTGGTAACAAGTTCTTGAGAAGTTATCAGCTGTTCAGTACTCAACTCTTAAGGCGGAGGAATAAGCTTTACTTTTTTAGCTCTCTATGGGTGATTGTGAACGTTAATATAGACTTTGTTTAAGTATGTTATGGCCTAAGTATGTCCTGGACATGTGAGAGGAAGCTGGATGTAGCTGGTGTTTCTCCTACTGTTAATGTTTGGTTGAGTAGCTCTGACATGGTTCTTTTAGATCCACTACACTTTAGAAGCATGAAAAACCTTCCTGGTTTTTAGACTTTCCATCAGCTCCAAACAAGTGCGTACCTTTATATAAACTGCCGTTTATAAATAAAGCTTTATTTACTTACACCAACTGTACAAAAGACTTATTATTTTTATTGAGTAGTACTTCCATACATTGCTTGTGGCTTGCTTTCTTGAATACGTGTACTTAGGTCAGTGCTGTGATGTAACCACAGGCTCTACTGTCGTCTTCTAATGTTATCAGCGAACAACCACTGGTACAACCTTTAGCTTTATGAAACAGCGTCACGGCCACCAGAAAATCTTCAGCCTCATCACGAGGTGGTTGTGCAGTTGTTTTCAAACAGTGCATGCTAAGTGTTGGAGCATGTGCTCATGGAGAACGATAACTGACTTTTACATGAATGTGAAATAATCCATAGGAAGGTGAATTTTATTTGTGCCGTGGGACCTTTCAGGGTGTAGACTTCAGCTTCTTCCTATTAAACATTCATCAGCAGTTTTGAAAGATTGAACAAGTCCATGCATCGTCTGTTCTAGAAATACTCCTGTGTGGGGTTTGTGCCCGTAGACAGATATATGGCACAGGGTGACGGCCTGGCCAGGCAAGCAAAATTCACCTGCCTCTCAGATTTATTGGAGCATTTAGAGTCTGTAGCTGATGAGAGTGCTGCATGCACTGTGAAGGCAGGGTGGGTGGGAAGCCCAGTGTGTCTGTAATGAAATTGGTCATAACTGGTGCTTTGACAAGAAAATACTGCTAGTGTCTTTGCTGTATGACTTATGTCCGGCCTTGTAAGTCCAAAAAATGTGTAATTAATTGGCCATTTACGTGTGTCAGCGTTGTATGTGAGGCAGGCGTAGGTGAAGACAATTCAACTATAGCCCTGAAATGTCTTCAAGCAGTAAGAAGATATTTCTGTAGGTATTATGATCTTCTTATGGACATTTGGGATTCTTTTGGTTTAGGTGTTTTGTTCACATGTTTTAGACTATATGATTGACTAATAAAAGATTGGAAATTGTTGTCAGGGGCCACCCTCATGTCACAGTTCATTGAACTTGCAGTATTATTCTGGTGTCTCTCAAACTCTGGGTTAATGTTGGATCATAATCCAATGACCAGTGAAACAGAACGGCCCAGCCACCACTAGGTACAACTTATCCTGTTTTTGAACATGAGATGTATTGATGTATTATACTGCACATTTCAGCCTAACACAGTTAAATGTTTCAGTTACTGAAACTGGTCTTGTTTTTATTATTTACAGACTGTAGTGAAATCTTAGACGAGGCGTAGGCTCTGTTAGTAAGTGTTGCTCATCTCTAAAATGATGTGAAAGTGAATGATCGTGGAGCAGGAAGTGATGTCAGCGGCAGACGTGCTGGATGGCTGGCTCACTTCTCATAAAGATGAGGTCATTCATCTCTCCCTCATCTCATCCCCATCTCTCTGTTTGTACCACAGGCTGCTCTTTCCCTCTGACTCCAGGAAGGGTATATAGTACATGAGAGAGCAGCTTTGTACTGACTGACCACATTGATATAACCCACATGAGACTCCCTAATCTTTACTGAATGACACAAGATTATTTGCACTTTTAAAAAGACATTGCTGTTGTAGTTTTTGAATAGTTGGTGATTTGTACCGTTTGCTGTCTTGTTGTCCTCACAGAGAAAGCCTTTTGATCTCACTGAAACGGACCAAATTTACAGCTACAATATGGGCTTTCAGGCTTTCTATTGTTCTTCTCTCCCCTTCTATCTGTCCTCTCTGTCCATATACTCTCCCTGCCCTCTTTCTCGCCATCACGTCATCTAGCTGTGGGCTGCTGGTAACCATGGAAACCAGCCGGTTTGCTCTCCTTCAGTCAACATTAGTACACATCTTTTGCCCCGTTTTCTTCCCTTTTCCTCTCAGTCTTTTTGGATTGGACATATTCAAAACTGCATGCTGGTGTGTGGTTTGTTTTTATTTTTTGGCCACATGTGAGGGGAAGTGGGAGTGTCAGGGGGAGTGTTTGGTATTTTGTTCAACATCAGCACTGAGGCTTTTTGAAAGATGTCCACTGCTGCTTAGTTACCATTGAGGACATATGTGTCTGAAACTGTGTGCATTCAAAGACCGAAACAGGAGGTGTTGTATCATAATATATTAAAATATTGGCCCTAATTTTGTTCACTGTACAAATGATGATGTGTGTGTGCTCGGTTGTTTTGGCACTATTCAAAAACATTCAAAGCATATTGAGTAAGATTGATGATTACCACCTGGAGCTACATAAATAGACTGCTCTACCATGTGGTTTGCATACAACACCATGCAACATAGAAAGTGGGGCATAAACCTTGCATCAGAGTGACTTTTGTCTACTGCCATGTCTTTTACAACATTACTTCAGTATTACTGTCCATTTATGGTATTGGTTCTGTTCATGCAAAGATGCCTTTGTGCTGAGGGTTTTCTCTATTTCTCTTTTTGTTTTATCTGTTTCATTCTTGCCTTTGTGCTCACAGGCTGTTGTCAGCCATACTATGCATAAGACACCTTTTTAATCTTCTGCATAGAAAGATTTTTGAAGGACCATTCAATGACTTTACACAATCTTTTTAGTAGTGGCAGTTAAGGGTGTGGTCCTCCTGATTCTCCCATCCTCTGAATTAGACAGTAAATGGCTGATGTGACATGTAGTTGGTGGGTTTGGTGGAAGCACACCTGCTCACTGACACACCCACACCACATCAAAGCTGCCTCTGTGCCTCAGCTCCCCTCACCTGCAGCTTGCCTCACCTGCTTGTACACTTTCTCAGACATGCTAGCACACCTCGCCCTCCCCTCTAGTTCTCCAGACTTGCGGCAGCCAGGCTGTCAGAGGAGTAGATAACCTCCTGCTAACCTTGAGCTGTAATAAGCCCTGCTCCTGTTGTCATGGGGATTCAGGTGGGCAGAGGGAGACGAGGGTTTCAGTGCTCAACACTGACCGAGAGGGCGCAGGGGGCACAGGCTGGGCTGACAGATTGTACCCCCCACCCCCTTCATATTGGCACCTCAAAGCCTTGCCTGCCTGACAGCTTGTCTGGCTTCTCCTGGCATTAATGGTGGGGTTTGCTGTGTGCAAGCACAGGAGGGCTGGAATCAAGGAAATATTGTATTACCATTAGAAGAAAATAGCATTTTTATCAGACATTCATGAATTCAGTGTCTTTTTTCTTTTGTGTGTTCTTTATGCAATTTTCTTGTCTTTCTTCAGTCTGTTTTTTTTTTTTTTTTTTTTTTTTCTCTAAGTGTAGTGCATAACTAGAGCAGCCATCCAAAACGGTCCCTGAAGAAGTAACCAGTGTTTAAATGAAATGTCTGGTCATTGAAACTGCAGGGTTAAGCTTTTCTTTTCATGAAGGGATATTCCAGCGATTTATCGGTGGATATGTCAAAAGCTGGGAGACTCACAAGAGACAGCAGCAGAGGCCAAGATACTCTAACTCATTATTGTGGGTCAAACTCGTGCTCCAGAACCAAAGAAAACATACAGCTGTTTTCACAGACCAAGCAGTACACTAAAATGAGTTTTACAGTCCCGAATCAAAGTATTGCCTTACACTACTTAGAATAGAATTACAAGATTGCATGTATATATACGCTTAGTGGAACATTTTTGCTAAAAAAAGGAAGTGTAATAAATAATTTACTTTTCTGCACCCTCATGAGAATCTAATTAGATGGAGAATAAAAGCCTGAACCATTGACACTAACGGACTCAAGCCTCATTAATAACTCTTGGTAAATTGAACTGCTGCTGAGGCTGCAGTCGTAAACCAGACCTGTATGTGAATGTGTATGTGTATGTTAGCCGTGTGTGTTGTGAAGTGTGTGGGTTTCCCCTCATGGCAGTCCGGGAGACAAAAACAGGAAGAGTAAAGATGGCCTCTTTTCTCCCCACTTTCGGCTCTGCCTGTGTAGTCTATTGTCTGTCCTATCTGGACATCTCTCTTCACATATTTGAAATAGTAGGGCAGATACACACCTCTGCTTCCACCCCCACCATCTTTGTGTTGGCCTTCGGGAAGCTCTGGTGTCTTTAAATATCTACTTCTCTGTCTGCAGACTTTGTGCACGAAAAAGAGATGAACCGGAGCGAAAAAGAAGTATCCAGATGCTTATTCTCTTCACAGGGATAACCCCGCTTCTCCGTGATTTATCTGTCTGTCTGTCTTTCTCTTTGTATATTTAGGTGATGGTAGGATGTACGCTGACTCTCATTTCCCCCACATCTACACCATGGGGAGTCATCCCTTCCCATTATTTGCCCACAGCAACAAGAGCTCATTATAGGAGCCAGACAGATGTGTTCTTGATTTGTGTGTGTGTGTCTGTGTGTGCTGTGTGTGTCTGTGTGTGTCTGTGTGTGTCTGTGTAAAAGAGAGAGAGACTGTGTTTTATAATATTGTTATAGACGGTGCTTAGACTATATTTATGCATGCCAAGCTTTTCTATTATGCGTTAAGCTTGATAACTCAGTCTGAATGTGTGAAAAGCATGTAAAATTTACACCTTTGTCTGACACGTTTCCTGAACATGCTCATTTTCTGTCTTTGTTTTACAGTGTTGAATACAACTCCATTACTCACACCGTGTCTCGTGGCACTTTAACAACTATCTTGTCTGCTAATCAGGAGAACTAATTATGGGTCCTCTTTGTCTGTTTCAGAAATCGAGCGATAGCCGATTATCTACGTTCCAATGGATATGAAGAGGCATATTCCACTTTCAAGAAGGAGGCGGAATTAGATAATGTGAGTAGATTAAGGGTGGACACACACATCTGCACAGCCAATCAGACCAATTTAAACAAACAATGTGCCTTGATTTCCACTTAATTTGTCATTTTAGTTAACATGTTCATGAATGTGACCGGGAGCACCTGCACCCAATTATGGTGGTCTGTCTGATTAGGGGTCTGTGCTACATCCTCCTGCTAACTGATCTTGACAAAAGCTTTTATTCACTTGTAGACACCATTGTGATGTGTATACTGTTATGTCGGGTTTGAATATGGTATTAGGTGGACCTAGATGTTCTGAAGCAGTCCAATACAATGTTTATGCCATAAAGTCTATAAAGTACATTGTCTTAGAGGCATTAATTGTTATATTTTAGCATTGAAGTCATAGTTAGTGATGGTGTTGTGTTAGACTGCATTATACTGAGAGGTTTTCCTAATATTCTGCTCCCCTCATGTAAACAGGGCAGGACAATAAAATGGAAACCAATCTCAGTATAATGTTGTCCAGTCCAACACCACCTTTAACTATGACCTCAGGAATAGACATATAATTACATTGACCTATAATAGACATACCAACTTTAATAAAGGTGGAATTAATGGGATAGCCGTGGTATTGATTGGGATAGATTGTGCAGGTGTACCTAATAAAGTGGCACCACACCCCAAAATGAAGCTTCATTCTGTTTTTGCCTTCAGCTCCACCTCAAACTGCATCTGGTCCATGTTCTTGTCATTTGTCCTTTTGTACCTTTCCACTTCTTTTTGTCCCTTACTCAGAATATTCCTGTGCAACCATTTTAGCAGTGAACGATCCATAAAAGAAACCAAACAAATAAACACATTGGATTTTAAGTGAAACGATGACTATGAGTAATGTGGCAACATTTGCTTTAATTTTAGGTTGTTTACGTCCACATCAGATTTTTTTTAAAATAATAATAAATTAAGTCATTTTTAATATTTACCCTTAATCCTTTACTGTGGTACTCCACCAGGTGTACTTTTTGCACGTTGTGGTGGCTTTTAGCTTTCAACTGAACGTTTTGTTAAAATTAAAACATGTTGTGGCAACGAGTATTTTAACAAATATACATAACAATTATTTTCCTAAAATTTGATCCCTGTGCTTCCAAAGTTTGAGGAGCTCCAGTGCTTGTAGGCAAACTGTTAACCCCTACTCCTTTTTGTTTGTAATGTTATTTCTGTTTCATCTGAACTCCTTTTCATCTAAGACTCTTTTTCATCTCACTCTTTTTCTTCTCACTCTCTGTTGCACCTCTTCTTTCACCTTGTGTTCACGTGACACCCCACCCCCTTCTCCTCTGTCTTTATTTGTTCGTCTTCCAGACGTTTTCTCTGTGGCAGCCCTATGGAAGCAGGCTGAATAATAGATGAATGGCACGGAGGGATAGGTGCACCCTGTTGGGTATTACCATTCAGCCACGCACACACCTTGGCAGCACCATGCTAAACAACTATGTCATTTTTAGCACCATTACCCTGAGGCTACGTTGTTAGAAGTTCATTACCAAGACCTTTTTTTTCAATGTCTTTTAGATTTTGTCCAGAGTTAATTTAGTGTTTTGTATTTACTCTGGCTCTTTGAGTAACATTTTAAGTTTAATGTTTGTGCGGTGGTGTGCTTTAGCAGGTTTTCATAGTGGGAATAATTCATCGAGGTCACGCTTTCGTCTTTTATTTGCCTCATAAAAGAAAATGTCCATAGCCGAATGGACACACAAACACACGCAGGCCCTCTTGACTACCCACTGTCTAGAGACTGGCAGGCTGCTGTGTAGTCTGGCACTGTGTGTGTGTGTGTGTGTGTGTGTGTGTGTGTGTGTGTGTTGTGTGTGTAGATGTGTGTGTCTGTCTTTGTGTGTGTTAGTGTAATGGGCAGAGTCTCCAAGCAGATGGCAGATTAGATGATGGCAGACTTGTCCATATTGGATACCCTGCTCTCCCTCTAAGTTTTCATCTACTCCATTTCTCTGCAGTGCCTCACTTTGCATCTTTGTCTTTTTATACTCCCCATGTTAGTCTGAGGAATCACCTCTTGTCATTGAGAAGTGTTAAATGTAGGAGTTGGTGGTGCCTGCGCGCTCTCCACACCTCTAGGATATCTGCTTTTGTTTCCAGCTGAGTCTGAGAAGCTAGCTGTGAAATTGGAGTGCAACGCTAATTTTCTCCCTCACTGACACTCATGGCTGTCTGTCAATGTGGGTTTTTGATGCTTTGATAACTAGTAACCGCCTAAAGGCATTGTTAATCACACAGTGGCACCAAAACTGGTGTATTGGCTGTATAGAATAAGACCACACAAAACAAATCTTCACTTTCTTGGGTTATTTATTTATGAATTTATTTTTCAGTATTTTTTATTGAGTTTTTTGGTTTTAATTAGAGCTGAGAGAATTGGTTATTTTTCTCCAGCAAAAAAGCCCAAATAATCCCTGGTTTTAGCTTTTCAGGTGGAAAGACTCGCTGCTTCTCTTTGTCTTACAGGATAGTAAAATTAATCCTTTTGATTATAGATTGTTTGGACAAAGCGAGTAATTTATTACATTTTCTGGAGCAAACGATTAGTCAGGTGAATGAGGAAAATAACCATCAGGTCATTGGATGATGAAAGTAAATGTTAGTTGCAGCTGGGACTGGAATTTTGTAATTTTAGGGGCAAGGCCAATTGATCTGCAGTGGGGCAGTTTGACCAGATTCAAGGCCCCTTGACACATTGCATTCTGGGTAGTGGTCATTAGGATGCACCTGTTTGTTAACGTCCATAGCTTGAAGCAACCACAAACACAGCTCAACTGAGAAGTATGAAAAGAGGAAAGCTTCCATGGCGTTTGCACTGTAGGTCGACATAAAGATAAGATGTTCCATTATTGATCTCCGTCGGAGAAATTCAAGTTTGGCACAGCAGCAGGGGAAATGTAGTGCAAACAGCAAATATAATACAATTACAATATAATGAAGAAAAAATAATCTAGAATCTAAAAAATATAAATATACTATATACAATAAAGTTGAGTATGGATAACTGTACATGTGCGTTGTTACAGGGCATTGTGCAAAACAACAAGGAAAGGCAGATAGCAGGTTAATGGTTAACGGTTCAATCATTGTTCAACAACGTGACAATTAACGTTACCAAATTGTTTTGTCTCTTTCTTGGCCGTAAGAAACCGGAGGACTGTATGTGCCATGAAGTCTGTTATGTAAAAGGTAGTGGCCAGCTTGTGGTATTAGCCTGCAGGTGGAATCAGGCTTCCGTCTGCTAGGACTGCCACAAGTTAACTTCCACCGCTGCCTCCAGTACGGGGTGTGTGGCTGTAAGCTGCCTAAGCCTTTCTTGTCTGCAGGAGATTAGCTTGTGTGAGAAGGATTAGGACTATGGTGTGTGTTTTCTTTGTGTAATATGTCTGTGTTTATGTGTGTGTTGTACAGTAGGTTGGTGGTGTCTGGCAGTCAGTGTTGGCCTGTGAGGGGTGTGTAAATAATTCCCTGTTCTTTCTTGCTATAGCCAAAGACCTCAGCATGCCACCCCAGCTGGCCCCCCTCCCACAGGCCTGACTGATTATGCTGAGCCCACGACTTTGATTGGCTTTCTTTGCATGTTTTCCTGATATCCTTTTTTTTCTCTACAGAATGAAGAATTGGATAAGAAGTACGCCGGCCTTTTGGAAAAAAAATGGACTTCAGTCATCAGATTACAAAAGAAGGTTTGTGGGTTTTTTTTCCTCCTCAAAGAATGCTTGTGGGGATTGTAGTCTTGTGAATGGTTCGTGACATTACTGCTGAATCCACTGTTAACACTAAAAGGAAGTCTACCAAGAATTAAAAAGCATTAAACCAAATAAATAATAACAAATAATAATCCCTTAAAAGTCTATGCTTTGTGAATCTATAAATCCCCCCACTCCCCGGTGTAATTATCCATACATGTACATATTTCCGCCTCCACACTGTTAACTTGTACCTGTGCACTCTGGGCAGGTGATGGAACTTGAATCCAAACTGAATGAAGCGAAGGAGGAGATCACTCTGGGTGGGCCCGTAACTCAGAAGCGCGACCCCAAAGAGTGGATCCCACGCCCACCAGAAAGGTACGCGCTGAGTGGCCACCGCAGTCCAGTCACCCGCGTCATCTTCCACCCAGTCTTCAGTGTCATGGTGTCTGCTTCTGAGGACGCAACAATAAAGGTCAGTGCTGCCAGGTGGTGGGAATGGTGGTTTGATAATGACACTGGCCTTCAAATTGTGCTGTGGAACTAATATCCTTCACCTTTCTTTAATGTGAAATGACATTTAAATTTTTCCAGGGTTTTAAATCATGTTCTGTAGAGAGCTCAGAGTCTGCGGGTTATCCAAATGAAAGCTGCATCAAGTGATTTCACTGATTAGTTATCGGCTGAAGTACCTAATGAAAATCTGCAGTTGTGCTTCTCCTTTGCACATGATCAGATAACGGATCTGTTGTGTGCATCTATTGATGCTTGTTTCATATTCAACATAACCATGTATTGTGTATACTTTACGTCAGTCCACCTCTCGGTACACTTCACAGTTTCCAAAGCCACAGTAGATAATGGTAACATGGATGATAATCTTTTACAAGTCTTATGATGACCTGGAAACATTTCAGTTTTCCAGGGATGGAGACCAGCTGCCACGCTTATCTGACCTTGATCTGGAGTTTTTAGGATCTTATTCACAGTGGACATGTAATTGCTGAAATGAAGCATCGTAATAAAGTGATCAAGGAATAGGATAAGATTTTATTTTTTGCTTCAGAGTTCAGACTAATATGTAATTCAGTGAAATGGTGTCAGCTGACTTGTTGTCAGACATTAATGATAAGACAAAAGTACTGATGTCAAACTGAGGTCACAAACGCGTTGTGTTGCAGAGTTTAAAATGAGGTTATTCATAAAGCAAAATTTTACCAATAAGATCATAGCTGTTGATGGCAAGTCTCACTTAAACATCTCATAGACTGGTTAAATACCCCGAACAGTTAGCAGGCAAACAGACTTAAATGCATTTCATTCAGTTTCCCCTCATCTGCTCGATAAACTGACAAGTAAATATTTTTCCTTCCTCCTTCCTTGAATTTTCCACTTAAAGGATGAACAGACCACCTGCTCCCTTGCTTTTGTATCAACAAAAAAAAGTTTTTATTCTTCTCCATTAATCAGTCCCTCCAGAAAAACGTTTTTTTGTGATTGTTGCGGGGCAAAATCCTTGATTATGCAGCACGTTTTCTTAAAAAACGCGATGGAATATGCGGCAATTTATGCGATGAAATTGCGGGAACTTGCAAAAATTGCGGCTTCAACGCGGGTTTGCAGCTTTTCGATGACGTTTAGGTCGTGTAATTACGTCACTTCATAACGTTCCCATGGCAACAGGGGGAAATGGCTGCTCGTGTGAAGTAAACGCAACATTTTTCAACTTTCTGCTAAGATATATGTGACTTTTTTGCAACGAAAATGCGGGGATTATGAAATCTTGCAAGCCCCACATATTTTGCGCGGAAATCAGCAATTTATGCGGCGAAAGTGTGGCGTATTTGGAAAAAATTCAGCCCCCGCATAAATATGCGGACTTTGGCTGATTATGCATTGAATTATGCGATTGCATAATCGCGTTTTTCTGGAGAGACTGATTAATTCAATATGTGCTGCCATTGCTTTCAGGGAATGTAAACAAATCTCAGCTGTGCCGAATGTCCGGTTGCTATAATAGCAACTGATGTATAAATACAGAGTTCTCTCAGCCCACACATTGTCACATGACACTTTGATTTAAGTATAAATAGTAGAATATGTACAGTAGTCTTACAGTATACTTACTTTATGTAAGTATGCTAATGTTTTCATTGACGAGGTTTGGATTAAAACAGGCATTTGTACTTGTGAGAAATGTTCTGAACATGTTCATTACAGTACAGTATGCTGTATCAAAGACAAAAAGACCTCGGAGAGTCTTTGGATATTGGCCAACTAAGAATGAAGACATACAGGATTTAGTTCAAAGTGATAAAAACACATCATCTAGCTTCAGAGACTGACTGCACTGTCCCTTTGTTTGTTTTCACACATCCTGCCCACATTACAGTAATACGATTCAGGTTTAAAATCAACAGAGTGCTCTTTTTTAATTTAGTGCCAGCTTGGTGGCAGCTCTACCACACACAGCTTTTGCTCCCTCTGTGAATGCTGCTCCCCTCTCCTCCTCCTTTCCATCTATTACACTCCTAAGCATTGCCTCCACTGCTCTAACTCTCCTTCCTAGACACGCCCTGGATTACATGTCTCTTGTTCTCTCTGTTGTCTATATATCTCTGGATTCCTTAAACTCCATAGTCTGTCTCTGGGCTATTTTTGCAGCAGCCGCTCTCCCTTGTCTCAGTGCACAATGCCAATACTCTGTTGAGCTGTTTGTTCTGCATATTTTATTCATGAGACAATAGGAGACACATGTACATCTCCTCAGCTACACCCACACAGCAGGGATTCCTTTCTCTGTTTTGGCATCTTCTCCCTTTTTTCAACCCCCACCCCTCCCTCCCACTGCAACCCCGCCTCCTAGCATCCTGCTTCATTTATCTTCCACCTAAAGCATCAGCTGCCCACCATCAGAGCCATCCATACCTCAGGAGGAGGCAGGTCTTGCCTTCTTGCACCTCTTGTACTGGCTGCCTTGTCTATTAGTTGCCTGACTCCCCCTGTGTCCTACTTTTCTGCTCCTGAGCAGCTCTGTTAAATTTTTAACTGAGGAGTAGACCTTGTGCTCTCTACTCTGTTGCTGACTGAGAGGCTCATCGGCTTTCCACCTCCATGCCAGTGAGGCTGCCTAGCCTGATAATCAGACTGTACTGCCATCTTGTTTCATTTCATTAATTTCAGCATTGTGATCTTTCAAACGATGAAAGATGACGTAGACATTCTTGCCCACAAAGCTCTGATAAGTCAGTTGTTTCTCTACCCAGTGTAAACAGGTGTCAGCGGTGACAAGCAGTCGCTTCCCTTTTTCGTTGAATCCTCTTGCTATTTCTATTGTCATCAGCATGTAGTGTGTTAAATGTCACAGGTTTGTGTTGTCCTCACTCCTTTAGTTTTGCCATTCTCTGGTCCTCATCTACCTCCCCTCTACTTTTCCTTGTCCTCTCTCCTCTACCAACATGGCAGATCTTTGCATGGCAAGATGTTACCTTGAGTTTAGCTCTAACCTTTCACTGTATGTAAATCAGCAAGCCCTAGGAGTAGCACTGTGCTCACTCAGACATGTCAACCAGAGGCTAGGTTACTTTAAACAAGGGCAAAGAACTTGGGTGTGAGATCACTCGTTGCTTGCCTCATGAGTGTCGCATACAAAGAAGGTCTTTGTATTATTGTTGGCATTTTGGATGACGGATTCAAGTCACTTTCCCTGTAAGAATGTAAACTATTAATCATCATGAAATGGGGCATGTTTTTTGGTTTCTACTGTAACAATCCCCTGAAGGAGGGCCAGTAGGAACAATTGGTGATACAGCATTGATTACAGGTAGTTAATGGGTTATTTTTCCTTTTTAGATGGCGCTGCTGAATACTGTTTTATCTTTTGTAGACTGTTTAACCTGGTGTACCTCCAGACACATTAGCTGCATTTATCTTCTCCAGGATAACCACCACCCCCCCTTGCACTTTGTACCTTGCGGCCATCTGCACTGTCTGTACCTTCATTCAGGGGGGAGAAGAGGGGGGTCTCCTGTCACCGTCTGCCCAAAATCCCCCACCCCAAGAGGGGACCCAAGGAGGGTTTATCCCTCCATGACAAACCGTCTGCCTGAAACCCAGAGACGTAACAGCTTTCTCAGGGTAGAAAATCAGGCTTACTACTGTTCACTCTATATTCTGTCTGTGCTCCAACTGGCAGCGCCATACTTAACACAATAAACTGTCTCACTGTTTTTATCAGGACTAACTGTAACCCTAATCGGCATCCTGGCACATGCATCCTTGCCATTAGCAACCGTAATGCGTCACAGATTCTGTAATTCAATATACCGTACAAAGAGTGTGTGGTGTCTGCAAACTGAGGCCTGTAATGAGCTCTTAAGAGGAATGTCATTGCAGTACAGTCATTTTTAATAATTCTGCCATCAGCACATCTTATTGTTGGGACAGTAACATGGCTTCTCTGAACAGCTTGGTTCTCTCCCCTCTGCTTGTTTTGGCTGCTGGACTGTTCAGCTGAAAGAAAAGGTGACATGGGGCCACAGATGATGTGACATTTGGGGGCTTTGCTGGTGTTTGGAAAGGGATTCAGTTTGATATGGAACAGGGTGTTTCAGAGGAATATATTATGATTCTTCTGTTATTTGTAGATTTCTCTAAAGCACGAATATATTCTCTCTTCCAGGTGTGGGACTATGAGACAGGAGACTTTGAACGCACACTGAAGGGCCACACAGATTCGGTGCAGGACATCTCTTTTGACCAGACTGGCAAACTGCTAGCATCCTGCTCTGCAGACATGACTATCAAGTTGTGGGATTTCCAAGGCTTTGAGTGTATCAGGACCATGCATGGTAAGAACATCTAAAACAGCCTCAACACTTTTTGGCAAGAAAAAAAAAAAAAACTGAAATATGAGCATTGGCAGTAGATTTGCATCTTTGCATCACAGCTGCTATGTGAACATACTCTGTTATGGTTTCCACGTCATTGCTGTATAAATGTAGCTTGTGACTGTGAGCAGGGCTCAGGTGGTGCAGATGCTGTTCATTATCACATCTGATGCTGCTGACGAGCCTCAATCTGCTCCAATTCACAGCACCCGACACTGAGATTTCACGACCAGTTCTGACAAATGGACTGTTTTAGCCATCTTGTCACTGTTGGTACCCACAGTACTCCCCACCACAATATACCACTACAGGCGCCAATTACAATCCTTTGAATTGGTTAGAATATTTTTAATAAGGCTATCTACATTATTTTTTACTTATCTAACAATCTATTATGCCATTCTTCATGTCATCATTGAAGTAGTCCTGGGGCATACACCCCCTCTTTCACACCCTAATTGCCAAGTAAATGATGGCTGTATAGTCTACATGCGCCCTCAGGCTCTTCTGATTTTAAGAACCAGTGTTTGAATCATTTCTTTCACCATGTTGGAATTGTGGGAAGGCCTCCCCCATCAACCACCACCACCAGCAGCAGCCCAAGCAATATGAAGCCTCAGCATTTCTCATTTTGTTATCCCTTTGGTAAGCCTGCTAGAAGTGCCCATTAACGTCTGACTGTGAAGGAGACGTGAATGAATATCCATGAAATAAATAAGCCTACTTAGCGCACAGACAAGAGGCGCTCTGGCATTCTTCAATTTATGCTGGAGTTGTAAATCCTGCATTTTGTGCAAGTGAGCAACAGATTTCACTGGTTGCCACTCTTTTTTTGCTGTAAACGGGGGTGTGCGCTCCTGGCACACTTCCTCAAACAGACGAGCCGCTTTCACACTCTGCAGAAAAACATGCAAGTGCACAGATCACCGTCTGAAACCAGCTATTAAACTGAGCGCGCTGTCTAGTTTTGTTCCCCTTCATTTCCTCTCTATACTTCTTTTTACTACAATCTCCATTCACTTTTAATTCATCTCCTCAACCTTTCCTTTTTTCTTCAGGCACTCCTTTTTTTTTTTACATCTTAAAAAAAAACATAAGGCCAACTGGTGAAGTAGATTAGTGCCGATTTGGACAGCAGTTTAATTATCCTCTTCAGCACCAGATAGCACTTTTCTGTGTAGCAGCCACCCATTATTATAGCCTGATGGCATGTGTATGTACACACACACACACGCACACGCACACATACACGTACACAGAGTGTTAAGCTGGCCTTTTAGAGTATACTTACTGTTGTCTTCATCTGTTTAGCAGCTTAAATATGGCCCAGTGTCTAGGTAATTAGGCATCTCTTATTCTCTGTGGAACAAAGTAAGCCCCGGCAAATTGGCTGCCTCGCTTGTCATTTAATTGGCTAATTACGACCAAACCCAACGTTTTTTGGCACTGTTGGTGGCTGGAGACTTGTAAAAAAAAAAAAATCATTGCTGAATCTTGATTCCTGTGATTCCCCCGTTTAAAGAACGATGTATTAAAGGGATTGTGTGTGGTCATCTGAAATGATTGGTTTATGTTTTACACTAGCTTCAAATGTTGCGTTGGGTCGTGTTGCTCGGAAACCTTTACAATGGTTTCTGGCTCTAGCTGAGATCTTGTTTTTGTCCTTTTTGTTTTCCAGGACATGACCACAATGTTTCGTCTGTAGCCATCATGCCCAATGGAGATCACATCGTTTCTGCCTCAAGGGACAAAACCATGAAAATGTGGGAGGTGGCAACTGGGTACGTACCAAAACCACTTAGTTTTTTTAAGGATGACGTGTTTGACGGTCACAACCACTCTGACAACATAACTCCTTTACTGTTTTCTGTACATTAGCTACTGTGTGAAGACCTTCACGGGCCACAGGGAGTGGGTCCGCATGGTGCGGCCCAACCAGGACGGCACACTGCTTGCAAGCTGCTCCAACGACCAAACGGTGCGCGTGTGGGTCGTGGCCTCCAAAGAGTGCAAGGCTGAGCTGCGAGAGCACGAACATGTGGTGGAGTGTATCTCTTGGGCACCGGAGAGCGCCTACCCCACCATCCAAGACGCCACAGGCTCTGAGGTAAAAGACCACTGTTTCCCCCAAAAACAACTCTGATCATCTCTCAAATCTGTTCAGCTGTGCACGCCTTTTTATTACACAAACTATATTCTCAGTCATACACTAAACTATATGCGAGGGTGGATTTACAGTTACACTACAGAGTTCAATGTGAGGTATTCAGACTAATGTTCAGGTGTTGTACAGTGGGATTAATCACAGCAGGGCAGACAGTGGACCAGTGGGCATTCACTGGTAGAAAAATAGGTGGGACCAGAACCCAGAACCAGTCATTATTGTACAACCAAATGCTGCCAGTCACACACAAAGCGTGGTGAAGGAGCTCATGTGTATGCTTGAGTGAATGCAGACCCTAACAGGTAAACTCATGGTTATGTACCAAGGCAAACAAAGTTGGATTGAGTTCACTGTGGTTTTCTCATTATCAGATGAGGGAGAGTGTGTTCCTTCTCTACATGCATAGCAATGTCAGTGAGTCTCAGACTCACAACCATGTGAACAGACCAGCTTGAAATGAAGAGTGTGTGCATGAATACTGACGGAATATCAGCATGGCCTAGAGTCAGCCCAGACTCCCTCCTCATGCCTTGTGATCTGAAGTGTGTCCAATTGTAGCCTTGTCAGATTAAAACAATATTTGCCCCTGCAGCAGTTGTCCCAGTCTAACCTGTGAGCAGTGAAAAACAACCCTCCCTGATTTTGGCTGTTTTGTTTCATAACTAAAATGAAAGGAGCACAGTACTGCGTAGTACTGTAGTACTAAGTTGGATAGTACTGCCAGATAAATGGCAGCTGATGGAGACGTGACGCCAGAGAGACAGATGTCGGCACACAGATGTTGGCACATGTGCTGTCAAACTAGTTGTCAGCAGTCGATTATTTAAAAATGAAATGACTTTTACAGCAATTTGTAGTATTTGGTCTTTGATACTACTTGTATAATGTTGAGACTTAATGCTTTTGACAAAAAGGCTTCCATTTGGATAAAGGTGTAATATTATCTTTAATTTAATGACTTACACACGTATTAGTTTTGTACTGCTATTCTCCATACTTATTTTTTTCTTTGTGCCCCACCAGTCCAAGAAGAGTGGTAAGCCAGGCCCCTTCCTGCTGTCTGGCTCCAGAGACAAAACCATCAAGATGTGGGATGTTAGCATTGGCATGTGCCTTATGACACTGGTGAGGACCATTTTAGGCTAATAGCCTCTGAGTAAAATATTTTATAATTTGTGTATAAATATGTGTATTTAAATATTTGGGCAAAGAGTGAAAGCTTTCTGCTTTATGAGTGAGATGAATTGGTTTGCAACTGGTGTCTTTAGCAATGTCTGTTTGTCCCACAGGTTGGCCATGACAACTGGGTGCGTGGCATCCTTTTCCACCCTGGAGGCAAGTTTATTGTGACCTGTGCAGATGATAAAACCTTAAGGATCTGGGACTACAAGAACAAGCGCTGCATGAAAACCCTGTGTGCCCACGAACACTTTGTTACCTCTCTGGGTAAGCAGCAAAAAAAAAAAGCTTCATCTTTGTTGTTGTTTGACCAGTCGGTCTCCTGAGGTGCTGCAGGAACCTCTTTATTCCACGCCCATTGGACAGTGGAGCTGGTTTCACAAATATCTGCTTTAGCCAAGGGTTGAATAATTGTAAAGGAGCCCAGTTTCTCTACCGGCAGTGTGTTGAGCGTCCTGAGGGTTGCTGGCAGCTGGGGTTTAAGAGGTAGACAAGCGCTCAAGGATTTTCCCGCCTCCCCCTCTTCGTATCTGCAGCTTTTCAGCAGATCAAGGCTCAGGGAACTCTCTTGAGGAGCTCCTCAGCCAACTTTTCCTTGGCAAGCCGTTTGAAACCTTAAATCCTGCTTCAACTAAAGAGGATATCGCTGTGAGCTATTGATGTGATGAATTCTGGAGCGGTGTGGAAAAGACAAAGCACCTTTTGTTAGAAATCATTGGAGAAAAACTGTATTATTTTCACCATTTTCTAAAAAGTATTGTCCTGTCTGCACACACACAACAGAGTTTTTCCTGCATAGAGAAATGCGAAGCTGCTGTCCGCTTCAGATTTTGTGCCGCCTCCACGTTTGTCTTCATGGAATACACTATTTTCTAGGTGTTGCATTTGGGGAATTTCTGTCATTTGTAACTGCAATTGTGACATCCCGTCAATGTGGTGGCGGCAGTGCTGTATCATAATCAGCACACAGCACCGGGAAAGGCGCTGCCAAAACTGTCAAACAAGAAGAAATTAGCTGCAATTTTGCTGCAAGTAGAGGAAGAGGCAGTGAGACGGCGCCAGGACCAGATTATCATAGTTTTTCAGTGAATTGATGATACTTCCATTGCTTGAACGATGTGCGTTCAGCCTGCGTTGGATCCGGTCAGTTGAGTCAGCTGTTACTCTCCACTTAACTTATTACACGACTTTTATTGTATACTTCTCAGAAAATATACCAGTAACCTCAATGGTGGGTACGGCCATGCTCACCAATAGTACTCAGTAAGAAATAAGGCTACTAAAGTGGACCAATAATTTATTTTGTTATTCTGTTTGACATCACTTTCATGCTAGCTTATTTGTGGGAGGGGGATTGTATGGTTTGTATTTTCCCTAACCCATCACTACTACTTGGTACAGCAATACTGCCAACGTCATTTTCAAGGGCTGGAAGGAAGGAATGCTGCAATGCTGCGTCAACATCATGGCCAACCAATAAGTTGTCAATTTTTCTTTCATTATTTTTTATGAATGCAGGTATTTGGTCCTCATTCCTGCCTACAAAGTTCTGCTTGGTTATTTTGTCTGCAGCCAGCAGAAACAGCCCTCAATGACTGCTATTTAAACTCAGATTCAGAAGCCAGGATCCGTTTCATATTGCTGGGAAACACTGATAAATGTGTGCAGTAGTGGTGCCGCACTAATTCTTTGGTGATTCTGATCTTCAAGGAGAGCTTGTTTCCTCCCTTTCACTTTGTTCTGATGATCTTTTGTTTCGTCCACAGATTTCCACAAGGCTGCTCCCTACGTGGTCACTGGGAGCGTAGATCAAACAGTAAAAGTGTGGGAGTGCCGCTGATTTGGACCTTGGAGGATTGGACCACCACCCCAATTACCCAGGCGCTCCTCTGGATCCCACCTTCCCCTCCTGCCATCCCAACCTTTCCTTTCATCCCACCTCCCCTCCCCTCCCCTCACGTAACCTAACCTAACCTAACCTAACCTAAACCTCACCCGCACATCATCATCTCCTCCGGCTGCACTTACCACCATGGTTATTTACCCATCGCTCTCTCTGGTCCAATAACTATTGTCCTTCTATGTAAATTATTCCTGGATGTAGATCGAGCTATTAAATGTTACACAAAAAAGTATTCTTGCATGGTAATCCAAAATTGTATACTGTAAATTTACATAACGTCTAGAAGTACCATAGGTTTACCACGGGGCTGGCCGTCTGTCACGCAGCCTTACCGACCAACCGAAGGCAGATGTTTTTGACTGGGTGTAAAATGTAGGGCACTAAAAACCAATAATTTAAGAAATGACAGTGTCTTTATGTGTAAGATTTATTTTTGTCTATTTTTTTATTTAGGATTTTTTTTTTTTCTTCTCTCTTTGTTATTTCTCTCCTTCACTGTCGTAGTCTGTTGGTGCCTAGCTTGGTGAAACTTTCAAGAGATAAGGCAGGAAAAAGCATATATGATGCGATAAGATACGATTGTCTGTGGGGCTTTGTTATTGAAATAATCTGTAGCTTTATAACATCACTTCTCAAGTGTGCATACCATTTCTCTTCATGTGGAACTAGGTAATATTTTAATGGCTGTATATACGAATGTTTCAAACTGTTGTCCTTGGACCTTGGGGGCTTAAAAAGAGCTTTGTACTCTTGTCATGGTGGCACGTGAACCACTGCTAGGCTTTAGATAAATTATCCCATTTAATGAATCTGCAGAGAAGAATAAGAAGTTGAAATGTTTAAAAGTGGCTGAACGTGAATAAACCGCACTGAGTTCGTTCACAAGAAGCCCAAAAAGTAGAGAGCAAGATTGTTTGGCTTTCACTGTCAGTGAGCGTCCTGGGTCACAGCAGCACCTGAGCAGAGTTCAGGGATTACACCTGTTTAATCTCTAGCACTTGATAAAGACCTTGGGTGTGTCTCCCTTTAGTAGACGATTTCCTGTGACCTTGCATGTCAGACTTTAGTTGAACCGAGGCCTCTGTCCACTTATAGTGCCCTGACCAGTCAGTCTTGGCAGGGTTTTGGTGTACCATAGGAATTGTGTGAAGTCGGGAGATGCTCAGTTGTCCCATGGTGCCTCTGAAGGCTTCACACACACGCAAGACGAGTGTGACATAAACCCGCTAAAAAGAAAACAATAGGCATGATGAGGAGTCAAAGTGAGCCCCCTGGGTTTGATATCTGGGATGTGCAAAGATCTCTAATTTCTGAGGGGTGAAATATGTTCTGCTTAATAAAAATGGTTTTGAGTAAAAAAAAATAATAAAAAAAATCAGTTTTCTGTGAAAATATGAAATGTAAATTTAGCTTGTTAAGAGATTTGGCAATTTTGTATTATCGCACTAAAGGATGAACTGGATGGGAATTTAGGATTAGTGAGGAAACGCTAGCAGCAGACATGTGCTAAGTGATCTGTTGATGCTGTTCTGTCTGTAGAGGGGTCTGTATGCGGAGGTCGCGTTGTTTTGTTTGTGAAGAGCTCCTCACTGTGAAGAGAGGCAGGGGCAGCTCCTGGATCACATTTGGAGGAGAATGCTGAAGCCTGAGCAGCGAGGATCTCTACAGACAAACCCCCCCCTCCCCCCCTCTTCCTCACGCAGACCTCCTCATATGTATGCAAACGTCTTCTGAGTGGCTTTCCTCAAACTGTAAAAACAGGACATGATTTTTGGAAAGACTGGAAAATAACTACACCAGTCCACGCTGTAGAAACAACCATTCCACTCCCATTGGAGGACAGAATAAAAATGAAACATCTTGCTTCTAAGTGTAGCTGACAAGGTGGTTCATTAATCTTGCACATCCCTGTTTTCACTAAATCTTTGGTCCTTTTTACTGGTGATCAAAGACAACATTAACATTTAATGATGTTGATAAATGCATAAACCTATAATTTCTGATTAGCCTTTTCATTCCAATACAGTTCTTCGGCTAATAAAGAATTCCACTGCTTAACTGATCCTTCTTATCTTCGCTTCTTTGCCACGTTTTCTTTCTTCCTCTTCCTGTGTGTACTGGATGTGGTGATCTGCTGCTCAAGCTCCTGCTAGTGTAGCTACTGTGAGCCTAATGTGACCTGTTGATGTAGCACTGCTGCATGTAACCCTGCACCAGAGGCAGAGCTGTCGGAACAATACTCTGTTATAAGATTAAATACTGGAGCCTTCCTTATCGAGAGGGCAATTGGTTTGAATAATGGAGGCGAGAGAAGGAACTATTTGCTTTCTAGCTGAGAGTTGGATGGGATTATCGATAGTATTACTCTTATATTTGTGTTTATATGAAGCTACAGCCGCTTAGCTTAGCATAAAGACTGGAAACGGTGGGAAACTGCTAGCCGGTCAGCTAGTCATTGCGACGGTAACAAAGTCCGTCAATCAACACCAATAAAACTAATAATCGATACTTTGTATGTCGTTTGTTTATTCCGTAAAAACATAAGTATAAGATCGATATGCCGTTTTAATAAGGGTTGTGTGCGGTAGTAACTTGTATCCAGTGGTTGCCTGGCAACAGAAGCGCAATTATTTGTGAAGACACTTGGTTTTTATGTAAAGTCTTCACGGTAAAATGTTTAGAAAATGATTAATAAATAAAGATTATTCCCTGTTAAATTATAACATTTACTAAAAAAAAAAAAAAAAACTTTTGTTAAAGAGATGATTGACTTAATTTCGTCGTTTCCATGGCAACTGTTTGCATTCCAGCTATGTGACAGAAGCATTGACATAAAAACAATATATTATTTTATCAATAATTTTATATATATTTAACGTCTCAATGCTAAGCTAACTGGCTGCTGGCCTCAGCTACACAAACTTGAGTGTTATCAATCTTCTCATCTAACTTGTGTAAAGAAAGCAAACAAGCGCATTTCCCAAAATATCAAGCCTATTGCTTTTACATTGCTGTGTCCTTTGTTGGTTGGCTGGTGCGTTCAGACAGCTCTGTTCATTGGTTGTAGAAAGGCTGGTTTTGTGGTGTGTGTGATGCTATTTGAAGGAGGTTTACGTCCTCCTTCTTCTGTAAATGCATTGGGATTGTGGCAGACTAGGATGTCCCAAAGGAGAAAAACCCCTCTCTCTTTCAGGGAATATTACTCTTGTCTCCCTTTGGTGTGTGCCCCCTTTACAAAGGTCTTATTTTTATTTTTTATTTTCTACAAGCTGTCTTCTCTATCCTGACTTCTGAGGCAAAGACTTTGGGTGGAGAATCAGCTAATTTTGTAGTACAATTTGGCATGGCTAATGAAGATGCCAATGTGTTAAATGTTTTAGCTGAAGCCAAAAAAATGGAGACATTTGTCAGTACAATCTGGCTCGATAAACCAGCCTCCTTTTGTTGGTCCAACACTGTGTTGCCAACTGAAAATGATGCTATAGTCTCTTCAGGATCACGCTATGACATGCCAGACCATAAAATGTAAATTAAAAAACATCTTCCCTTCCTTGGTTTTACTCAAGGAAGGTCGATTAATCAAAGGTCAGGACGATGTGTGTTCTGTTTCTTTTGTAAGAATCGGTGGAAAAAGCTACAACGCAGTCGCTGGTGTTGTATGCAAGTGTGTGCCCTGTCGAAGAAAAAAATAAAAATCCCCTTTTGCCATTTGCAGGTCCCAAGCAATCCCTGTGCTCCTCTGGTCTGGTGTGTGAAGGGACCGACAGACACGTTATGACTGTCTGTGGGTCGTTTCCTCAGGCCTCAAGTCCACCTGTCCTCTGTAAACCTGCCCATGAAACCACATCAGAGGGCTTCAGACTGCACAACAAGCTCCTACAGGAGAGCTTGTGATGTTTTCGCCACTATGGTCTCACTCTTCACTCAGCAAACTGTTAACAATATACCTGGATGTCATTATTGTTTGCGATATAATAAAAGAAGAAAATCTGCATCTGTGTCGTCCTGCTTATTTGTTTGTTATGGTAGTACAGTGGGAAAAAATAATAATAATGATAAAACTAATAATTTCACACTAGTGAGTCACATTTCATTTGAAGTTGGGTCAATAAAATGATTGATTGATGGCTGACAGACACACACAAGGCTGTTTTATTTGTCATCATCAGTTGTATTTTCTCCAACAATATTTCCACTTATAAATAAAAAGGACAAGAACAGTTAAGAAGAAAACAAAAAAGTGGCATACTAACTTTAAAATATAAAATTATAAGAACAAATATAAGTTCCTTTATTAAATTTGTAAAGTAAAAATGCTAAATCTCGAAAAAAATCTCAGTAAATAACATTTAATAACATTTACAATAAAATTAATCTTTGGGTTTTAACATTCACAATATACAAATAAATCTTAAGTAATGTTTATAAAAAAACATTAAAACCATCGAGTGACTTTGATTAAATTTGACCAAAAACTTAAATTGACAAACCGTTGACATGGGAACCATTTTCTTAATGACGTCAACGCGCATTGGCGTCGAGCGGTGACGTAGTAGACAACCAGGAAGAGAGTTGCAGAAAGTGAACAACGTTTGAACAACGTGAGCCGTGTGAGCTGTTTGTACGCTGCTGTCCGACAAAGTCAAAAACTCCCCGGTCGGGAAACACGAACAGGCTCCAACACAACAAGGAACAGCTGCATTAAAGAGGTAAAATCCAGTCGGTTAATACACCGTTTAAACTGTAACATCATTAAAGTGTCACCACGAACAGAAAGTGAATTCAACCTGTACGCTGTCTGTTGTGTTCACCCTGGTTCGTGTCTGTGTTGTTCTGTTCATGAAGTGCTCATGGCTCTGAATAAGTCCATGCACCCTCGGAACCGGTACAAGGACAAACCGCCAGACTTCGGTTACCTAGCAGCCAAATATCCGGACTTCGAGCAGCACGTGCACACCAGCCTCACCGGAAGACCTGTGTGAGTACCAAAGAGAGAGAGAGAGAGAGAGAGAGAGAGTGAGAGTGTGTGTGTACCAGAGAGAGAGAGAGTGTGTGTACCAGAGAGAGAGAGAGTGTGTGTACCAGAGAGAGAGAGAGAGAGAGTGTGTGAGTACCAGAGAGAGAGAGAGAGAGAGAGAGAGAGAGTGTGTGTGTGTACCAGAGAGAGAGAGAGAGAGAGAGAGAGAGTGTGTGTGTACCAGAGAGAGAGAGAGAGAGTGTGTACCAGAGAGAGAGAGAGTGTGTGTGTGTGTACCAGAGAGAGAGAGAGAGAGAGAGAGTGTGTGTACCAGAGAGAGAGAGAGAGAGAGAGAGAGTGTGTGTGTGTACCAGAGAGAGAGAGAGAGAGTGTGTACCAGAGAGAGAGAGAGTGTGTGTGTGTACCAGAGAGAGAGAGAGAGAGAGAGTGTGTACCAGAGAGAGAGAGA